>NW_028136118.1:0-553171 GCF_964662115.1 Mustela nivalis | reverse complement strand
GATCGTCTGATCCTCGCCATGACTTCAGATGCACGAGATCTCGATTCAGGTCTGTAGATTGTGCCTGCCATGGCCTCACCCAGAAAGCTAAGCCTAGCTTGTGTTCTCAGACTTTTGTCGTCAGACTCCTGGCCCACAAGCACTCCAGTTTGGCAATCCAGAACTACAATGCAGAACTTGCCGGCCCTCCAGAAGAAAAACATTGTCCTCTGGGGCAACCCAGTAACCCCAAAAGAGGATCAACCTGCACCGAACTTGGCTGTACCCCAAATACATAGGCTGACCAGGGCACTAATGCCCTTTCTGACACAGCCTGAGCCTGGACCCCCTGGACCCTCCCAGACAGCTGGCCGCTCACTGAGCACATCGAGCCGCCATGGCCTTAGGTCGTCATCTCTTCCCAACCTCGGTTTTCAGGTTTCAGAACCTAGAACTTATCTCCAATCACTGCCCAGGGTTGAAGGTGATGCAGAAATCAGAACTCCTTCCCCATGGCAAGAAACCTTGTGGTTGGCATGTTGTCCAACGTTCAGTGTAGTTGATACCAGTGTGGCCCATGAGGCCCCGCCCATGCTCGCGGGCCACATTGGTCACAAACACACATTGTGACGCTCAGGCTGAGCCCAGTCCTCAAGTAAGGCCACTCAGTGGCTGGATGAAGAGATAGCATATTGGCTTGCCATGCCACTAGGCCCCAATTTTTAACCATAGTTCGGGTTGTCCCTTCAGTCTTCCCCACGGCTTGGCTTTGGAATTCCTCTTTTGGTGGTACACCTGAGGTAACAAAACTGAAAGGAGACCTCCCATCCCACAGATTGACGAAAAGCAATTGGGAATCGGGCCAAGTCCTCAGAGAGGAAGATTCGTCCATGGCCCATGAGGCCTCCCCGACATTCCACGCCCATCGCTGATACAAAATCCAGAGACAAAAGACTGAGCAAGCGCCTCAGACTCGCACTTTCTTCATATCCTGAAGAGTTCTTCTCATGGTTTGTCGATCGGGCCTGCCATACCTACGTCCCCAAACCTAAGCTGAGTTTGTGTTTTCAGACTTCTGTCCTCAAAATCTTGGGCCACACACCCTACAGGTTGGGCCCCTGGAGCCACACATTAGGACTGTGCCTACCAATCCATGGGAATTCTGCCCATTCCATGGTCCAAAATCATACAAATTACGAGAAACCTCCAAAGTCCCTGAGGCCATCCCAATAGTGTAGGTCGCCCGGAACAAACAAGGGCTGTCTGACACCAGCTGATAATCGACCTCCACTCATACCACAGATGGATGTCCCCAGAGAAGAAGATTGAACCAGACAGGACCCTAGGCCATAATAGGATCCATTGCTTTGGGTTACAGGTATGTGTCCTCAAAAGCCTGATTCCAATACGAGCATAGGTGTTTTCCTGAGGCACCCATCAGAACTCATCTCGTCTCCACAAGGAAACCTGTGCATGGGAGCCATGTCCAAAGCTTAGGAGAGTACTTCAGGGTGCCGGTGCCACCGCCCCATTCCAAGGCCCTCATGGACACAAAAACACATTAGGACCCATCCTCAGGAAAGTCCATTTCAACTCAGCCACCCCGGTTGCTCAGGCAGAGCCATCAGATCTAAACTGTCTTGTTGCTAGGAGACAATTGGAATGCGAGGCGGGCTTCCCAGGCATCCATCCGCGAACGGTGCTCTGGAGTCATTCCATATGGGATGTCCTGGAGCTGTCCAACAGGTCTCAATTGTCCCACAGAAGGAATCCTTGAAGGGGGCATCCCACAACTCCCAACGTGGGAAAACCTCAATGGCCTCGAGATTCCGCTCCCTTCATGAAGCGGCCGTCATGCTCAGAAACTCCAACCTGAGCCAACGTCTGATCCTCGCCCTGACTTCAGATGCATGAGATATAGGTTCAGATCTGCAGGGGGTACTGCAGTGCCCTCGCCCTGAAACCCAAGTCTAGCTTGTCTTCTCAGACTTCCGACCTCACACTCCTGGCCCCGAAGCCCTCAAGTTTGGCAATTCCGGACCCACAATGCAGCACTCTGCCTGCCCTCTAGAAAAAAAATTATTGCCTCATGAGCTGCCTAGGCACCTTAAATGAGGGTAAACCTACACAGCACTCGACTTTACCCAAATTATATAGTCTAACCTGGGCACTAATGCACTGTCGAACACAACCTGAGCCCGGACCTCCTGAGCAACACCCAGAAAGCTGACCGCACACTGAGCACATAAAACCCGCCATGGCCTTAGGTCATCATCTCTTCCCTACCTCAGTTTTCAGGCTTCAGAACCGAGACCTTATCTCCAATCACTGCCCAGGGGTGAGTGTGATGCAGAAATCAGAACTCCTCTTTACCCATGGCAAGAAACCTTGTGGTTGGCACGTTGTCCAAAGTTCAGTGTAGGAGAAACCAGCATTCACCCTGAGGCCCCGCCCATTCTTGAGTGCGACGAGGGCATACACACGCATTGTGACCCTCAGCATGAGTCCTGTCCTCTAGTAAGTCCTCTCAGTGGCTGGACCATTAGATTTCATAATGGGCTTGACATGTCCCTAGGCCCCAATTTTTAACCAGATTTCTGATTGTCCAGTTGCCCCTCCCCAGGGCTCTACTCTGGAATCCATCATTTGGTGGGACACCTGAGGTTAAAAAAGAAAAATCTACAAAAAAAAAAAAAAAAACGGACTTCTTCCAGCCCACAGAATGACCCCAAACTCTTTGGACGGGGCCAAACCACCAGAGAGTAAGACTCGTCCATTTCCCATGAAGTCACCCAGAAATTCAACGAACATGAGTGACACATTATCCAGAGAAAAAAACTTGAGCAGAACCTCACATTCGCCCTTCTTTCACATCCCGAAGAGTTCTCCTCATGGTCTGTAGATCAGTCCTGCCATACCTATGACCCGAAACATAAGCCGAGTTTGTGTTTTCAGACAACTGTCCAAACAGCCCTGGCCTACACAACCTACAGGCTCAGGCCCCTAGAGCCAAACCTGAGGACAGTACTTGCCCTCTCCAAGGGAATTGTGTGTGCCCATTCCAATGGCCACAACCCTTCTAATAGGATAAACCTCCAAAGTCCCTGATCCATCTCAATATTGGTGGCTTCCCAGGAAAAACAGGGGCAATCTGAGCCCAATTGAGCACCTACCTGCACTCAGACCCATAGACAGATGTCCTCAGAGGTAAAAAGGAAAGAACAGGCCCCTAGGCACTAATCAGATCCATTGCTTTGGTTTCCAGGCATCTCTCCTCAGAGGCCTGGATTTCAAAAGCAGCATATAGCTGTTTCTTGACTCACCCATCAGAAAACATCTCATCTACACATGAGAAACTTGCACGTTGGAGCTGTGTCAAAGCCTCTGTTTAGGAGAACCCTTTAGGGCCCCAGTGCCACCGCTTCATTCCAAGGTCTCCATAGACACAAAAGCACGTTAGGACCCATCCCCAGGGGTGTCCATTTCAACTCAGCATCCTCGGTAGTTGCCCACAGATCCAGGAGATCTAACCTGTCTTGTTGCTAGGAGACAATTGGAATGCAAGGTCGGATACCCAGCCATCCATCCTTAGAACCCTGCTCAGAATCATTGGCCTGGAGCCAAACAACAGGTCTCAATTGTCCTGCAGAAGACTCTCTGCAGTTTGGAGCTTCTCACAACTCCCATAGTGGGAAAACCCCCATGGCCTCGTGATGGCCCCCCATTCATGAAGGGGCCATCAGGGACAGAAACTCCAACCTGAGCGATCGTCTGATCCTCACCTTCTTCAGATGCACGAGATCTCGATTCAGGTCTGTAGATTGTGCCTGCCATAGCCTCACCCAGAAACCTAAGCCTAGCTTGTGTTCTTAGACTTTTGTCGTCAGACTACTGGCCCACAAGCCCTCCATTTGGCAATCCAGATCTACAATGGAGCACTCTGCCTGCCCTCCAGAAGAAAAACATTGTCCTCAGGGGCTAACCAGTAACCCCAAATGAGGATCAACCTGCACCGACCTTGGCTGTACCCCAAATACATAGGCTGACCAGGGCACTAATGCCCTTTCTGACACAGCCTGAGCCTGGACCCCCTGGCCCCTCCCAGACAGCTGGCCGCACACTGATCACATCCAGCCGCCATGGCCTTAGGTCGTCATCTCTTCCCAACCTCGGTTTTCAGGTTTCAGAACCTAGACCTTCTCTCCAATCACTGCCCAAGGTTGAAGGTGATGCAGAAATCAGAACTCCTTCCCCATGGCAAGAAACCTTGTGGTTGGCATGTTGTCCAACATTCAGTGTCGTTGAAACCAGTGTGGCCCATGAGGCCCCGCCCATGCTCGCAGGCCACATTGGTCACAAACACACATTGTGACGCTCAGGCTGAGCCCAGTCCTCAAGTAAGGCCACTCAGTGGCTGGATGAAGAGATAGCATATTGGGCTTGCCATGCCCCTAGGCCCCAATTTTTAACCATAGTTCGGGTTGTCCCTTCAGTCTTCCCCACGGCTTGGCTTTGGAATTCCTCTTTTGGTGTGACACCTGAGGTAACAAACCTGAAATGAGTCCTCCCATCCCACAGATTGACGAAAAGCAATTGGGAATCGGGCCAAATCCTCAGAGAGGAAGATTCGTCCATGGCCCAAGAGGCCTCCCCGACATTCCACGGCCATCACTGATACAAAATCCAGAGACAAAAGCCTGAGCAAGCGCCTCAGACTCGCACTTTCTTCATATCCTGAAGAGTTCTTCTCATGGTTTGTCGATCGGGCCTGCCATACCTACGTCCCCAAACCTAAGCTGAGTTTGTGTTTTCAGACTTCTGTCCTCAAAGTCTTGGGCCACACACCCTCCAGGTTGGCCCCTGGAGCCACACATTAGGACTGTGCCTACCAATCCATGGGAATTCTGCCCATTCCATGGTCCAAAATCGTACAAATTAGGAGAAACCTCCAAAGTCCCTGAGGCCATCCCAATAGTGTAGGTCGCCCGGAACAAACAAGGGCTGTCTGACACCAGCTGATAATCGACCTCCATTCATACCATAGATGGATGTCCCCAGAGAAGAAGATTAAACCAGACAGGACCCTAGGCCATAATAGGATCCATTGCTTTGGGTTACAGGCATGTGTCCTCAAAAGCCTGATTCCAATACGAGCATAGGGGTTTTCCTGAGGCACCCATCAGAACTCATCTCGTCTCCACAAGGAAACCTGTGCATGAGAGCCATGTCCAAAGCTTAGGAGAGTACTTCAGGGTGCCGGTGCCACCGCCCCATTCCAAGGCCCTCATGGACACAAAAACACATTAGGACCCATCCTCAGGAAAGTCCATTTCAACTCAGCCACCCCGGTTGCTCCGGCAGAGCCATTAGATCAAAACTGTCTTGTTGCTAGGAGACAATTGGAATGCGAGGCGGGCTTTCCAGGCATCCATCCGCGAATGGTGCTCTAGTGTATTTCCATATGGGATGTCCTGGAGCTGTCCAACAGGTCTCAATTGTCCCGCAGAAGGAATCCTTGAAGGGGGCATCCCACAACTGCCAACGTGGGAAAACCTCAATGGCCTCGAGATTCCGCTCCCTTCATGAAGTGGCCGTCATGCACAGGAACTCCAAACTGAGCCAACGTCTGATCCTCGCCCTGACTTCAGAAGCATGATATATTGGTTCAGATCTGCAGGGGGTACCTGCTGTGCCTTTGCCCTGAAACCCAAGTCTAGCTTGTCTTCTCACACTTCCGTCCTCACACTCCTGGCCCCGAAGTCCTAAAATTTGGCAATTCCGGGCCCACAATGCAGCACTCTGCCGGCCCTCTAGAAAAAAACAAAAAATATTGCCTCATAAGCTACCCAGGAACCTTAAATGAGTATAAACCTACACAGCACTCGACCTTACCCAAATTATATAGTCTAACCTGGGCACTAATGCACTGTCGAACACAACCTGAGCCTGGACCTCCTGACCAACACCCAGAAAGCTGACCGCACACTGAGCACATAAAACCCGCCATGGCCTTAGGTCATCATCTCTTCCCTACCTCAGTTTTCAGGCTTCAGAACCGAGACCTTATCTCCAATCACTGCCCAGGGGTGAATGTGATGCAGAAATCAGTACTCCTCCTTACACATGGCAAGAACCATTGTGGTTGGCACGTTGTCCAACGTTCAGTGTAGGAGAAACCAGCATTCACCCTGAGGCCCTGCCCATTCTTGAGTGAGACGAGGGCATACACACGCATTGTGACCCTCAGCATGAGTCCTGTCCTCTAGTAAGTCCTCTCAGTGGCTGGATCATTAGATGTCATAATGGGCTTGACATGTCCCTAGGCCCCAATTTTTAACCAGATTTCTGATTGTCCAGTCGCCCCTCCCTAGGGCTCTACTCTGCAATCCCTCATTTAGTGGGACACCTGAGGTTAAAAAAGAAAACAACAACAACAACAACAACAAAAAAAAAACGGACTTTTTCCAGCCTACAGAATGACCCCAAACTCTTTGGACGGGGCCAAACCACCAGAGAGTAAGACTCGTCCATTTCCCATGAAGTCACCCAGAAATTCAACGAACATGAGTGACACATTATCCAGAGAAAAAAACTTGAGCAGAACCTCACATTCGCCCTTCTTTCACATCCCGAAGAGTTCTCCTCATGGTCTGTAGATCAGTCCTGCCATACCTATGACCCGAAACATAAGCCGAGTTTGTGTTTTCAGACAACTGTCCAAACAGCCCTGGCCTACACAACCTACAGGCTCAGGCCCCTAGAGCCAAACCTGAGGACAGTACTTGCCCTCTCCAAGGGAATTGTGTGTGCCCATTCCAATGGCCACAACCCTTCTAATAGGATAAACCTCCAAAGTCCCTGATCCATCTCAATATTGGTGGCTTCCCAGGAAAAACAGGGGCAATCTGAGCCCAATTGAGCACCTACCTGCACTCAGACCCATAGACAGATGTCCTCAGAGGTAAAAAGGAAAGAACAGGCCCCTAGGCACTAATCAGATCCATTGCTTTGGTTTCCAGGCATCTCTCCTCAGAGGCCTGGATTTCAAAAGCAGCATATAGCTGTTTCTTGACTCACCCATCAGAAAACATCTCATCTACACATGAGAAACTTGCACGTTGGAGCTGTGTCAAAGCCTCTGTTTAGGAGAACCCTTTAGGGCCCCAGTGCCACCGCTTCATTCCAAGGTCTCCATAGACACAAAAGCACGTTAGGACCCATCCCCAGGGGTGTCCATTTCAACTCAGCATCCTCGGTAGTTGCCCACAGATCCAGGAGATCTAACCTGTCTTGTTGCTAGGAGACAATTGGAATGCAAGGTCGGATACCCAGCCATCCATCCTTAGAACCCTGCTCAGAATCATTGGCCTGGAGCCAAACAACAGGTCTCAATTGTCCTGCAGAAGACTCTCTGCAGTTTGGAGCTTCTCACAACTCCCATAGTGGGAAAACCCCCATGGCCTCGTGATGGCCCCCCATTCATGAAGGGGCCATCAGGGACAGAAACTCCAACCTGAGCGATCGTCTGATCCTCACCTTCTTCAGATGCACGAGATCTCGATTCAGGTCTGTAGATTGTGCCTGCCATAGCCTCACCCAGAAACCTAAGCCTAGCTTGTGTTCTTAGACTTTTGTCGTCAGACTACTGGCCCACAAGCCCTCCATTTGGCAATCCAGATCTACAATGGAGCACTCTGCCTGCCCTCCAGAAGAAAAACATTGTCCTCAGGGGCTAACCAGTAACCCCAAATGAGGATCAACCTGCACCGACCTTGGCTGTACCCCAAATACATAGGCTGACCAGGGCACTAATGCCCTTTCTGACACAGCCTGAGCCTGGACCCCCTGGCCCCTCCCAGACAGCTGGCCGCACACTGATCACATCCAGCCGCCATGGCCTTAGGTCGTCATCTCTTCCCAACCTCGGTTTTCAGGTTTCAGAACCTAGACCTTCTCTCCAATCACTGCCCAAGGTTGAAGGTGATGCAGAAATCAGAACTCCTTCCCCATGGCAAGAAACCTTGTGGTTGGCATGTTGTCCAACATTCAGTGTCGTTGAAACCAGTGTGGCCCATGAGGCCCCGCCCATGCTCGCAGGCCACATTGGTCACAAACACACATTGTGACGCTCAGGCTGAGCCCAGTCCTCAAGTAAGGCCACTCAGTGGCTGGATGAAGAGATAGCATATTGGGCTTGCCATGCCCCTAGGCCCCAATTTTTAACCATAGTTCGGGTTGTCCCTTCAGTCTTCCCCACGGCTTGGCTTTGGAATTCCTCTTTTGGTGTGACACCTGAGGTAACAAACCTGAAATGAGTCCTCCCATCCCACAGATTGACGAAAAGCAATTGGGAATCGGGCCAAATCCTCAGAGAGGAAGATTCGTCCATGGCCCAAGAGGCCTCCCCGACATTCCACGGCCATCACTGATACAAAATCCAGAGACAAAAGCCTGAGCAAGCGCCTCAGACTCGCACTTTCTTCATATCCTGAAGAGTTCTTCTCATGGTTTGTCGATCGGGCCTGCCATACCTACGTCCCCAAACCTAAGCTGAGTTTGTGTTTTCAGACTTCTGTCCTCAAAGTCTTGGGCCACACACCCTCCAGGTTGGCCCCTGGAGCCACACATTAGGACTGTGCCTACCAATCCATGGGAATTCTGCCCATTCCATGGTCCAAAATCGTACAAATTAGGAGAAACCTCCAAAGTCCCTGAGGCCATCCCAATAGTGTAGGTCGCCCGGAACAAACAAGGGCTGTCTGACACCAGCTGATAATCGACCTCCATTCATACCATAGATGGATGTCCCCAGAGAAGAAGATTAAACCAGACAGGACCCTAGGCCATAATAGGATCCATTGCTTTGGGTTACAGGCATGTGTCCTCAAAAGCCTGATTCCAATACGAGCATAGGGGTTTTCCTGAGGCACCCATCAGAACTCATCTCGTCTCCACAAGGAAACCTGTGCATGAGAGCCATGTCCAAAGCTTAGGAGAGTACTTCAGGGTGCCGGTGCCACCGCCCCATTCCAAGGCCCTCATGGACACAAAAACACATTAGGACCCATCCTCAGGAAAGTCCATTTCAACTCAGCCACCCCGGTTGCTCCGGCAGAGCCATTAGATCAAAACTGTCTTGTTGCTAGGAGACAATTGGAATGCGAGGCGGGCTTTCCAGGCATCCATCCGCGAATGGTGCTCTAGTGTATTTCCATATGGGATGTCCTGGAGCTGTCCAACAGGTCTCAATTGTCCCGCAGAAGGAATCCTTGAAGGGGGCATCCCACAACTGCCAACGTGGGAAAACCTCAATGGCCTCGAGATTCCGCTCCCTTCATGAAGTGGCCGTCATGCACAGGAACTCCAAACTGAGCCAACGTCTGATCCTCGCCCTGACTTCAGAAGCATGATATATTGGTTCAGATCTGCAGGGGGTACCTGCTGTGCCTTTGCCCTGAAACCCAAGTCTAGCTTGTCTTCTCACACTTCCGTCCTCACACTCCTGGCCCCGAAGTCCTAAAATTTGGCAATTCCGGGCCCACAATGCAGCACTCTGCCGGCCCTCTAGAAAAAAACAAAAAATATTGCCTCATAAGCTACCCAGGAACCTTAAATGAGTATAAACCTACACAGCACTCGACCTTACCCAAATTATATAGTCTAACCTGGGCACTAATGCACTGTCGAACACAACCTGAGCCTGGACCTCCTGACCAACACCCAGAAAGCTGACCGCACACTGAGCACATAAAACCCGCCATGGCCTTAGGTCATCATCTCTTCCCTACCTCAGTTTTCAGGCTTCAGAACCGAGACCTTATCTCCAATCACTGCCCAGGGGTGAATGTGATGCAGAAATCAGTACTCCTCCTTACACATGGCAAGAACCATTGTGGTTGGCACGTTGTCCAACGTTCAGTGTAGGAGAAACCAGCATTCACCCTGAGGCCCTGCCCATTCTTGAGTGAGACGAGGGCATACACACGCATTGTGACCCTCAGCATGAGTCCTGTCCTCTAGTAAGTCCTCTCAGTGGCTGGATCATTAGATGTCATAATGGGCTTGACATGTCCCTAGGCCCCAATTTTTAACCAGATTTCTGATGGTCCAGTCGCCCCTCCCTAGGGCTCTACTCTGCAATCCCTCATTTAGTGGGACACCTGAGGTTAAAAAAGAAAACAACAACAACAACAACAACAAAAAAAAAACGGACTTTTTCCAGCCTACAGAATGACCCCAAACTCTTTGGACGGGGCCAAACCACCAGAGAGTAAGACTCGTCCATTTCTTATGAAGTCACCCAGAAATTCCACGACCATGAGTGACACGATATCCAGAGACAAAAACTTGAGCAGGAGCCTCACACTCGCCCTTCTTTCAAATCCAGAAGAGTTCTCCTCATGGTCTGTAGATCAGTCCTGCCATACCTATGACCCGAAACATAAGCCGAGTTTGTGTTTTCAGACAACTGTCCAAACAGCCCTGGCCTACATAACCTACAGGCTCAGAACCCTGGAGGCAAACCTGAGGACTGTACTTGCCCTCTCCAAGGGAATTGTGTGTGCCCATTCCAATGGCCACAACCCTTCTAATAGGATAAACCTCCAAAGTCCCTGATCCATCTCAATAGTGGTGGCTTCCCAGGAAATACAGGGGCAATCTGAGCCCAACTGAGCACCTACCTGCACTCAGACCCATAGACAGATGTGCCCAGAGGTAAAAAGGAAAGAACAGGCCCCTAGGCACTAATCAGATCCATTGCTTTGGTTTCCAGGCATCTCTCCTCAGAGGCCTGGATTTCAAAAGCAGCATATAGCTGTTTCTTGTTTCACCCATCAGAAAACATCTCATCTATACATGGGAAACTTGCACGTTGGAGCTGTGTCAAAGCCTCTGTTTAGGAGAACCATTTAGGGCACCAGTGCCACCGCTTCATTCCAAGGTCTCCATAGACACAAAAGCACATTAGGACCCATCCTTAGGGGTGTCCATTTCAACTCAGCGTCCTCGGTTGCTCCCCACAGATCCAGGAGATCTAACCTGTCTTGTTGCTAGGAGACAATTGGAATGCGAGGTGGGCTACGCAGCCATCCATCCTTAGAACCCTGCTCAGAATCATTGGCCTGGAGCCAAGCAACAGATCTCAATTGACCTGCAGAAGACTCTCTGCTGTTTGGAACTTCTCACAACTCCCATAGTGGGAAAACCCCCATTGCCTCGTGATGCCCCCCCCCATTCATGAAGGGTCCATCAGGGACATAAACTCCAACCTGAGCGATCGTCTGATCCTCGCCCTGACTTCAGATGCACGAGATCTCGATTCAGGTCTGTAGATTGTGCCTGC
Source organism: Mustela nivalis (assembly GCF_964662115.1). Taxonomy (NCBI): domain Eukaryota; kingdom Metazoa; phylum Chordata; class Mammalia; order Carnivora; family Mustelidae; genus Mustela; species Mustela nivalis. The sequence goes on along the minus strand of NW_028136118.1, from coordinate 541,848 downwards.
CATGGACTCACCCAGAAACCTAAGCCTAGCTTGTGTTCTCAGACTTTTGTCGTCAGACTACTGGCCCACAAGCCCACCAGTTTGGCAATCCAGAACTACAATGCAGCACTCTGCCTGCCCTCCAGAAGAAAAACATTGTCCTCTGGGGCTACCCAGTAACCCCAAATGAGGATTAACCTGCACCGACCTTGGCTGTACCCCAAATACATAGGCTGACCAGGGCACGAATGCCCTTTCTGACACAGCCTGAGCCTGGACTCCCTGGCCCGTCCCAGACAGCTGGCCGCACACTGAGCACATCGAGCCTCCATGGCCTTAGGTCGTCATCTCTTCCCAACCTCTGTTTCCAGGTTTCAGAACCTAGACCTTATCTCCAATCACTGCACAAAGTTGAAGGTGATGCAGAAATCAGAACTCCTTCCCCATGGCAAGAAACCTTGTGGTTGGCATGTTGTCCAACATTCAGTGTCGTTGAAACCAGTGTGGCCCATGAGGCCCCGCCCATGCTCGCGGGCCACATTGGTCACAAACACACATTGTGACCCTCAGGCTGAGCCCAGTCCTCAAGTAAGGCCACTCAGTGGCTGGATGAAGAGATAGCATATTGGGCTTGCCATGCCCCTAGGCCCCAATTTTTAACCATATTTCGGGTTGTCCCTTCAGTCTTCCCCACGGATTTGCTTTGGAATTCCTCTTTTGGTGGGACACCTGAGGTAACAAACCTGAAATGAGTCCTCCCATCCCACAGATTGACGAAAAGCAATTGGGAATCGGGCCAAATCCTCAGAGAGGAAGATTCGTCCATGGCCCATGAGGCCTCCCCGACATTCCACGGCCATCGCTGATACAATATCCAGAGACAAAATCTGAGCAAGCGACTCAGACTCGCACTTTCTTCATATCCTGAACAATTCTTCTCATGGTTTGTAGATCGGGCCTGGGATACCTACGTCCCCAAACCTAAGCTGAGTTTGTTTTCAGACAACTGTCCAAACAGCCCTGGCCTACACAACCTACAGGCTCAGGCCCCTGGAGCCGAACCTGAGGACTGTACTTGCCCTCTCCAAGGGAATTGTTTGTGCCCATTCCAATGGCCACAACCCTTCTAATAGGATAAACCTCCAAAGTCCCTGATCCATCTCAATAGTGGTGGCTTCCCAGGAAAAACAGGGGCAATCTGAGCACTACAGAGCACCTACCTGCACTCAGACCCATAGAGAGATGTCCCCAGAGGTAAAAAGGAAAGAACAGGCCCCTAGGCACTAATCAGATCCATTGCTTTGGTTTCCAGGCATCTCTCCTCAGAGGCCTGGATTTCAAAAGCAGCATATAGCTGTTTCTTGACTCACCCAACAGAAAACATCTCATCTACACATGGGATACTTGCACGTTGGAGCTGTGTCAAAGCCTCTGTTTAGTAGAACTCTTTAGGGCCCAAGTGCCACCGCTTCATTCCAAGGTCTCCTTAGACACAAAAGCACATTAGGACCCATGCCCAGGGGTGTCCATTTCAATGCAGCGTCCTCGGTTGCTCCCCACAGATCCAGGAGATCTAACCTGTCTTGTTGCTAAGAGACAATTGGAATGCGAGGTGGGCTACCCAGCCATCCATCCTTAGAACCCTGCTCAGAATCATTGGCCTGGAGCCGAACAACAGGTCTCAATTGTCCTGCAGAAGACTCTCTGCAGTTTGGAGCTTCTCACAACTCCCATCGTGGGAAAACCCCCATGGCCTCGTGATCCCCCCTCCCCATTCATGAAGGGGCCATCAGGGACAGAAACTACAATCTGAGCGATCGTCTGATCCTCGCCCTGACTTCAGATGCATGAGATCTCGATTTTGGTCTGTAGATTGTGCCTGCCATGGCCTCACCCAGAAACCTAAGCCTAGCTTGTGTTCTCAAACTTTTGTCGTCAGACTACTGGCCCACAAGCCCACCAGTTTGGCAATCCAGAACTACAATGCAGACTCTGCCGGCCCTCCAGAAGAAAAACATTGTCCTCTGGGGCTACCCAGTAACCCCAAATGAGGATCAACCTGCACCGACCTTGGCTGTACCCCCAATACATAGGCTGACCAGGGCACTAATGCCCTTTCTGACACAGCTTGAGCCTGGCCTCCCTGGCCCGTCCCAGACTGCTGGCCGCACACTGAGCACATCGAGCTGCCATGGCCTTAGGTTATCATCTCTTCCCAACCTCGGATTTCAGGCTTTAGATTCTAGACCTTACCTCCAATCACTGCCCAGGGTTGAACGGGATGCAGAAATCAGAACTCCTTCCCCATGGCAAGATACCTTGTGGTTGGCATGTTGTCCAACTTTCAGTGTAGTTGAATCCAGTGTTGCCCATGAGGCCCCGCCATGCTCGGAGGCTACATTGGTCACAAACACACATTGTGACCCTCAGCCTGACCAAAGTCCTCAAGTAAGGCCTCTCAGTGGCTGGATGAAGAGATAGCATATTGGGCTTGCCATGCCCCTAGTCCCCAATTTTGAACCATAGTTCTGGTGGTCCCTTCAGTCTTCCCCACGGCTTTGCTTTGGAATTCCTCTTTTCGTAGGACACCTGAGGTAACAAAACTGAAAGGAGTCCTCCCATCCCACAGTTTGAGGAAAAAAAATTGGGAATCGGGCGAAATCCTCATAGAGGTAGATTCGTCCATGGCCCATGAAGCATCCCCGACATTCTACGGCCATTGCTGATACAAATTCCAGAGACAAATGCCTGAGCAAGCGCCTCAGACTCGCTCTATATTCAAATCTTCATGAGTTCTTCTCATTGTTTGTATATTGGGCCTGCCATACCGACGTCCCCAAAAAAAGCTGAGTTTGTGTATCGGAATCACAATCAGAACTCTGCCTTCCACATGGCTGTAATGCTTGTTCTTCACATGGAGTCAACCTTCACGTGGGGAACCCTTCATGGCCCCTGATGCCACGCCAAAACATGAGTGCTGCTTGGGCACAAATTCACACTGTGACCCTAGCATGAGCCCCATGTCAAAGAAAGGCCTGTCAGGTTCGTGACGAAGATCCTGCATATAGTCCCTGCCATGCTCATAGGCACCCAGGACTAACTAGATGGTGTGTATTCCAGTTGAGGGAACCCACTGCTGTGCTCTAGAGTCCCTCTCCTGGGGGGTCCTTTCTGGCAGAAAACAGTACTCTTCACTTCCCACAGAATGAACCCAAACACTTGGGAGCTTGGACAATCCCCCGAGAGGAAGGCTCTTCCTCGGCCCTTGAGGCAACCCCTACCCTGACCGGACACTGTGAACGCAACACCCAGAGACAAAAGCCTGAGCAACTGCCTCCCACTTGCCCTCCTTTGATATCCAGAGAATCTCCCCTCACGGACTTGAGATCAGGCCTGCCATTACCTTGGCCCCTTCCTGAGCCAAGTTTGCTTTTTCAGACATCAGTCCCCACAGCCCTGGCAAACACAGCCTCTAGGCTGGGTCCTCTGGAGCCATACAACAGGACAGTGCCTGCTCTCTCCTGGGAAACTGTGTCCATTCCTTTGGACACACACCTCCAGAATATGAGAAACCTCAAGGCCCCCGAGGACATCCCACTATTGGGAGCCTCCCTGGACACACAGGGGCATTCGGACACAAGCTGAGCAGCTACCTCCACGAAGGCATGCACACAGATGTCAACAGAGATAGAAGGTTGAGCCGGACAGGCCCTTAGGCCATAATCTCAACTCTTGCTTTGGGTTTCAGGTGTTACTCCTCAGAAAATTTGGTTCAAAGAACAGGATATGGGGCTTTCCTGAGGCACTGAACAGAACTCCTCTCTTCTCCACATGGGGAGCTTTCTTACTGGGGATGTATCAAACCATTCAGGTAGTGCCCAAGCAGCACTTGAGCGCTGATTGGGAACAAATTCACACTGTGACCCTAGCATGAGCCCCATGTCAAAGAAAGGCCTGTCAGGGCCTGGACAAAGAGCCCGCATATGGGGCTTGCCAAGCCCCTATGCACCCAATACTCACCAGGACTTGAGATTTCCAGTCGCCCCGCCCGTACCTGGGGCACTGATCTGGAATCCCTTTCTTGGAGAGACACATGAGCCAGACAACACGACTCCACCCTTCCCACAAAATGACCCCAATCTTGGAAGATGGGACAAATCCCCAGAGAGGGATACTCGTCCACAGTCCCTGAGGCCACCCCTCAAATCCATGGCTATCCCGGACACAGCATCCAGAGACAAAAGCCTGAAGGAACGCCTCCCACTAGCCCTAGTTTCAGAGGCCCAGGAGTTCCCTCTCGGGCTGTACATCCCGCCTGCCATACCCTAGGCACCACTCATAAGCTGAGTTTGTGTTTTCAGACTTCTGTGCCCACAGCCTGGACCCACACACCTCCAGGCTAGGGCCTCTGGAGCCACAGCGAAAGTTTGTGCCTGCCCTCTCCAAGGAAAGTGTGCCCAATCCATTGACCACAGCCCTACAGGTTAGGGAAAAGCTCCAAGGCCCCTGAGGACATCAATAGTGTTGGCCACCCTGGACTAAGAGGGGCTCTCTGACACCAGCGGAGCAACTATCTTCACTTAGACTCTCAGAAAGTGTCCCCAGAGACAGAAGGTTGAAATGGACAGACCCCCAGGCCCTAATATGAACCTTAGCTTTGTTCCATGTGTCCGTTCTCAGAGGACTGTTTTCGTAGACCAGCACATGGGGCTTTTCTGAGGCACCAAACCAAGGATCTCTCGTCTCCACATGGGCAGCTTTCGTACTGGGGATGTATCAAACCCTTTCAGGTAGGAGAGTTCCGAAGGGCCACTGAACAACCAGCACATTCCAAGGTCTCCATGGACCCAAACGCACATTATGACGCTTCCTCAGGAGAGGCCATTTCAACTCAGCCCCCTGGGTCGCGTGTTCCAGAGGCCCCAGATCAAACATATCTTATCGCTAATGGCCAATTGGAATGCGACGCATGCTGTACAGGGATCCATCCTTCGAACCCTGCTCTCCAGTCCTTCCGTATGGTATGTCCTGGAGCCATGCAACAGGACTCGAATGTCCCGCAGAAGGAAACCTTGTGGTTTGGGGCAACCTCCAAACTCAGCGTGGGAAAACTTCCTTGGCCTCATGAGGCCCACGCTTCATGAAGGTGCCATCATGGACACATACTCCAGCCTCAGCCAACGTCTGATCCTCAGCCTGACTTTAGATGCAGGAGATTTTGATTCAGCCTCTGCAGAATGGGCCTGCTCTGGCCTTGGCTCCAATCCTCACCCTAGCTTGTGTTTTCAGACTTCCGTCCTCTCACTCCAGGCCCACAAGCCCTCCCTACTGGGAATTCTGGGGCCACAATGAAGCACTCTGCCTGCCTCCCAGGAGAAAATCATTGTCTATGGTGCTGCCCAGAAACCCCAAATGAGGATCAAACTGCTTGGCCCTCGACAACACCCCAATTGCATAGGCTACCTTAAACACTGATGCTCTGAGGCAAATAGCCTGAGCCCAGACCTTCCAACAGACACCGACACAGCTGGCTGCACACCCAGCACATTGGACCCGCCACTGCCTTAGGCCACCATCTATTCCCAACCTGGGTTTTCAGTCATCGGAACCTAGACCTTATATCCAATCCCTGCACAGGGGGGACCCCCTCTGATGCACACAAGTCAGAACCCCTCCTACCCCATGGCAAGAAACCTTGCTGCTGGCAGTGAGTCAAACCTTCAGTGTTGGAGAAAACGGCATGACCCATGAGGCCACGCACATGCGTGAGGGCCTCCTTGGGCACAAACACACATTGTGACCCTCAGCGTGAGTACCTTATTCAAGTAACGCCTCTCAGTGACTGGACCAAGAGCCCGCATATGTGGTTTGCCATGCCCATAGGCACCCAGGACTAACTAGATGGTGTGTATTCCAGTTGAGGGAACCCACTGCTGTGCTCTAGAGTCCCTCTCCTGGGGGGTCCCCTGTGGCAGAAAACAGTACTCTTCCCTTCCCACAGAATGAACCCAAACACTTGGGAGCTTGGACAATCCCCCGAGAGGAAGGCTCTTCCTCGGCCTCTGAGAAACCCCTAACCTGACCGGACACTGTGAACGCAACACCCAGAGACAAAATCCTGAGTGACTGCCTCCCACTTGCCCTCCTTTGATATCCAGAGGATCTCCCCTCATGGACTGGACATCAGTCCTGCCATTACCTTGGCCACTAGCTGAGCCAAGTTTGCTTTTTCAGACATCTGTCCCCACAGCCCTGGCAAACACAGCCTCTAGGCTGGGTCCTCTGGAGCCATACCACAGGACCGTGCCTGCTCTCTCCTGGGAAACTGTGTCCATTCCTTTGGACACACACCTCCAGAATATGAGAAACCTCAAGGCCCCCGAGGACATCCCACTACTGGGAGGCTCCCTGGACACACAGGGGCATTCGGACACAAGCTGAGCAGCTACCTCCACGAAGGCATTCCCACAGATATCAACAGAGATAGAAGGTTGATCCGGACAGGCCCTTAGGCCGTAATCTCAACTCTTGCTTTGGTTTCCAGGTGTTACTCCTCAGAGGCTTTGGTTCAAAGAACAGGATATGGGGCTTTCCTGAGGCACTGAACAGAACTCCTCTCGTCTTCACATGGGAAGCTTCCTTGTTGATGCTGTGTCAAACACCTCAGTTTGGAAATCCCTGCAGAGTCCCTGAGCCACCTACACATTCCAAGGTCTCCCAGGCCACCAAGCCACAGTAGGACTCATCTTCAGGAGAGTCCATTTCAACTCTCCCCTCTGGGTAGCTCACCCAGGAGCCTGCAGATTGAGCCTGCCTTGTCCTGACTAAAGAGTGGGTATATGAGGTGGCGTTCCCAGGCATCCATGTTTAGACACCTGCTCTCGAGTCTTTCCGTATGGGGCCTCCTGGAACCATCCAATAGGACTCGACTGTCGTGCAGAAGGAAACCTTGAGATTTGGAGTAGTTCACAAATCCCATCGTAGGCAAACCTCCCTGGCCTAATGAAGCCCTCACCCTTCAGGAAGAGGCCATGCTGGACAAAAACTCTAGCCTGAGGCACGTCTCATAGTTGACATGACCTCAGTGCAGGAGATCTTGATTCAGCCTCTGCAGAGTGGGCCTGCCGTGCCCTCGGTCCCAAACCTCACGCTACCTTGTGTTTTCAGACTTCCTTCCTCACACTCCTGGCAAACAAGTCCTCCGGACCAGGAACTCCAGAACCAAAACCCAGCCCAGTGTCTGCCCAACGGAAGAAAAACGTTTCCCTATGGGGCTCTCCAGAAAACCCAGATGAGGATCAACCTGCTCGGGCCTCGACGGTACCCGAACTGGGTAGGATGCTCTGGGCACTCATGCTCTGTCTGACACAGCCTGAAGCCAGACGTCCAGACAGACAAAGAGACAGATGGCCTCACACCCAGCACTTCGGACACGCCATGGTCTTATGCCGTCACCTCTTCCTAACCTTGGTTTTCAGATATCTGAACCTAGACATTATATCAATTCTCCACACAGCTGGGTATAGCAAGCACAAAACAGAACTCCTCCTTCCCCATGGCTTTCAAGCTTGCTCTTGGCATGGAGTCACACCTTCAGGGTGGGAGAAACCTTCATGGCCCCTGAAGCCACGCCCAAACTTGAGTGCTGCTTGGGCACAAATTCACACTGTGACCCTCAGCATGAGCCCCATGTCAAAGAAAGGCCTGTCAGGACCTGGATCAAGAGCCCGAATATGGGGCTTGCCAAGCCCCTATGCACCCAATCCTCACCAGTGTTTGAGTTTTGCAGTCGCCCCACCTGTACCTGGGCTCTGCTCTGGAATCCCTTTCTTGGAGAGACACATGAGCCAGACAACACGACTCCACCCTTCCCTCAAAAGGACCCCAAACTCTTGGGAGCTGGGACAAATCCCCAGAGAGGGATACTCGTCCACAGTCCCTGAGGCCACCGCTCCAATCCACGGCTATCCCGGACACAACATCCAGAGACAAAAGCCTGAAGGAACGCCTTCCACTCGCCCTTGTTTCCGAGGCCCAGGAGTTCCCTCTCGGGCTGTACATCCGGCCTGTCATACCCTAGGCGACACTCATAAGCTGACTTTGTGTTTTAAGACTTCTGTGCCCACAGCATGGACCCACACAACCTCCAGGCTAGGGCCTCTGAAGCTACAGCGAAAGATTGTGCCGGCCTTCTCTAAGGAAAGTGTGTCCAATCCATTGACAACAACCCTACAGTTTAGGGAAAAGCTCCAAGGCCCCTGAGGCCATCAATAGGTAGGCCACCCTGGACTAAGAGGGGCTCTCTGACACCAGCCGAGCGACTATCTCCACTTAGATTCTCAGACAGAGTCCCCAGAGACAGAAGGTTGAAATGGACAGGCCCCCAGGCCCTAATATGAACCTTAGATTTGTTTCCATGTGTCCGTTCTCAGAGGACTGTTTTCGTAGACCAGCACATGGGGCTTTTCTGAGGCACCAAACCAAGCATCTCTCGTCTCCACATGGGCAGCTTTCTTACTGGGGATGTATCAAACCCTTCAGGTAGGAGAGTTCCGCAAGGCCACCGAACAACCAGCACATTCCAAGGTCTCCATGGACCCAAACGCACATTATGACGCATCCTCAGGAGAGGCCATTTCAACTCAGCCCCCTGGGTAGCATGACCCAGAGGCAGCAGATCAAACATATCTTGTCGCTAATGGCCAATTGGAATGCGAGGAATGCTGTACAGGGATCCATCCTTCGAACCCTGCTCTCCAGTCCTTCCATATGGTATGTCCTGGAGCCATGCAACAGGACTCGAATGTCCCGCAGAAGGAAACCTTGTGGTTTGGGGCAACCTCCAAACTCAGCGTGGGAAAACTTCCTTGGCCTCATGAGGCCCCTGCTTCATGAAGGTGCCATCATGGACACATACTCCAGCCTCAGCCAACGTCTGATCCTCAGCCTGACTTCAGATGCAGGAGATTTTGATTCAGCCTCTGCAGAGTGGGCCTGCTCTGCCCTTGGCTCCAATACTCACACTAGCTTGTGTTTTCAGACTTCCGTCCTCACACTCCTGGCCCACAAACCCTCCCTACTGGGAATTCTGGGGCCACACTGAAGCACTCTGCCTGCCTCCCAGGAGAAAAACATTGTCTATGGTGCTGCCCAGAAACCCCAAATGAGGATCAAACTGCTTGGCCCTCGGCAACACCCCAATTGCATAGGCTACCTTAAACACTGATGCTCTGTCACAAATAGCCTGAGCCCAGACCTTCCAACAGACACCGACACAGCTGGCTGCACTCCTAGGACATTGGACCCGCCACTGCCTTAGGCCACCATCCATTCCCAATCTGGGTTTTCAGTCATCGGATCCTAGACCTTATCTCCAATCCCTGCACAGGGGGGAACCTGATGCACAAATCAGAACCCCTCCTTCCCCATGGCAAGAAAACTTGGTGCTGGCAGTGAGTCAAACCTTCAGTGTAGGAAAAACGACATGGCCCATGAGGCAACGCCCAAGCGTTAGGGCCGCCTTGGGCACAAACACTCATTGTGACCCTCAGCGTGAGTACCTTATTCAAGTAACGCCTCTCAGTGACTGGACCAAGAGCCCGCATATGTGGCTTGCCATGCCCATAGGCACCCAGGATTAACTAGATGGTGTGTATTCCAGTTGAGGGAACCCCCTGCTGTGCTCTAGAGTCCCTCTCCTGGGGGGTCCCCTGTGGCAGAAAACAGTACTCTTCCCTTCCCACAGAATGAATCCAAACACTTGGGAGCTTGCACAATCCCCCGAGAGGAAGGCTCTTCCTCGGCCTCTGAGACAACACCTACCCTGACCGGACACTGTGAACGCAACACCCAGAGACAAAATCCTGAGTGACTGCCTCCCACTTGCCCTCCTTTGATATCCAGAGGATCTCCCCTCACGGACTGGAGATCAGTCCTGCCATTACCTTGGCCACTAGCTGAGCCAAGTTTGCTTTTTCAGACATCTGTCACCACAGCCCTGGCAAACACAGCCTCTAGGCTGGGTCCTCTGGAGCCATACCACAGGACCGTGCCTGCTCTCTCCTGGGAAACTGTGTCCATTCCTTTGGACACACACCTCCAGAATATGAGAAACCTCAAGGCCCCCGAGGACATCCCACTACTGGGAGGCTCCCTGGACACACAGGGGCATTCGGACACAAGCTGAGCAGCTACCTCCACGAAGGCATGCCCACAGATATCAACAGAGATAGAAGGTTGAGCCGGACAGGCCCTTAGGCCGTAATCTCAACTCTTGCTTTGGGTTCCAGGTGTCACTCCTCAGAGGCTTTGGTTCAAAGAACAGGATATGGGGCTTTCCTGAGGCACTGAACAGAACTCCTCTCGTCTCCACATGGGAAGCTTCCCTGTTGGAGCTGTGTCAAACACCTCAGTTTGGAAAACCCTGAAGAGTCCCTGAGCCACCTCCACATTCCAAGGTCTCCCAGGCCACCAAGCCACAGTAGGACTCATCTTCAGGAGAGTCCATTTCAACTCTCCCCACTGGGTAGCTCACCCAGGAGGCTGCAGATTGAGCCTGACTTGTCCTGCCTAAAGAGTGGGAATATGAGGTGGCGTTCCCAGGCATCCATGCTTAGACACCTGCTCTCGAATCTTTCCATATGGGCCCTCCTGGAACCATCCAGTAGGACTCGACTGTCGTGCAGAAGGAAAGCTTGAGGTTTGGAGTAGTTCACAAATCCCATCGTAGGCAAACCTCCCTGGCTTCAAAAAGCCCCCACACCCTTCAGGAAGAGGCCATGCTGGACAAAAACTCTAGCCTGAGGCACGTCTCATAGTTGACATGACCTCAGTGCAGGAGATCTCGATTCAGCCTCTGCAGAGTGGCCCTGCCATGCCCTCGGTCCCAAACCTCACGCTAGCTTTTGTTTTCAGACTTCCTTCCTCACACTCCTGGCAAACAAGCCCTACGGACTATTAACTCCAGAACCACAACCCAGCCCAGTGTCTGCCCAACGGAAGAAAAACGCTTCCCTATGGGGCTCTCCAGAAAACCCAGATGATGATCAACCTGCTCGGGCCTCGACGGTCCCCCAAGTGGATATGCTGCTCTGGGCACTCATGCTCTGTCTGACACAGCCTGAAGCCAGACGTCCAGACAGACAAAGAGACAGCTGGCCGCACACCCAGCACTTCGGACACGCCATGGTCGTATGCCGTCACCTCTTCCTAACCTTGGTTTTCAGATATCTGAACCTAGACATTATATCAATTCTCCACACAGCTGGGTATCGCAAGCACAAAACAGAACTCCTCCTTCCCCATGGCTGTCAAGCTTGCTCTTGGCATGGAGTCACACCTTCAGGGTGGGAGAAACCTTCATGGCCCCTGATGCCACGCCCAAACTTGAGTGCATCTTGGGCACAAATTCACACTGTGACCCTCAGCATGAGCCCCATGTCAAAGAAAGGCCTGTCAGGACCTGGACCAAGAGCCCGCATATGGGGCTTGCCAAGCCCCTATGCACCCAATCCTCACCAGTGTTTGAGTTTTCCAGTCGCCCCACCTGTACCTGGGCTCTGCTCTGGAATCCCTTTCTTGGAGAGACCCATGGGCCAGACAACACGACTCCACCCTTCCCACAAAATGACCCCAAACTCATGAGGCCCCCGCTTAATGAAGGTGCCATCATGGACACATACTCCATCCTCAGCCAACTTCTGATCCTCAGCCTGACTTCAGATGCAGGAGATTTTGATTCAGCCTCTGCCGATTGGGCCTGCTCTGCCCTTGGCTCCAATCCTCACCCTAGCTTGTGTTTTCAGACTTCCGTCCTCACACTCCTGGCCCACAAACCCTCCCTACTGGGAATTCTGGGGCCACACTGAAGCACTCTGCCTGCCTCCCAGGAGAAAAACATTGTCTATGGTGCTGCCCAGAAACCCCAAATGAGGATCAAACTGCTTGGCCCTCGGCAACACCCCAATTGCATAGGCTACCTTAAACACTGATGCTCTGTCGCAAATAGCCTGAGCCCAGACCTTCCAACAGACACCGACACAGCTGGCTGCACACCCAGCACATTGGACCCGCCACTGCCTTAGGCCACCATCCATTCCCAACCTGGGTTTTCAGTCATCGGAACCTAGACCTTATCTCCAATCCCTGCACAGGGGGGAACCTGATGCACAAGTCAGAACCCCTCCTTCCCCATGGCAAGAAACCTTGCTGCTGGCCCTGAGTCAAACCTTCAGTGTAGGAGAAAACGGCAAACATGCCGGGCCTCATGAAGCCCCCCATATCCTTCAGGGAGAGGCCATCATGGTCAAAAACTCTAGCTTGAAGCACGTCTCATAGTAGACATGACCGCAGTGCAGGAGATCTTGATTCAGCCTCTGCAGAGTGGCCTGCCGTGCCCTCGGTCCCAAACCTCACGCTAGCTTGTGTTTTCAGACTTCCTTCCTCACACTCCTGGCAAACAATCCCTCCAGAGTAGGAATTGCAGAACCACAAGCCTGCCCAGTTACTGCCCACCGGTAGAAAACGTTTCCTTGTGGGGCTTTCCATAAAACCCAGATGAGGATAAACCTGCTCTTGCCTCGACGGCACTCAGATTTGATAGGCTGCTCTGGGCACTAATGCTCTGCCTTTCACAGCCTGATGCCAGACGTCCAGGCAGGCAAGGAGACAGCTGGCCACACACCTAGCACTTCTGACACGCCATGGTCTTATGCCGTTATCTCTTCCTAACCTTGGTTTTCCGATATCTAAACCCAGATATTATATCAATTCCCCACACAGTTGGGCATCTGAAGCACAAATCAGAACTCCTTCTTCCCCATGGCTGTAAGGCTTGCTCTTGGCATGGAGTCACACCTTCAGGGTGGGAGAAACCTTCATTTCCCCTGAAACCACGCCCAAACTTGAGTGTTGCTTTGGGCAGAAATTCACTCTGTGACCCTCAGCATGAGGCCAATATCAAAGAAAGGCCTGTCAGGGCCTTGACCAAGAGCCCTCATATGGGGCGTGCCAAGCCCCTATACACCCAATCCTCACCAGTGTTTGAGTTTTCCAGTCTCCCCCCTGTTCCTGGGGCTCTGCTCTGGAATCACTTTCTTGGAGAGACACATGAGCCAGACAACAGGACTCCACCCTTCCCACAAAATGATCCCAAACTCCTGTTAGCTGGGACAAATCCCCAGAGAGGTTACTCGTCCACAGTCACTGAGGCCACCCCCTACAATCCACGGCTATCCTGGACGCATCCAGAGACAAAAGCCTGAAGGAATCTCGCCCTTGATTCACAAGCCAAGGAGCTCACTCTTCATCTGTACATCCGGCCTGCCATAACCTCGGCGCCACTCATAAGCTGAGTTTTTGTTTTCAGACTTATGTGCCCACAGCCTGGACCCACACACCCTCCAGGCTAGGGCATCTGGAGCCACAGTGAAAGATTGTGCCTGCCATCTCCAAGCAAAGTGTGCCCAATCCATTGACCACAACCCTACAGGTTAGGGAAAAGTTCCAAGGCCCCTGAGGCCATCCTGATAGTGTAGGCTGCCCTGGACTAAAAGGGGCACTCTGACACCAGCTCTGCCATTATCACCACTTAGACTTTCAGACAGTGTCCCCAGAGACAGAAGATTGAAATGGACAGGCCCTTAGGCCCTAATATGAACGTTAGCTTTAGTTTTCATGTGTCTGTCCTCAGAGGACTGGTTTCTTATACCAGCATATTAGGTTTTTCTGAGGCTCCAAACCAAACCTCTCTCGTCTCCACATGGAGTGCTTTCTTACTGGATCTGTATCAAACCCTTCTGGTCGGAGAATTCCGCAGGGCCACAGTACAACCATCACATTCCAAGGTCTCCATGGACAGAAACCCACATTATGACGCATCCTCAGGAGAGGCCATTTCAACTCAGCCCACTGGTTAGCTTGCCCCAGAGCCAGCAGAACAAACATATCTTGTCGTTATTGGCCAAAGGGAATGCGAGGCATGTTGTTCAGGGATCCATCCTTTGAACCCTCCTCTTCAGTCCTTCCGTATGGTATGTACTGGAGCCATTCAACAGGACTCGACTGTCTCGCAGAAGGAAACCTTGTGGTTTGTGGCAACCTCCAAACTCAGCGTGGGAAAACTTCGTTGGCCTCATGAGGCACCTGCTTCATGAAGGTGCCATCAAGGGCACAATCCAACCTCAGCCAATGTCTGATCCTCAGCCTGACTTCAGATGCATGAGATATCCTTTCAGCCTTTGCAGAGTGGGCCTGCTCCCCACCTCACCCTATGTTTTGTTTTCAGACTCTACCCTAGCACTCCTGGCCCAAAAGCCCTCATGATTGGGAATTCTGGTTCCAGAACGAAGCACTCTGCCTGCCCCCCAAAGAAAAACATTGTCTATGGCATTGCTCAGAAACCCCAAATGAAAATCAACCTGCTCAGCCCTCGGCAACACCCCAATTGCATAGGCTACCCTAAACACTATGCTCTGTCTTACATAGCCTGAGCCCAGACCTTGTGAGAGACATTGAGACAGTTGGCTTAACACCCAGCACATCGAACCTGCCATGGGTTAGGCCATTTCATCCCTTCCCATTGACCTGGGTGTCTTCCTGGAGATATATTCTGAGGCTGTGTCAGACTATGCATTTTTTCTGGAGCTTCCTATAGAATTGGGGTGGTATTAGGGACCTTGCAATTTTCTCTTAATCTGGTGGGTTGGGAAACTGAGACAGGCTGACATTCCTTGGGAGAGCTGGCCCAGTGCTGTTGTGTGTTCCTGGAGGCCCCATCCTGGAGGGCATATGGGTCAGGACTCTGGGTCCAAAGTCTTCAGACACAAACTCGGGTAAGAGTTAAGCTCGAGGTGATGGCAGACCCAATCTGCAGACCCTGAGCGAAGCATCTCCAGATATGAAATTCGGACGGCTGTGAGGCAGGAGCACAGTCTTTTCTGTCTGACTTGTTTGTCTATGATGGCCACGAAATGGAGGGGTGGCCTCATGGGTCCATGTGAGATTCTACCTCTCTGGGAATTCTGCTCGGCACCCAAGAGTTTGGTGTATTTCCGGGGGATGGGAGGAGCTCAGTTTTATGAGTCAGGGATCCCGTCCAAACAGCCATTCCAGAGATGGGTCCTGGGTTCTGGAGCCTGGATCACCACAACAAGGCTTAGGATTTGGGCCTAGGGTCCTGCTCTATGTTTTCCTGGTACAGCTCCCGAGTGTTCTTGTTGGAAATGGGTCTCATTCTGAGGGTCACAATGCCTGTTTTTGCCCAGATGCCCATGCTGAGTGGGTCTGACCTCATGGGCTATGCACTTGGCTCCCACTCTGAGGGTTGGACTGCCATCTCAACATTCAGTTTTCCTGCCATGGGGAAGGAGGGGTACTTTTTTATGCTTCAGGTTCCCGCATGGGCAGGAATTTGAGCTAAGTTCTGGGACCGGTGCCTGAATAGCCAGTTCACTTTGAGATGAGGTCCTCGGGCCAAGGCAGGACCCACCTGCAGAAAATGAGGCCTGCTTTCTGGGTGGCTGTCAGGAGCTCGGGCTCGAGCTGTGTCAGACAGAACATTCGTGGAGAGTTCGGCCTATGATATTGGGGTGCTTTTGAGAGCTGTGCAACTGGATCCTCATGGGGGATTTTTGCACAGACCCTTTCTTCACTTCTTCTATCTGGTGAGCAGGCAGATGGCTGCATTACGGCTCCAGAATATCCAAGTTGGAGGGTTTGCAGGCGAGGAGTGTGAGGACAGAAGTATGAAAACATAAGCTACGGTTACGCTCAGTGCCGAGCACATGTCTATTCCAATGTACAGCAGTTGTTTCGAGATCTCCAGCACCTGGGCGAGGGGAAGATGTCTGCTCACGCTGGAGTTTGTATCCATGATGGCCAACAAATGGTGGGGAGGCCTCAAGAATTCTTGGAGGTTTTTCCAAGCTGGAGCTTGTGAGCTGCTCCAAATATCAAGGTGTCCTACTAAGGGACAGCAGAAGTCTTCTTACAGGGCTCCAGGGTCCCCCATATGGAAGATTCGATAGCAATGCTCTCTGAATGGAGGCCTGGGAAGCCAATCTCGTGTTACCATTGCAGCTGAGGAACAGGGTAAGCTTGAACCAATGACACTGATTCCAAGTTCCAAGTGATTTGCGTTGATGGAAGTTCTCAGTCTAACAGGTTCCAATGCTGCTTGATGTCCAGGGAGACCTTAGAATGTGGTGGCGGCTCTCTGACCATTGAGGATTCTCTATCCTTAGGATTAGACCCAGTACCCAGGAGCCAGGTTTCCTTCTTGGGACAGGAGGTGTGCTCTTGTATGGCTCACGGACCACAGGTTGGACCATATGCTTGAATTTCCAGAACAGCCCTCTAGGGAGAGAGACCTCAAAACATAAGCTAGGGTTCTGATGAGGTTTTAGGGCCATGGAAGTTTCAATCTTCGGACTAAGTGCCATTGGCCTGCATGTCATCCTGGAGGTAGGTGCTGAGGCTGTGTCAGGCTGTGCACTTTTTCCAGAGTGGCCTATGATATTGGGGTGCAGTCAGGGGCCTTGCAGTTTTCTCCTAATCTGGACATTTTGGGAAACTGAGATGGGCAGGGTTTCCTCAGGAGAGCAGGGCCAGTGATGTCATGTGTTTCTCGAGGCCCCATCCTGGAGGTCATGTGTGTCAGGACTTTGGGACCAAAGACTTTAGACACAACCTCGGATAAGAGGTAGGAGTGAGGTGATGGCAGTCCGAATCTGAAGACCCTGAGGGAAGCTCCTCGGGATTTGAAATTCAGGTGGCTGGGAGGGAGGAGCACAGGCTTTTCTGTCTGGATTGTGTGTCTAGGATGGGCACTAAATGGAGGGGTGACCTCATGTGTCCATGGGATATTCTTCCACTCTGGTGATTCTGCTTGGCACCCAAGAGTTTGATTTCTTTCTGGGGAAGAGGAAAAGACTGTATTCCATCTCTGGGATCCTGTCCAAACAGGGATTCCAGAGATGGGTTCTGGGTCCAGACACTGGGAAAACTTAACCAAAGCTTCGATTTGGGATCCTGGTCCAGATCCCAAGGGGGATCTTTGGAAAGGGGTCTCATTCTGAGGGTCACAATGCCTATTTGTGCCCAGCTGCCCATCCTGTGTAGGCATGGTCTCATGGACCATGCACCTGGTTCCCACTCAGGGTTGTACAGCCATCTCAACATTCAGTTTTCTGGCCATGGGGAAGGAGGAGCACTCTTTTGTGCTTCCGAGTCCCCTATGGGCAGGAATTTGAGCTAAGTCTGGGACAGGTACCTGAATATCCAGGTTGCTTCAAGATGATGGCCTCGGGCCAAGGTTGGACCCACCTGGAGGATATGGGGTCCACTATCTGGGTGGCTGACAGGAGGTCGGGGATCAGGCGGTGTCAGATAGACAATGTATGCAGAGGTCGGTCTATTATATTGGGGTGCCATTGAGGGCCGTGCAGGAGGATCCTCATGTGGGTTTCTACGAAGACCCATAGGGCACTTCTTTCTGGTGGGCAGGCAGAAAGCTGCACTGTGGCTTCAGAATTCCCAATATGAAGGGCTTGTAGGCGAGGAGTGTGAAGACAGAAGTCTGAAAACACAAGCCACGGATAAGCTCAGTGCCGACCACAGGACCATTCCATTGTGCAGTGGTTGTTTCGAGATTTCCAACACCTGAGTATGGGCGAGGGTCAGATGTCTGCATCCATGATGGTCAACGAATTGTGGGGTGGCCTCAAGAATTCTTGGAGATTTTCCCAAGCAGGACCTTGTGAGCTGCTCCAAACAGCAAGGTGTCCTACTGTGGGACAGGGGAAGTCCGCTTACAAGGCTCCAGGGTCCCCCATATAGAAAGATTCGACAGCAGAGGTCTCTGATTGGAGGCCTGGGAAGTCTTCCTTGCATGACCATTGCAGCTGAGGAACATTGCAGGCTTGATCTGCTGGTTTTTGTTCAAATTTCCAAGTGATCTAAGTTGACGGATGTTCTCAGTCTAATGAGTCACAATGCTGCTTGGTGTCCAGGGAGACCTTAGAATGTGGTGGTGAGGGTGCCTGGGTGGCTCAATGGGCTAAGCCGCTGCCTTCGGCTCAGGTCATGATCTCAGGGTCCTGGGATTGAGTCCCGCATCGGGCTCTCTGCTCAGCAGGGAGCCTGCTTCTTCCTCTCTCTCTCTCTGCCTTCCTCTATGCCTACTTGTGATCTCTCTCTGTCAAATAAATAAATAAAATCTATATAAAAAAAAAAAGAATGTGGTTGTGGGTCTGTGGCCATGCAGGATTTTCCTACCTGAGGGTTAGACCCAGTTCCCAGGAGCCAGGTTCCCTTCTCGGGACAGGAGGGGTTCTCTTGTATGGCTCAGCGACCACATGTCGGATCATATGTTGGATTTCAAGACCAGAGGCCTGAATATCTAGGCTAGGGTTCTTATGAGGTTGTAGGGGCATGTCATCCTCAACCTTCGGACTTAGGGACTTTGACCTGTGAGTCTTCCTGGAGGTAGATGCTCAGGCTGTGTCAGACTGTGCATTTTTTCCAGAGTGGCCTATGAAATTGGGGTGGGCTCAGGGGCGTTGCAGGCTTTTCCTAATCTGGAGGGTTTGTGCAACTGAGACGGCAGAATTTCATCCAGAGATCAGGCCCAGTGATGTAGTGTGGTTCTGTCAGCCCCATCCTGCAGGGAATGTGGTTAAGGGCTCTGGGACCAAAGTCTTCAGACACAAAATTGTGTATCAATTAGGAGGGAGGTGATGGCAGCCCCGATCTGCAGACGCTGAGGGCAGCTCCTCAGGATTTGAAATTCGTGTGGCTGGGAGGCAGGAGCAAAGGCTTTTCTGTCTGGATTGTGTCTAGGATGGCCTTGGAATGGTGGGGTGTCCTCATGTGTCCATGGAATATTCTACCTCTCTGGGGATTCTGCCCAGCACCCAAGAGTTGGTGTCTCACTGGGAAGGAGAGAGCGTGGTTTACTGTTTCAGTGTTTCCATCAACACAGGGATTCCAGAGATGGGTTATAGGTCCCTGTGCCTGGATAACCCTACAAAGGCTTAGTATTTGGGCCTAGAGGCTTGACTGCCTGGCTCTGTGGGGCTTTGGTTCAGCTCCCATGGAGACTTGTTGGAAATGGGTCTCAGGGTAAGGGTCACAATGCCTGTATTTGCCCAGATGCCCATCCTGAGTGGGCATTGGCTCTTGTTCCATGCACCTGGATCCCAATATGAGGGTTGGACCACCATATCAACATTTAATTTTCCTTCTATGAGGAAGGAGGAGTACTCTTTTGTGCTTCAGATTCCCCCATGCACAGTAATTTGAGCTATGTTCTGGGACTGGTACGTGAATAACCAGGTTGGTTTGAGATGAAGGACTCAGGTCAAGGCAGGTCACACCTGCCAGATATGGGTCCCGCTATCTAGGTGGCTACCAGGAGGTCGGGGCTCGAGCTGTGTCAGACAAAGCATTAGTTCACAAGGTGGCCTATGATATTGTGGTGCTATAGAGGGCTGTGCTGGTGGAACCTTATATGGAGTTTCACGCAGACCCATAGGGCACCTCTTTTTTCTGGTGGGCAGGCAGAAGGCATTGTGGCTCCCAAATTCCCAATATGGGGGACTTGAAGGCGAGGAGTGTGAGAACAGAAGGCAGAAAACACAATCTATGCTTAATCTCAGTGCCGAGAACATGGCCGTTCCAATGTGCAGTGGTTTTTTCGAGATCTCCAGCATCTGAGTACAGGCGAGGGTCAGATGTCTGCTCATGATAGAGTTTGTATCTATCGTGGCCAACAAATGAAATATCCAGCACCTGAGTAAAGGTGGATTTCAGATGTTTACGCACACTGGAGTTTGTGTCTCTGATGACCGAATGGAGGAGTGGCATCAAGAGGCTGATGCATGTGAGATGCTCCAAACAGCAAGGTTGTTTTTTCTACTGGACAGTTAGAGTCTGGTATGTTTTCTGCAGGGCCCCCCATGTGAAAAGTATGGGTAGCAGAGCCCTTCCACATGGATGCCTGGAAAGCACACCTCCATTGACCAATGCAGCTGAGGAACATGCAGGTTCTTTATGGTGCTTCTGGGGCGAAGCACCAAGGTCTTGAGTTGACATGGAATCTCTTGAAGATGGGTTACAATGCTGGTTTTTTTTTACCAGGTAGATCTTAGAATGTGTTGGTGGCTAAGGTGCCTGCAAGATTCTCCTACCCTGAGGGTTTAACACAGGTCGAAGAGCACGGTTACCTTCTGGGGACAGGAGATGTAGTGTTTTGTGGCTCAGGGACCACATGCCATATCATAAGTTCCTATTCAAGAACAGGCCTCTGAAGACAGATGCCCGACAACCTAATCTAGGGTTCCAATGAGTCCCAGGGGCATGAGAGGTTCAATCTTCAGACTTAGGAAAGTTGACTTGGGTGTCTGCCAGGATGTAGGTGATCAGGGAGTTTCAGACTGCGCACATATGTCCAGAGTAACCTCCAATATTCGGGTGGCCACAGGGGTCTTGAATGTTTCAACCAACTTTGGAGGGTTTGGTTAACTGACATGCACAATTTCCATGGGGATGGCAAGCACAGTCCTGTGGTGTGGCTCCAGATACTCCACCCTGGAGGGCATGTGAGCCATGGTTCTGGGAGGGAAGTCTGCAAACACAAACTTGGGTTAGGTTTAGTGGCTAGGTTATCGCAGGGCAATGTGTAGACCTGGAAGGCTACTCGTCAGGAACAGTAACTGGAATGACCCGAAGGTGGAAGCACAGGCTTTTATATCTGGATTGTGTGTCTAGGGTGACGTCAGAATGTAGCTGTGGCCTCATGGGTCCATGGGAGATTTTTCCTCTAAGGATACTGGCGGCTCCCAATATTTTGATGACTTTTTGAGATGGGAAGACTGCTATTTTCGATCTTAGGTGTGCCCCAAAACAGGGATTCCAGAGATGGGCTCTGGGTCTAGGCGTATGGAAAATCCCACCAAGGGTTGGGATTTGGGCTTATGGGCAGACCAGGCCTGCAATGCAGGATCTTGGTGGTGCAACTGAGAGGGCTTGTTTGGAAGCATGCTCAGGCTGAGCATTACAATGCCTGTTTGTGCCCAGGGTGTCCCTCAGGAGTGGGCGTGGTCCCATTGTCCATTTTCTGGCTCCCACACTGAGGGATGGACACACATTCCAATGGCCAGGTTTCCAGCCATGGGAAAGGAGGAAATATCTATTGTGCTTCATGTTCCCCCATAGGCAGGGATTACAGCAAAGGTCTGGGGACAGATGCCTGAATACCAAGGATGCATAGAGATGACAGATTTGGGCCATGGCCGTTCTCACATGCTGGATATGGGCCCCGCTCTCTGGGTGGCTGACACGAGGTCTGGGCTCAGGCTGTGTCAGACACAGCACTAGTGGCCAGAGAAGTCTATATATTGGGGTTCTCTCCAGGGCCGAGTAAATTGATCCTCATGTAGGGTTTCTGGCGAGACTCACGAAGCACTTCTTTCTGTGGGGCAGGCAGAATGCTGCCTTATGGATCCAGAATTCCCTATCAAGAGGGTTTGGGGACAAATAGGGTGAGAATGCAATTGTAAACACCAGCTATGCTTAAATTGAGTGCCAAGCGGAAGTCAGTTTCAATGTGCAGCAGCTTATACGAGATATCCAGCACCTGAGTAAGGGCAGATGTCAGATATTTGCTCACACTGGAGTTTGTGTCTAGGATGACGACTAATGGAGGGGTGGCTTCAGGAGGCAATGGAGGATTACCCACGCTTAAGATTGTGAGATGCTCCAAACAACAAGGTTTCCTTCTAATGGACAGGAGGAGTCTGTTTTTTTTTCCTCCAGGGTCCCTCAAGTGGAAGTTTGCGTAGCAGAGCCCTCCCGCATGGATGACTGGAAAGCACACGTCCAATGACCATTGCAGCTGAGGAACATGACAGGTTCGTTTTGGTGGTTCTGGTGCCAAGTACCAAGGCCTTGAGTTGACTTGGAATCTCTTACAGATGTGTCCCAAAACTGGTTTGTTACAAGGGAGTTCTTAGAATGTATTGGTGGCTATGGGCCACGCTGAGGGTTTGGCACAGGTCGATGTGCACAGTTTCCATCTTGGGAGAGGAGATGTTCTGTTTTGTGGCTCAGAGTACATATGTTGTATCCTGACTTGGTATTCAAGAACAGGCCTCTGAGGATTGATGCTGGCAACCTAATCTAGAGATCCAATGATGTCCTTGGTGCCCATCAGGTTCAATTTTCTTACTAAGGACCATTGATATGGTTGTCTGACTGGATGTAGGTGATCAGGGTGTTTCAGACTGTGCATTTGCATCCAGAGCCACTTCCAATATTGGGGTGGGCTCAGGGGCCTTGCAGGTTTCTCCTAACTTGGAGGCTTTGGGGAACTGTGATGGGCACAGTTTCCTTGGGGATGGCAGGCCCAGTCCTGTGGTAAGGCTTCAGAAACCACCTCCTTGAGGATATGAGAGCCATGGTTTTGGGAGGGAAGTCTGCAAACACAAATTTGGGTCAGGGATAGTGGCAAGGTGATCGCAGGTCCAATGCATAGACTTAGAAGGCATCACGTCAGGAACTGTAATTAGGGTGACTGAAAGCTGTTAGCACAGGCATTTCTATCTGGATTGTGTGTCCAGGATGGGCTCTGAATGTAGACGTGGTCTCATGGTTCAATGGGAGACTTTTCTTCTCTAAGGATCCTGGTGGATCTCCATAGATTGGTGGTTTTTTAGAGAAGAAAAGAGTGCTCTTTTCCATCTTAGGGGTGCTCCAAAACAGGGAAGAATGCTGTTTTCCAACTTAGGCTTATGCCAAAACAGGGATTCCAGAGACGGGCTCTGGGTCTGGGTGCCCGGATATCCCACCAAGTGTTAGGATTTGGGCCTAGGGGCATTCCAGTCCTGCAATGCAGGATCCTAATGGTGTAACAGAGAGGGCTTGTTTGAAAGCATGCTCAGGCTGAGGGTCATCATGCCTCTTTGTGCCCAGGGGGGCCCTCAGGAGAGGGCGTAGTCTCATTGGCCATATAGCTGGATCCCACTTTGAGGGTTGGACACCCATTGCAACAGCCAGGCTTCCTGCAATGGAAAGAGGAGTTCTCTATTGTGCTTCAGGTTCCCCCATTGGCAGGGTTACAGGAAAGGTCTGTGGAAAGTTGCCTTAATACCAAGGATGTGTACAGATGACAGGATAAGAATTCCCAGGTAACAAAACAGCATTGTTACCCATGTTCATGACATTCCATGTAAAAATAAGCCCTTAGTACTTCGCCCCAGAGCCACCAGAATGAACTTGCCATGTTCCTAAGCTGCAATGGTCAGTGGAGGTGTGGTTTCCAGGCAACCATACGGGGGTGCTCTGCTACACAAACTTTGCAATTGGCGGGGACCCTTGAGACAAAAAAACAGAATGCCCCTGTCCGGTAGAAGGAAACCTTCTGTTTGGAGCATCTCACAAGCCCCAGCGTGGGAAATCCTCCATTTCCTCTTGAAGCCACCACTCCATTTGTCAGTCATCATAGACACAAACTCCAGCATGAGCAAACATCTGACATCCGCCCTTACTCAGGTGCTGGATTTCAATTCGATCGCTGCACACTGGAACTGCCTTTAGTTTGACTGAATTAAGCCATAGCTTGGGTTTACAATTCCATCCTCAGTCTACTGGTCCACAAGCCCTATTGTGAGGGAATTCTGGAGCTACAACACAATATTCTGCCTTCCCCATAGAAAGAAAAAGGGCCTGGAGAGTCTGCCCAGAAACTCCATATGATGGTCAATCTTCTCGGTGCTAGACGGAACCCTGATTCATAGGCTGCCCTGGGCACTAGTGCTGTGTCTGACATAGCCGGAGCCAGGACCTAGTGTCAGCCACGGAGAGATCAGGGCCCATATCCAGCATGTGAGACCAGCTATGGCCCAAGTCTGTCTTCTCTTCTATTCTTGGTATTCAGGCATCTGTACCCACACCTTTGCTGAAATCCTTGCCATTGGGGGAACCTGAAGCACAATAGAGAACTCCTCCTTCCCCATGGAAGGTATTCTGACAGTTGGGATAGTTGCTCAACCCTCAAAGTGGAAGGCAGCTCCATGGCCAAGGAGACCATGTGCAATCATGATGGCTTCCCCGGGCACAAGCAGGCATTGTGACCTCAGCCTGAGCATGCTTTCAACCAAACGCTCTCAATTGCATCTCTGGGACCCCGAATTGCAGGCCTAGTACACACCTAGGCCCAAATCCTAACTCTGGTGGGATTTTACAGGGGCCCAGACACAGAGCCCATCTCTGGAATCCCTATTTTGGGGGACCCTTAAGATGGAAAACAGCACTCTTCCCTTCCCCGAGATAGTCACCAAACTCATGGTAGCCACCAGGATCCTTGAGTGGAAAAATCTGCCATAGACCCATGAGAACACACCTGCATTCCGAGGCCATCCTGGACATACAATCCAGACACATATCATGTGCTATCACCTTTGAGTCATCGGATTTACAGTTCCTGACGAGCTGCCTTCCAGGTCTATGCATTGGGCCTGCAATCACCTTGCCATTAACCTAAACTGAGTTTGTGTTTGCAGACCTCCTTCCTAAAACCATGGCTCACATGACCTCCAGGTTCTGGCATCTGAAGCCACACCACAAGACTGTGCATGAGATCCTCAAGGAAACTGTGCCCATCACTTTTGCCCGATACCTTTAGATTAGGAGAAACCTGCAAGGCCCCTGAGCGAAGCCAAATAATGGAGGCCGCTCTGGGCACAAATGCACAGTCTGAGACACCCTGATCCCCTCCATACAGGCAGACACCCAAGTCAATGCTCCTGATTCAGAAGATTGAAACTGACATGCCCCGAGGACTTCATTGGCACACTAGATTAGGTTTACAGGTATCTGTCGTCAGAGGCCTGCTCTGGAATATCAACTTATGATAAAATATATAGTCCCTGAGCCACAGAACAGAATATGTTCTCCCCAAAAAGGAAGCCATGCTCATGGAATTGTGTCATACCCTAAAGGTATTTGGATCCTGAATGGCCCCTTAGCAACCAGCACATTCTATGATATTCCTGGTAACAAACCATCATTGTGCCCCATCTTCATGAGACTCCATGTCAACTCAAGGTCTCGATATATTGCCCCAGAGCCACCAGAATGCACCTGCCATGTTCCTCAGCTGCAATGGTCAATGGAGGGGTGATTTCCAGGCATCCCTGTGGCGTTCTATGCTACAAAACTTTCCACATGGAGAAACCAGAGAAAACAAACCAGACTTCTCCTGTCCGGTAGAAAGAAACTTTGCTATTTGGAGCATCTCACAAGCCCCAGCATGGGAAATCCTCCATGGCCTCTTGACGCCACCCTTCCATTTGTGGGTAATCACAGACACAAACTCCAGTGTGAGCAAACATCTGACATCCACCCTTACTCAGGTGCTGGATATTCGAAACGGCAGCTGCACACTGGAACTGCCTTTTGCTTTTCACTGAACTTAACCATAGCTTTGTATTACTATTCTATCCTCACCACACTGCTCCACAATATCTCTTGATAGGGAATTCTGGAGCCACAACGCAGTATTCTGCCTTCCACATAGAAAGAAGAAGGACCTGTTGAGTCTGCCCAGAAACCTCACATGAGGATCAATCTACTCAGACCACGAGGCAACCCTGATTAATAGATTTCCCTGACCACTAGTGCTGTGTCTGACAGAGTCTAAGCCCCGACCTCGTGTCAGCCACCCAGAGGTGAGGGCCCATATTTAGCATGAGAGATCGGCCATGGCCCTGGGCCATCATCTGTACCCATCCTTGGTATCCAGTCATCTGTCCCCCAAACTTTGCTGGAATTCCTGCCAATGGCGAACCTGAAACACAATAGAGAACACCTCCTTCCCCATGGCAGGAATATTGGTTGTCCAACCCTCAGCGTGGGAGCCAGCTGCATGGCCAAGGAGACCATGCCCACTCCTGAGGGCCGACATGGGCACAGGCAGGCATGGTGTTCCTCAGCCTGAGCATGTTTTCAAACAATCACTCTCAGTTGCTCCTCCAGTACCAGCATTGCAGGCCTGGTATGCCCCTAGGCCCAAATCCTAACCCTTGGTGGGATTTTCCAGGTGCCCAGACCCAGAGTCCGTCTCAGAATCCCTGTTTGGGGCACCATTAAGATGGAAAACAGCACTCTTCCCTTCCCTGAGAAAGGCACCAAACTATTGGGAGCCGCCAGGATCCTTAGAGAGAAAAAATCTCCCATGGACCCATGAAAACAAACCTGCATTCCGAGGCCATCCTGTCCACACAATCCAGAGAGAAAAGTCTTTGCTACCACCTTCGAGTCATCCTATTTACATTTCCTGACGAGCTGCCATCCATGTCTATGCATTGGGCCTATGATCATCTCGACACTAACCCTAACCCCAGTTTGTGTTTGCCGACTTCTCTCCCAAAACCATGGCTTACATGCCCACCAAGATGTGGTCCCTCAAGCCACATCACAGGAAAGTTCCTGGATCCCCAAGAAAACAGTGCCCATCAGGTTGTCCAAACCCTCCAGATTAGGAGAAACCTGCCAGGCCCCTGAACCCACCCCAATATTGGCGGTTGCTCTGGATGCAAACGTGCAGTCTGAACCACCCTGAGCACCTCCATCGAGGCAGAAAGCCAAGTCAATGGTTCTGAGTCAGATGATTGAACCTGACATGCCCCTAGGACTTCACTGGAACCCTAGATTGGGTCTTCAGACATCTGTTCTCAGAGTCCTGTTCTGGAATACCAAGTTATGATACAACATGTGGTCCCTGATTCCCACAACAGAACATCTCCTGTCTCCAGAAGGAAAATGTGCTCTTGGATCTATGTCCAACTTTCAGGGTAGATGGATCCTGCATGACCCATTAGCCCCAGCACCTTCTATGATCTCCCTGGTAACAAACCAGCATTGTGACCCAACTTCCTGAGACTTGATGCCAACTCAAGGTGTTGGTACTTTGCCCAAGAGCCATGAAACGAATCTGCCATGTTCCTCAGGTACAAAGGTCAATGGACGTGTGCTTTCTAGGCATCCAAGAGGTAGTTCTCTGCTACACAAAAATTCCACATAGGGAACCCTAGAGCAAACAAATAAGACTGCTCCTGTCAGGTTGAAAGAAACCTTGGTTGTTTGGAGCATCTCACAAGCCCCAGCCTGGGAAGTCCTCCACATTCTCTTGATGCCAACCCTCCATTTGTTAGTCATCATAGACACAAATTCCAGCATGAGCAAACATCTGACATCTGCTCTTACTCAGGTGCTGGATATTCAAATCAGTCACGCACACTGGAAATACCTTTCACTTGACACTGTATTCTTGCATAGTTTGGGTTTACAATTCCATCCTCACCCTACTGGACCGCAAGTCCTCTTGAGAGGGAATTAGGGAGACAAAACGCAACATTCTGCCTTCCCCATAGAAAGAAGGGCCTGGTGAGTCTGCCCAGAAACTCCCCATGAAGATCAATCTACTTGGCCCTCGAGGGAACCCCGATTTATACTTTGCGCTGGCCACTAGCGCTGTGTCTGAGAGAGCCTGAGCCCCAACCTCGTGTCAGCCACCCAGAGTGTGGGGCCTTTATCCAGCATGTGGGACTGGCCATGGCCCAGTCATCTCTACCCATCCTTGGTATTCCGGCAACTCCCAGACCTTTGCTGGAATCCCTACCAGTGGGGGAACCTGAAGGACAATTGAGAACTCCTCCTTCCCCATGGCAGGAAGCCTGGCTGTTGCTATGGGTGCCCAACCCTCAGAATTAGAACCAGGTGCATGGCCAATGAGACAACGCCCAATCATAAGGGCCGCCTGGGCCAAAGCAGGCATTGTGTCCCTCAAGCTTAGCATGCATTCAAACAAATGCTCTCAGTTGTTTCTGCAGGGTCCCGCATCGCAGGCCTGGTATGCCCTTAGGACCAAATCCTAACACTTCGTGGGATATTCCATGCCAACATAACCAGAGCCCGTCTCTGGAATCTCTGTTTTGAAGCACCCCTATGATGGAAAACAGCAATCTTCCCTCCCCTGAGAAAACTATTAGGAGCTGCCAGGATGCGTAGAGAAGAAAAATCTCCCAGGGCTCCATAAGACCACACCTTCACTCCGAGGCCATCCGGGACACACAATCCAGATACAAGAGACTGTGCTACCACCTTCGAATCACCTGGTTTACAGTTCCAGACGAGCTGCCCTACAGACCTACGCATTGGGCCTGTGATCACCTCGCCATTAACCCTACCCCAAGTTTGTGTTTGCAGACTTCTTTCCCAAAACCATGGCTCACATGCCCTCTATGATGGGTCTCTGTAGCCACACCACAGGAAAGATCCTGCTATCCCCAATGAAACTGTGTCCATCACAGTTGCCCAAACCCTCCAGATTAGGAGAGACCTGCAAGTCCCCTGAGCCCAGTCCAATATTGGAGGCCACTCTGGACACAAATGCACAGTGTGCAACACCCTGATCACCTCCATCCAGGAAGACACCCAAGTCAATGGTCCTGAGTCAGAAGATTGGTCCCTGAACCCCACAATAGAATATCTCCTGTCCCCAGATGGAATTCGTGCTCTTCAACTTGTGTCAAGGGTCGGGGTATATGAATTATGCACAGCCCCTTAGCCCCCAGCACATTCTAAGATCTCTCTGGTAACAAACAAACAGCATTGTGATCCATCTTCATGAGATTCCATGTCACTTCAAGTCCTTGGTAATTCGCCCCAGAGCCACCAGAATGAACCTGCCATGTTCCTCACCTGATATGGTCAGTGGAGGTGTGCTTTCCAGGCATCCATGTGGGAGTGCTCTTCTACTTATTCTTTCCACATGTGGGACCCTGGAGCAAACAAACCAGACTGCCACTGACCAGTAGAAGGGAACCCTCTGTTTGGAGCATCTCAGAAGCACCAGCAGGAGAAATCCTCCATGGCCCTTGACACAACCCCTCCATTTGTCAGTCATCATAGACAAAAACTCCAGCATGAGAAAACATCTGAAATCTGCTGTTATTTAGATTCTGCACTTTCTTTTCCACCACTGCACACTAGAACTGCGTTTCACTTGACACTGAATTTATCCATAGCTTGGGTTTAGAATTCCATCCTCAGCCTCCTGGTCTGCAAGCCCTCTAGAGAGGGAATTTGGAGCCACAAGGCAACATTCTCCATTACCACTAGAAAGAAACAGGGCCTGGTGAATCTTCCCAGAAACTCCACATGAGGTTCAATCTACTTGGCACTCGATGGAACCTTGATTTATAGGCTGTCCTGGGCACTAGTACTAGTACTAGTACTAGTACTGTGTCTGACAGAGCCTGAGCCAAGACCTAGTTTCAGGCACCCAGAGATATGAGCCCATATCCAGCATGTGAGATTGGCCAGGGCCCAAGTCCATCATCTCTACCCATCCTTGGTATTCAGGCACCTGTCCCCAGACCTTTTATGTAATCCCTACCAATGGGGTAACCTAAAGCACAATAGAGAACTCCTCCTTCCCCATGGTAGGAATCCTGGCTGTTGATATGAGTGTCCAAACCTCAAAGTGGGAGCCAGCTGCATGGCCAAGGAGAAAATGCCCACTCATGAGGGCTGCCCTGGGCACAAGTAGCCATTGTAACCCTCAGCTTGATCAAGCCTTCCAAAAAATGCTCTTAGTTGCACCTCCAGGATCCTTCATTGCAGGCCTGATATGCCCTTAAGCCCAAATCCTAACACATCGTGGGATGTTCCATGTGCACATACCCAGAGCCCGTCACTGGAATCCCTGTTTTGAGGCACCCCTAAGATGGAAAACAGCACTCTTCACTTCCCTGAGAAAGCCACCAAACTAATGGGATCCCCCAGGATCCTTGAGAAGAAGAATCTCCCATGGTCCCATGAGTCCACACCTGTATTCCGAGGCCAGCGTGGATATGCTATCCAGATACAAGAGACTGTGCTACTGGCTTCGAGTCACCTGATTTACAGTTCCTGACGTGCTGCCCTTCAGATCTTTGGATTGGGACTGTGAACACCTCTCCATTAACCTTATCCCGAGTTTGTGTTTGCAGATCTCTCTCTAAAAACCATAGCTCACATGTCCTCCAGGATGGGGCCCCTAGAGTCACACCACAAGACTGTGCTTGCCATCCCCAAGGAAACTGGGCCCATCACAGTTGCCCAAACCCTCCTGATTAGGAGAAACCCGGAAGGCTCCTGAGCACATCCCAATATTGGAGGCTGCTCTGGATGCAAATGCACAGTCTGAAACACCCTGATCACCTCCATCCAGGCAGACACCCAAATCAATGGTCCTGAGTCAGATAATTGAACCTGACATGGCCCTAGGACCTCATTGGAAGAGGGATTAACTTTTCAGGCACCTGTCCTCAGAGGCCTCTTCTGGAATACCAACTTATGATACAAATTATGGCCCCTGAGCCCCAGGGTGGGAAATCCTCCATGGCCTCTTGACGCCACCTCTCCATTTGTTGGTCATCGTAGACACAAACTCCAGCCTGAGCAAACATCTGACATCCGCCCATATTCAGGCGCTGATATTGGAATCAGCTGCTGCACACTGAAACTGCCTTTCGCTTTGCAATGAATTTAAGCCTAGCTTCAGACTACAATTTTATCCTCACCCTACTGGTCTGCCATATCTCTTGATAGGGAATTCTGGAGCCACAACGCAACATTCTGCCTTCTTCATAGATAGAAGGACCAGGTGAGTCTGCCCATAAACTGCACATGAAGATCAATATACTCAGCCCAGGAGGGAACCCCTATTTATAGTTTGCCCTAGCCACTAGTGCTGTGTCTGACAGAGCCTGAGCCTCTACCTCGTGTCAGCAACCCAGAGGGTGGGGCCCACATTAACTATGTGAGACCGGCCATGGCCCAGGGCTGTCATTACTACCCATCCTTGGTATTCAGGCATCTGTCCCCTAGATCTTGGCTGGAATCCCTACCAATGGGGGGACCTGAAGCACAATAGAGAATTCATCCTTCGCCATGGCAGGAATCCTGGCTTTCGGATGGGTGTCCAACCCTAGGAATGGGAACTGGCTGCATGGCTGAGTAGACATCACCCAATCCTGATGGCCTCCGGGGCACAAGCAGGCATTGGGACCCTCAGCTTGACCATACTTTCAAACAAACGCTCTCAGTTGCACCTCCAGGATCCCGCATTGCAGGCCTGGTATGGCCCTAGGCCTAAATATTAACCCTTGGTGGGATTTTCCAAGCACTTAGACCCAGAGCTCATCTCTGGAATGCCTGTTTTGGGGCACGCCTAAGCTGGAAAACAGTACTCATCCCTTCCCGGAGAAATCCAACAAACTATTGAGAACCGCCAGGATCCTTGAGAGGAGAAATCTCCCATGGACCCTTGAGACAACACCTGCAATAAAGGCCATTCTGGAAATTAAATCCAGATACAATTACCTGTGCTACCACTTTTGAGTTACGTGATTTACAGTTCCAGACTTGCTGCCCTCCTGGTCTATGGATTGGGAATATGATCACCTTGCCACTAACCCTAACCTAAGTTTGTGTTTGCAGACTTCTCTCTCAAAATCATGGCGCACATGTCCTCCAGGATGGGGTCTCTGGAGTCACACCACAGGACAGTTCCTGCAATCCCCAAGGAAACTGCCCATCACAGTTTCCAAAAACCCCATATAAGGAGAAACCTGCAAGGAACCTGAGCCAACCCTAGTATTGGATGCCACTCTGGACACAAATGCACAGTCTGAAACACCCTCATCACCTGCATCCAGTCAGACACCAGAGTCAATGATCCTGAGTCAGAAGATTGAATGACATTCCCCTAGGGCCTCATTCAAACCCTTTATTAGGTTTTCAGGCTTCTGTCCTCAGAGACCTGTTCTGGATTACCAATTTATGATACAACATATGGCCGCTGAGCCCCACAACAGAATATCTCCTGCCCCCAGAAGCAATCCAGGCTCTTGGGCCTGTGTCAAATCCTCAGGCTAGATGAATCCTGCATGGCCCATTAACCACCAGCACATTCTAAGATCTCCCTGGTAACAAACCAACATTTTGACCCATCTTCATGAGGTTCCATGTCCAATCCAGTCTTTATTTCTTCGCCTCAAAGCCACCAGATGCCATGTTCCTTCGCTGTCATGGTCAATGAAGGTGTGCTTTCCAGTCACCCATGTGGGAGATCTATGTTATCCGATCTTTCGACATGGGGAACCATGGAGGAAACAAATCAGACTGCCCCTGTCTGGTAGAAGGAAACCTTGCTGTTTGGAGCATCTCAAAAACACCAGATTGGGAAATCCTCCATAACCTCTTGACGCCACCCCTCCATTTTTGTGTCATCATAGACACAAACTCCAGCATGAGCAAATATCTGACATCCACCCTCACTCAAGTGCTGAATATTGGATTCAAACATTGCACACTGGAAATTTCTTTCGCTTGATACAGAATGTAACCATAGCTTAGGTTTACAATTCCATCCTCAGCCTCCTGGTCCACAAGCCCTCTTGATAGTGAATTCTAGAGCCACAAAACAGCATTCTGCCTTCCCCTTACAAACAAGAAGGGCCTGGTGAGTCTGCCCAGAAACCATACATGAGGATCAATCTGCTCGGCACTCGAGGGAACCCCAATTTATAGGCTGCCCTGGGCACTAGTGCTGTGTCTGACAGAGCCTGAGCCAAGACCTAGTGTCAGCCACCCAGTGATCGGGGCCCATATCCACGATTTGATACTGGCCATGGCCCATGTCCATCATCTTTACCCATCCTTGGTATTCAGGCCTCTGTCCCCAGACCTTTGCTGGAATCCCCGCTAATGGGGGAACCTGACGCACTATAGAGAACTCCTCTTTCCCCATGGCAGGATTCTGGCTGTTGGGATGGTTGTCCAACCCTCAAAGTGGGAGCCAGCTGCATGGCCAATGTGACCACGCCCACTCATGAGGGCCACCTGGGCATAAGCAAGTATTGTGACCCTCAGCCTGAGAATGATTTCAAACAAGACCTCTCAGTTGCACCTCCAGGATCCTGCATGCAGGCCTGGTAAGCCACTAGGCCCAAATCCTAACACTTGGTGGGATTTTCCAGGGGACCAAACCCAGAGTCCGTCTCTGGAATCCATATTTTGGGTCACCCCTAACATGAAAAACAGCACTCTTCCCTTCCCCGAAAAAGCCACCAACTATTGGGAGCCACCAGGATCCTTAGAGAGGAAAAATCTCCCATGGACCCATGAGGCCACAACTGCATTCTGAGGCCATCCTGCACACAATACAGAGAAAAAAGCCTGTGATTCTGCCTTTGAGTCACCCGATTAACAGTTCCTGAAGAGCTGCCATCCATGTCTATGCATTGGGCCTGTGATAACCTTGCCACTAACCCTAACCCAAGTTTGTGTTTTCAGACTTCCCTCCCAAAACCGTGGCTCACATGCCCTCCAGTTTGTGATAACTGGAGCCACACCACGGGATTGTACCTGTCTTCCCAAAGGAAACTGTGATTGTCACTATTAAACAAACCCTCTAGATTAGGAGAACCCTGCAAGTTCCCTAAGCCCAGCCCAATATTGGAGGCCACTCTGGACGCAAATGCACAGTCTGACACACCATATCACCTACATCCAGGCTGATATCCAAGTAAATGGTCCTCAGAAAGAAGATTGAACTTGACATGCTCCTAGGATTCACTGGAACACTAGAATAGGTTTTCAGGTATCTGTACTCAGAAGGCTGTTCTGAATATCAATGTATGATACAATATGGTCACTGAGCCACACAAAAGAACATCTCCTGTCCTTAGAAGAAAGCTGTGCTCTGGACCTGTGTCAAACACTCTGGGTAGATGAATCCTTCAAGGCCCCCTGGCAACCAGCACATTCTATGATCTCCCTGACAACATACCAGCATTGTGACCCATCTTCATGAGACTCCATGACAACTCCAGCCCTTGGTACTTCGGCCCAGAGCCACCAGAATGAAACTGCCATGTTCCTCTGCTGCCATGGTCAATGTAGGTGTACTTTCCAGGCATCCAGCGGGAGTGCTCTGATACCAACTTTCCACATGGGGAACCCTGGAGGAAACAAACCAGACTCCCCTGTACGGTAAAAGGAATCTTTTCTGTATGGAGTATCTCAAGCCTGAGGGTGGGTAATCCTCCATGGCCTCTTGAGGCCACCCATCCATTTGTTGGTCATCATAGACACTAACTCCAGCGTGAGCAATCAACTGACATCTGCACTTACTCAAGTGCTGGATATTTGAATCAGCTGCTACACACTGGAATTGCCTTATGCTTGGCACTGAATTTAAAAGTAGCTTGGCGGGACGCCTGGGTGGCTCAGTTGGTTAAACAGCTGCCTTCGGCTCAGGTCATGATCCCAGCGTCCTGGGATCGAGTCCCACATCAGGCTCCTTGCTCTGCAGGGAGCCTGCTTCTCCGTCTGACTCTGCCTTCCACTCTGTCTGCCTGTGCTTGCTCTCGCTCGCTCTCTGACAAATAAATAAAATCTTGAAAAAAAAAAAGTAGCTTGGGTTTGCAATTCCATCCTCACCCTGGTGTTCAGTAAGCTCTCTTGATAGGGAATTCTGAAGCCACAACACAGCATTCTGCCTTCCCCATAGCAAGAAAAAACAGCCTGGAGAGACTGCCCAGAAACCCTACATGAGGATAAATCTACTCGACCCTCGAGTGAACCCCATTTATAGGTTTACCTGGCCACTAGCGCTGAGTCTGACAGAACCTCGTCTCTGACCACGTGTCAGGACCCAGAGACTGGGCTCCAACTCCAGAATGTGAGACCAGCCATGTCCCAGGGCTGTCATCTCTACCCATTCTTGAATCAGGCATCTGTCCCCAGACATTTGCTGAAATCCCTGCCAATGGGGGAACCAGAAGCACAATAGGGAAATCCTCCTTCCCCATGGCAGGAATGATGGCTCTTGGGATGGGTTTCCAGACCTCAGAGTGGTAGCCAGCTGAATGGCCAATGATAACCCGCCCACTCATGAGGGCCGCCCTGGACACAAGCAGGCATTGTGACCCCCAACATGAGCATGCTTTCAAACAAAAACTCTCAGTTGCATTCCAGAATCCAAATTTGCAGGCCTGATATGCCCCTAAGCACAAATCCTAACACCTGGTGGGATTTTTCAGGGGACCAGAAACACAGCCTGTCTCTGGAATCCCTGTTTTGGGGCACCCCTAAGATGTAAAACAGCACTCTCCCCTTCGCCAAGAAAGCCACCATAGTATAGGGAGCCGCTAGGATCCTTGAGAGGAAAAATCTCCCATGGATCCATGAGACCACACCTGCATTCCGAGGCCATCCTGGACACAAAAGCCAGATACACAAGCCTGTGCTACCACCTTCAAGGCAACTAATTTATAGTTCCAGACGAGCTGCCCTCCAGGTCTATGCATTGGGCCTGCGATCACCTCACCGCTAACCTTAACCCGAGTTTGTGCTTACAGAC
Source organism: Mustela nivalis (assembly GCF_964662115.1). Classification (NCBI taxonomy): domain Eukaryota; kingdom Metazoa; phylum Chordata; class Mammalia; order Carnivora; family Mustelidae; genus Mustela; species Mustela nivalis. The sequence continues at coordinate 506,399 of NW_028136118.1, read as the reverse complement.
TTCTATCCCGAAACCATGGCTCATATTTCCTCCAGGATGGGGTCTCTGGAGCCACACCAAAGGACTGTGCCTGCCATCCCCAAGGAAAATGTGTCCGTCACATTTGCCTAAAACTTCGAGATAAGGAGAAACCTGCAAGGCCCCTGAGCCCACCCCAATACTGGAGGCCCCTCTGGACACAAATGTGCATTCTGAAATACGCTGATCACCTGAATCCAGGCAGATACCCAAGTCAGTGTTTCTCAGTCAGAAGATTGAACCTGACATGCTCCTATGACCTCATTGTAACCCCTGATTAGGTTTTCAGGCATTTGTAATCAGAGACCTGTTCTGGAGTACCAACTTAAGATACAACATATGGTCCCTGATCCCCACAACAGAACATCTCCTTTCTCTAGACGGAAGCCGTGCTCTTGGAACTGTGTCAAACCCTCAGGGTAGATGAATCCTACTTGGCCCGTAGCCACCAGCAGATTCTAAGATCTCACTGGTAACAAGCCAGCATTGTGAGCCATCTTCATGAGATTCCATGTCAACTACAGGCCTTGGTACTTCACCCCAGAGCCTTCAGAAAGAACCTGCCATGTTCCTCAGCTGCAATGTTCAGTGGAAGTGTGCTTTCCAGGCATCTATGTGGGAGTGCTCTGCTACCCAAACTTTCCACATGGGGGACTCTCGAGCAAACAAATCTGACTGCCCTGTCCTGTAGAAGGAAACCTGGCTGTTTGGAGCATCTCACAAGCTCAAGTGTGGGAAATCCTCTATGACCTCTTTTCAACTCCTCTCCATTTGTCGGTCATTATAGACACAAACTCCAGCTTGAGCAAACATCTGACGTCTGCGCTTACTCCGGTGCTGGATATTCGAATCAGCCGCTGCACACTGGAAATGCCATTCGCTTGTCACTGAATTTATTCATAGCTTGGGTTTACAATTCCATCCTCACCCTACTGGTCCACAAGCCCTCATGATAGGGAATTCTGCAGCCACAACACAGCATTCTGCCTTCCCAATAGAAAGAAGAAGGGCCTGGTGAGTCTGCCCAGAAACTCCACATTATGATCAATCTACTTGTCCCTTGAGGGAACCCTGAATTATAGACAGCCCTGGCCCCTAGTGTTGTGTCTGACAGAGCCTAAGCCCCGACCTCGTGTCAGCCACCTAGAAGGCGGGGCCCATATCCCGCATGTTAGACTGGCCACGGAACAGAGCCGTCATCTTTACCCATCCTTGATATTCAGGCATGTGTCCCCAGACCTTTCCTGGAATCCCTACCAATGAGGGAACCTGAATCACAATAGAGAAATCCTCATTCCCCATGGCAGGATTCCTGTAAGTTCGGAAGGGTGTCCAACACTCAGAGTGTTAGCCTACTGAATGGCCATTGAGACCACCCCCATTCCTGAGGGCCACCCTATGCAAAAGCTTGCATAGTGACCCTCAGCCTGAGCATGCTTTCAAACAAACGCTCTCAGTTGTATCTCCAGGACTTGCATTGGAGGCCTGGTAAGCCCCTATGCCCAAATCATAACCCTTGGTGGGTATTTCCAGGTGCCCAGAGCCAGAGCACTTCTCTGCAATCCCTGTTATGGGACACCCTGAATATGGAAAACAGAACTCTTTCCTCTCTGAGAAAGCCACCACATTATAAGGAGCCGCCAGGATACTTGAGAGGAAATATTACCCATGGACACCTGAGACCACACCTGCATTCTTAGTCCATCGTGGATACACAATCCAGATAAAAAAGCCTGCGCTACCTCCTTTGAGGCATGCGATTTACATTTCACACGGAGCTTCCCTCCAGGAGTATGCATTGGGCCTACAATCACTTCGCCACTAAACCTAACCCGCATTTGTGTTTGCAGACTTCCCTCCCAAAACCATGGCTCTCATGCCCTCCAGCATGGGGTCTCTGGAGCCACACCACAGGACTGTGCCCACCATTGCCAAGGAAACTGTGCCCATCAAATTGCCCTATCTTTCCAGATTAGGAGAAACCTGCAAGGCCCCTGAGCCCACCCCAATACTGGTTTCCACTCTGTACACAAATGCACAGTCTGGAACACCCTGATCACCTACATCTAGGCAGACATTGAAGTCAATGATACTGAGTCAGAGGATTGAACCTGACATTCCTTTAGGATTTTATTGGAACCCTAGATTAAATTTTCAGGCATCTATCCTCAGAGGCCTGTTCTGCAATACCAAATTATGATACATTTGGTCCATTAGCCCCACATCAGAACATCTCTGGTCTGAGAAGGAAACCGTGCCCTTTGACCAGTGTCAAACCCTCAGGGTAGATGAATCCTACATGGTCCCTTAGCCACCAGCACACTGTAAGGTCTCCATGGTAACAAACCTGCATTCTGACCCATCTTCATGAGACTTCATGTCAACTCCAGGCCTTGGTAATTCGCCCAAGAGCCACCAGAACGAATTGGCCATGTTTCTCAGCTGCAATTTTAATGGAGGTGTGCTTTTCAGGCATCCACGTGGGAGTGCTCTGCTACCCAAACTTTCCACATGGGGGACCCTGGAGCAAATAAACCAGACTCCCCCTGTGTGGTAGAAGGAAACTTTGCTGTTTGAAGCATCTCACAAGCCCCAGCATGTGAAATCCTCCATGGCCTCTTGACGCCACCCCTCCATTCATCGGTCATCATAGACATAAACTCCAGCATGAGGAAATGTCTGACTTTCACCTTTACTCAGGTGCTGGATATCTGGAATCAGACACTGCACAATGGAACTGCCTTTTGCTTGGCACTGAATTGAACCTTAGCTTGAGTTTACAATTCCATCCTCACCCTACTGGTCCCCAAGCCCGCTTGATAGGGAATTCTGGGGCCACAACGCAGCTTTTTGCCTTCCCCTTAGAAAGAAGAAGGGCATGGTGATTCTGCCCAGAAACTCTGCATGAGGATCAATCTGCTCAGCCCTTGAGGGATCCCTGGTTCATACTCAGCCCTGACCACTAGTTCTGTTTCTGACAGAGCCTGAGTGCTCAATTCATGTCAGCTACTCAGAGAGTCAGGCATGTGAGACTGGCCATGTCTCAGGTCCCTCATCTCTACCCATCCTTGGTATTCAGGCATCTGTCCCCAGACATTTGCTAGAATACCTGCTAATGGGGGAACCTGAGGCACAATAGAGAATTCTTCCTTTTCCATGGCAGGAATCCTGGTAGTTGGGATGGGTGTCCTACATTAAAGTGGTAGCCAGCTGCATGGCCAAGGAGACAACTCCCACTCATAAGGGCTGCCCTAATCACATCAGGCATTGTGACACTCAGACTAGCATGCTTTCAAACAAACGCTCTCAGTTGTACCTCCAAGTCACACATTGTAGGCCTGGTACTCCCCTAGGCCCAAATCCTAATCCTGGTGGGATTTTCCAAGCACCCAGACTCACAGCCCTTCTCTGGAATCCCTTTTTGGGGAACATCTAAGATTGAAAACAGCACTCTTCCATTCAAACGAGAAAGCCACCATACTATTGGGAGCTTCCAGGATCCGTAGAGAGGAAAATACTCTCATGGAAACATTAGAACACACCTGCATTCCAAGGCTATCATGGACACACAATCCAGATACAAAAGCCAGTGCTAGTGCCTTCGAGGTACGTGATTTACAGTTCCTGACGATCTGCCCTCCAGGTCTATGCATTGGGCCTACGATCACCTCGCAACTCAACCTAATCCGAGTTTGTGATTGCAGACTTCTCTCCCAAAACCATGGCTTACATGCCCTCCACGATGGAGTCTCTGGAGCCACACCACAGGACTGTGCCTGCCACCCCCAAGGAAACCGTGCCCACAAATTTGCCTAAACCTTCAAGATTAGGAGAAACCTGCAAGGCCCCAGAGCCCACCCCAATATTGGAGGCCACTCTGTACACAAAGGCACAGTCAGAAACACCCTGGTTGCCTACATATAGGCAGACACCGAAGTCAATGGTCCTGAGTCTGATGATTGAACCTGAAATTCCCCTTGGACTTCATTGGAACCCTAGATGAAGATTTAGGCATCTGTCCTCAGAGGCCTGTTCTGGAATTCCAACTTATGATACAACATTTGGTCCGTGAGCCCCACAACAGAACATCTCCGATACCCAGAAAGAAACCGTGTTCTTCGACCGGTGTCAAACCATCAGGATAGACTAATCATACATGGCCCCTTAGCCACCAGCACATAGTAAGATTTCCGTGGTAACAAAACTGCATTGTGACCCAACTTCATTAGAAACCAGGCCTTGGTACTTTGCCCTAGAGCAACCAGAAAGAACCTGCCATGTTCCTTAGGTGCAATGGTCAATGTAGGTGTGCTTTCCCTTATCCACGTGCGAGTACTATGCTACCCAAACTTTGCACATGGGGGAACCTGGTGTAAACAAACCAGACCTCCCCTGTCCAGTAGAAGGAAACCTTATGTTTGGATCAACTCACAGGCCTCAGCGTGTAAACTGCTCCATGGCCTCTTGATGCCACCACTCCACTGGTCGGTCATCATAGACACAAACTCCAGTCTAAGCAAACATCTGACATGCACCCTTATCCCGGTGCTGGATGTCTTGAATAAACCACTGCACATTGGATCTGCCTTCCACTTGGCACTGAATTGAACCATAGCTTGTGTTTACAATTCCATCCTCACCTGACTGGTCCCTAAGCCCTCTTGATAGGGAAATCTGGGGCCACAACGCAGCATTCTGCCTTCCCCATCGAATGAAGAAATGCCTGGTGAGTCTGCCCTGAAAACCCACATGAGGATCAATCAGGTCGGCCCTCGAGTCAACACCGATTTATAGGCTGCCATGGCCACTAGTGCCGTGTCTGACAGAGCCTGAGCTCGACTGAGTTTCAGCCACTAGAGAGCAGGCCCCATATCTAGCATTTGGGATTGCCATGGCCCATGTATGTCATCTCTACCCATCCTTGATATTCAGGCACCTGTCCCCAGACCTTGGCAGAGATCCCTGCCAATTAGGGAACTTGAAGCACAATAGAGAACTCTTCTTTCCCCATGGCAATAAACCTGGCTTTTGGGATGGGTGTTCTACCCTCAAAGGGGGAGCCAGTTACAACATCAATGACACCACACACACTCCTGAGGACTACCCTTGGCACAAACAAGCATTGTGACCCTCACCCTGAGCATGCTTTCAAAAAATCCCTCTCAGATTCACCACAATGATCCCTCATTTCAGGCCTGGTATGCCTGTAGGTTCAAATCATAAAACTTGGTGGGATTTTCGAGGTGCCCAGACCCAGAGACCATCTCTGGAATTTTTGTTTTGGTGCACCCTTCAGATGGAAAACAGCACTCATCCCTTCCCCAAAAATGTCACCAAATTATGAGGAGCCACCAGGATCCATAGAGAGGCAATGTCTCCCATGGACCCATGAGAACACACCTGCATTCCGAGGCCATCCTGGACACACAATCCGGAGAGAAAAGCCTGTGCTACTGCCTTCTATTCACCCTAATTACAGTTCCAGATGAGCTGCTCTCAAGGTATATGCATTGGGCCTGTGATCACCTCGCCACTCACCCTAATTCGAATTTGTGTTTGCAGACTTATCTACCAAAACCATGGCACACATGCCCTCCAGGATGGGGTCTCTGGATCCACACTGCAGGACTGTCCCTGCCATCCACAAGGAAACTGTTTCCATCACAGTTGCCCAAACTGTCTAGATTAGGAGAAACCTACAAGGCCTCTGGGCCTACCCCAATTTCGGCGGCCGCTCTGAACACAAATGCACAGTCTGAAATACCCTGATCTCCTACATCCAGGAACACAGCCAAGTCAATGGTCCTGAGTCATAATAATGAACCTAACATGCCCCTAGGACGTCATTGGAACCATTGATTCGGTTTTCAGACATGTGTCCTCAGAGGCCTGTTCTAGAATGCGAACTTATGATACAACATGTGGTGGCTGGGCCACACAACAGAACATCTCCTGTCCCCAGAAGGAAACCGTGCCCTACAATCTGTGCAAAATCCCAGAGTAGTAGATTCCTGCACAACTACTAAGCCACCAGCACATTCTAAGATCTACCTGGTAACAAACCAGCTGTGTGGCCCATCTGCAAGAGATTCCATGTCAAATCAAGGACTTGGTACTTTGCTACAGAGACACCAGAATAAAGCTGCCATGTTCTTCAGTTGCAATGGTCAATGAAGTTGAACATTCCAGGCATCCATGCGGTAGAGCTCTGCTACCCAAACTTTCCACATGGGGGACCCTGGAGCAAATAAACCACACTCCACCTGTCCAGTAGAATGAAACCTTGCTATTTGGAGCAGCTCATGAGTCTCAACGTGAAAATCCCTACATGGCTTCTTGACGCCACCCCTCCATTTGTCAGTCATCATAGACACAAACTCCAGTGTGAGCAAATATCCGACGTCCTCCCTTACTAAGGTGCTGGATATCTCGAAAAAGCTGCTGGACACAGGAACTGCCTTCCGCTTGGCAGTGAATTGAACTGTAGCTTGTGTTTACAATTCCTTCCTCACCCGACTGGTCCCCAAGCCTTCTTGATAGCGAATTATGGAGACACAACACAGCATTCTGCCTTCCCGATAGAAACAAGTGCCTGGTGAGTCTGGCCAGAAACCCCACATGAGGATCAATCTGCTCGGCCCTATATCGGAGGGACCCTGATTTATAGGTTGCCCTGGCCACTAGTGCTGTGTCTGACAGAGCCTGAGCCCAGACCTAGTGTCAGTCACCAGAGTTTGAGCCCCACATCTAGTATTTGGGAATGCCATGGCTAAAGCATTTCATCTCTACCCATCCTTGGTATTCAGGCACCTGTCCCCAGACCTTTGCTGGAATCCCTGATAATGGGGCATCCTGAAGCACAATAGAGAACTCCTCCTTCTTCATATCAGGAAACTTGGCTGTTAGGATGGGTGTTCAACCCTGAAAGGGGGAGTCATTTACAAGTCCAGTGAGACCACACAAACGCCTCAGGGATGCCCTGGAGGCAAACAGGCCTTGTGACCCTCAGCCTGAGCATGCTTTCAAACAATCCTTCTCTGTTGCACCACCATGAACCCGCATTGCAGGCCTAATATGCCCTAAGCCCAAATCCTAGCACTTGTTGTGATGTCCCAGATGCCATGAACCAGAGCCCGTCTCTGGAATCCCTGTTTTGGGGCACCCATAAGGTGGAAAACATCACTCTCCCCTTCCCTGAAAAAGCCACCAAACTATGGAGAGCCACCAGGATCCATAGAGAGGAAAAGACTCCCATGGACCCATGAGACCACACCTGCATTCCAAGGCCATCCTGGACACACAATCCAGAGAGAAAAGCCTGTGCTACTGCCTTCCAGTCTCCCTAATTATAGTTCATGACGAGCTTCCCTCCAGGTCTACGCATTGGGCCTGTGATCACCTCGCCACTCACCCTAATTTGTATTTGTGTTTGCAGACTTCTCTCCCAAAACCATGGCTCACATGCCCACCAGAATGTGATCTCTGGAGCCACACCACAGAACTCTGGCTGCCAACCCCAAGGACACTGTGCATATCAGATTTGCCCAAACCTTCCAGATTAGGAGAAACCTGTGTGGCCCCTGAGCCCACACCAATATTGCCGGCCACTCGGGATGGAAATGCGCAGTCTGAAACACTCTTATCACCTACATCCAGGGAAATAGCCAAGTCAATGATCGTGAGATAGACGATTGAACCTAAAATGCCCCTAGGCTCTCAATGGAACCCCATTAGGTTTTTAGGCATCTGTCCTCAGGGGCCTGTTCTGAAATACCAATCTATGACACATCATGTGGTCTCTGAGCCACACGACAGAACATCCCCTGTCCCCAGAAGAATACCATGCACTTCGACCTGTGCCAAACCCTCAGGGTAGGAGAATCCTGCATGGCACCTTAGCAACCAGCACATTCTAAGTTCTCCCTGGTAACAAACAAGCATTGTGACCCATCTGCAAGAGATCCCATGTCAACTCAAGGCCTTGGCACTTTGTCCCAGAGCCACCAGAACGAATCTGCCATGTTCCTCAGCTGCAATTGTCAATGGAGGTGTGCTTTCCTGGCATCCATGCCAGAGAGCTCTTCTTCACAAACTTTCCACATGGGGAAACCTAGAGTAAACAAACCAGACTTCACCTACACTGTACAAAGAAATGTTACTTTTTGCAGCAGTTCACAGGCCTCAGCATGTGAACTCCTCCATGGCCTCTTTATACCACCCCTCCACTTGTCGGTCATCATAGACAAAAACTCTAGTGTGAGCAAGCATCTGACATCCACCCTTATTCCAGTGCTGGATGTCTCGAGTAAACTGCTACAAATTGGAACTGCCTTCTGCTTGGCACTGAATTGAACCATAGCTTTTGTTTACAATTCCACCCAAAACTGACTGGTTCCCAAGCTCTCGTGATTGGGAAACCTGGAGCCACAACACAGCATTCTGCCTTCCCTATTGAATGAACAAATGCCTGGGAATCTTCCCAAGAAACTCCACATGAGGATCAATCTGCTCCGCCCTCGAATCTACTCTGATATAAAGGCTGCCATGGCCACTAGCGCTGTGTCTGACAGAGCCTGAGCCCCGACCGAGTTTTAGGCCTCATATCTAGCATTTGGGATTGCTATGGCCCAAGTACGTCATCTCCACCCATCCTTGGTATTCAGGCACCTATCTCGAGACCTTGCTGGAAACCCTGCCAATGGGGCAACCTGAAGCACAGAGGAACCTGACAGAAGAGAACTCATCCTTCCTCATGGCAGGACATTTGGCTGTTGGGTTGGGTGTCCAACTCTCTAAGAGGGAGCCAGATATATGACCAATGAGACCACTCCCACTCCTGAGGGCCGCCATGGGAGCAAACAGGCATTGTGAGACTCAGCCTGAGCAAGCTTTCAAACAATCCCTCTCAGTTGCACCATCATGATCCTGCATTGCAGGCCTCATACACCCCTAGGTGCAAATCCTAACCCTTGGTGGGAAGTCCCAGATGCCCAGAAAAAGAGCCTGTATCTGGAATCCCTGTTTTGGGGCACCCATAAGATGGAAAACAACACTCTTCCCTTCCCCAAAAAAGCCACCAAACTATGAGCTGCACAGATCCATAGAGAGGAAAAGTTTCCCATGGACCCATGAGACTATACCTGCATTCCAAGGCCATCCTGGACACACAATATAGAGAGAAAAGCCTGTGCTACTGCCTTCCAGTCACCCTAATTACTCCTGACAAGGTGCACTCCAGGTCTACTCATTGGGCCTGTGATCACCTTTCCACTAACCATAACCCACATTTGTGTTTGCAGACTTCTCTCCCAAAACCATGGCTCATATGCCCTCCAGGACAGGGTCTCTGGATCCACAACACATGACTGGGCCTGCCATCCCCAAGGAAACTGTGCCCGTCAAACCTGCCCAAACCTTCCAGTTTAGGAGAAACACGCAAGAGCCCTGAGCCCGACCCAATATTGTCGGCAGCACTGGACACAAATGCCAGTCTGAAACGCCCTGATCACCTACATCCAAGCAGACAGCCATTTCAATGTTCCTGGGTCAGAAGATTGTACCTGATATGCTCCTAGGACGTCATTGGAACACTAGATTAGGTTTTCAGGCATCTGTCCTCAGAGTCCTGTTCTGAAATACCAACTTAGGATACAACATGTGGTCCCTGAGCCACACAATAGAATATCTCCTGTCCCCAGTAGGAAACCATGCCCTTCGACCTGTGCCAAACCCTCAAGATTGGAGAATCCTGCACAGCACCTTAGACACCAGCACAAACTCTAGTTTGTGCGTTGACCCATACCACAAGCTTTCCATCTGATGGACAGTCGAGTCCTGTTGAATGGCTCCAGGATGTCCCATACGGAAAGACTGGAGAGCAGGATTCGAAGGATGGATGCCTGTACAGCATACCTCACATTCCCATTGGCTCTTTGTGACAAGACATGTTTGAACTACTGGCTCTGGGGCGAGCTAACTAGGGTGCTGAATTGAAATGGACTCTCTTGCGGATGGGTCATAATGTGGGTTTGTGTGCATGGAGACCTTGGAATATGTTGGCAGTTCAGGGGCCATGAAGTATTCGCCTAACCGAAGGGTGTAATATTGCTCCAATTAAAAAGAGATCCCTATGTGGAGATGAGACAGGTTCTCTTTGGTGCCTCAGAAAAGCCCCAGATACTGGTCTTCAAACCAGTTCTCTGAGTAGAGACACCTGGAAACCAAAGCTAGGGTTCAGATTAGAGCCTAGATGCCTGTCCGTTTCAATCTTCTGTCTCTGGGGACACTGTCTGAGTATCTAAGTGAAGATAGTTGCTCAGCTGGTGTCAGAGTGCCCCTCTTATTCCATGGCCGAGGCATGGCCTTGGAGACCTTATTGGATTCTCCTAATCTCTAGGGTTGTGGCCAATGGATTGGGTACAGTTTTCTTGGAGAGGACTGGCACAGTCCTTCAGTGTGTCTCCATAGGCCCTAGCCTGGAGGGTGTGTGGGTCCGGGCTGTGGGTACAGAAGTCTGAAAACACAAACTCGGCTTGGTTGTGGAGCCGAGAGCATGGCAGGATGGACCCACAGACCGTGAGAGGAGATCCTCAGCTTATGAAAGAAGGGCAAATGGGAGGCAGTCACGCAAGCTTTTGTCTTTGGATGTTTTGTCTCCCATAGCCGTGGAATTTAGGGGTGACCTCAGGGGCTATGGAAGAGTCTCCCTCTCTGAGGAGTTGGTCCAGCTCTTAAGATTTTGGGGACATTTTGTGGGAAGGGTGGAGTCCTGCTGTCTGGCTCAGGTGTTCTTCCAGGAGAGGGACTCCAGATCACAGTCCTGGGTTCGAGCAAATGGAATACTCGAGCTCTTGTGAAGATTGGGATCATAGGGGCTTGGCAAGCCCCATATGCGGGCTCTTGGTCCAGGCCCTGAGAGACCTTACTTCGACATGGGGCCCATGCTGATGGTCCCAATGCGAGTTTGTACCCAAGGAGGCACTCAAGTTTAGGCTTGGCCTCAGGGGCCATGAAGGTTTCTCCTACACTGAAGGTATGACTCCATGCCAACAGCAAGCTTTCCAGCCATGGGGAAGGAGAAGATCTGATTTGTGCTTCAGTTACCCACGTTTGCCAGGATTTGATATAATATCTAAAGTCAGATGTCTGAAAACCCAGGTTGGGAAGAGATGACGGCATAAGGCCATGGCCTGTCTGATGTGCTTAGTGTGCAGCCAGCTGTTTCCTTGTCTGTCGGGACGTCAGGCTGTGTCAGACAGAGCATCACTGACCAGGGTAGCCTTTCCAGTTAGGGTGCGGTCGAGGCCAGAGCAGGTTGGTTCTCATTTGTGGTTTCTGGAGAGCCCCATAGGGCAACGTTTTTCTTCTGGTGGGCAGGCAGAAAACTGTGTTGTGGTTCTGGAATTCCCAGTCTGGAGGGCTTGTTTGCCAGGAGTGTGAAGAGGGAAGTCTGAAAACACAAGCTAGCGTTAGGTTTGGGGCCGAGGGCATGGCAGGCCCACTCTGCAGAGACTGAATCGAGATCTCCTGCATCTGAGGTCAGGGCGAGTATCAGACGTTGCCTCAGGTTGGAGTTTGTGTCCATTCTGGCCCCTTCCTGAAGGGGGTGGGGGCGTCATGAGGCCAGGGAGGTTTCCCAACGCTGGGAGTTATGAGCTGCCCCAAACATCAAGGTTTCCTCTGTAGGACAGTCGAGTACTATGAGATGGTTCTAGGATGACCCCTACAGAAAGACTCGAGAGAAGGGGTCTAAGCATGAATGTCTGCAAATGCCACCTCACATTCCCACTGGCTGCTTGGGGCAAGGCAGGCTCAATCTGCAGGCTCTTGGGCGGGTTTCTCAGAGGGCTGAGTAGAAATGGACTCTCCTGAGGATGAGTCATACTGTGGGTTGGTGGCCATGGAGACCTTGGAATGTGGCGGGGTCTCAGGGACTCTGCAGGTTTCTCCAAACCGAAGGGTTTGACACAGCTCCAACAATGAAGCTTCCCATGTGGAGACGATAGTTGTTCTGTTTGGTGTCTCAGGAAAGCCCCAGATGCTGGTCTTCAAACCCAGGCCTCTGAGGAGTGACACCTGGAAACCAAAGCAAGAGTTCAGATTAGGGCCCAGGGGCCTGTCTGGTTCAATCTACTGTCTCTGCCGACATCTGTCTGTGTTTCTGCATGGAGGTAGTTGCTCAGCTTGTGTCAGGATGCCTTTGTCCAGAGAGGCTTATCGTAGTGGGATGTCCTCGGGGGCCTTGAGGTTTCTCCTATTCTGTGGGGTTATGGGCAATGGAATGGGCATAGTCTCCTTGGAGAGAGCAGGACAGTCCTGTGCTGTGGCTCCAGAGGCCCCAGCCTGGCGGCTGTGTGGGCCAGGGCTGTGGGGACAGACATCCAAAAACACAAACTCGGCTGAGGTTTGGGGCTGAGGTTATGGCAGGAGTGATCTACAGTCCGTGAGGGGAGCTCATTGTGATTAGAAAGTAAGGCGAGTGAGAGGCGGTCGTTCAAGCTTATGTCTCTGGATGTTGTATTCATGATGGTCATTTAATGTAAGCATGGTCTCATGGGCCATGGAAGTCTCCCTCTCTGGTGATTTGTCCGGCTCCCAAGAGATTGGGGTCATTTTGTGGGAAGGGAGGAGTCCTGTTTTCTGCCTCATGTGTCCCCACAATAGAGGGATTCTAGAGCAGAGCACTGGGTACATACAACTGGAATACCCACCCTCTGGTTAGGCCTGGGGTCCTATGGGCATGGCAAGCCCATATGCAGATTCTTGGTCCAGCCACTGAGAGACGTTACTTGAATAGTGGACTCATGCTGAGGGTCACAATGTGTGTTTGTGCCCAAGGTGGTCCTCAATATTGGGCGGGACCTCATTGAGCTTGCAGGTTTCTCCTACAGTGAACCTTGGACATGCCAACCTCAGGGTTTCTTGCCATGGGGAAGGAGGAGTTTTGATTTCTGCATCACGTTCACCTCTGGGCACTAATTGGAGATAAGGTCTAGGTTCTGAAGCCTGAAAACCGAGGTTTGGAAGAGATGACGACCTAAGGCCACGGCGGGTCCGATGTGTTCAGTTTGGGGCCAGCTTTCTAGGTGTCGTTCAGGAGGTCTGCACTCAGGCTGTGCCAGACAGGGCATTCGTGCCCAGATACGCTGTATAATTGGGGTACAGTTGAGTGGCATGCAGAAGATAATTATTTGGGGTTTCTCCGTAGCCCCATAAGGCAAAGTCTTTCTTCTGGAGGGCAGACAGAGTGCTGCATTCTGGCTCCGGAACTGCCAAACTGGAGGCCTTGCGGCCAGGAATGCAAGGATGTAAGTCTGAGAACTGAAGCTTTGCTTTGGTTTCAGGGCGAGGAAATGGCAGGCACACTCTGCAGAGCTGAATTTAGATTTCATGCATCTGAGGTCAGGGCGAGGTTCATATATTGGCTCAGGTTGGAGTTTCTGTCCATGATGGCCCCTTCATGAAGGGGGGTCATCACACCGCCATTGGTGTTTTCCCATGATGGCAGTAGTGAGATGCTCCAAACCACAAGGATTTTCTGCGGGTCAGTTGAAACCTGTTGGATGGCTCCAGGGCATCCCATATGGAACAATTGCAGAGCAGGGTTCTAAGGATGGATGCCTGGGCATCCGGCCTTGCATTCCAATTGTCTCCTAGCGAAACGGCACGTTTGATTGCTGCCTATGATGTAGCAGCCGAGGGGGCTGAGTTGAAATGCATTCTCCTGAGGATCGGTCATAATGTGGGATTGTGTCCATGGAGACCTTGGAATGGGGCAGTGGCACCAGGGCTCTGAAGGATGCTCCTAACCAGAGGTTTTGACACAGCTCCAAGAAGCATTTTTCCCATGGGGAAACAAGATTTGTTCTCATTGGTGCTTCAGTAACCCCCAATATGCTGGTATTGGAAACCAGAACTCTGAGGAGAGATGCCTGGAAACCAAGGCAATGGATCTGATTAGGGCCTGGGGCCTGTCTGGTTTAATCTTCTTCTCTCGGTTCATCTGTCTATGGGATTGAGTGGAGGTAGTTCCTCAGCTGGTGTCAGATTGCCCCTATTTGTCCTGGGCAGTCTACACTATTGGGATGGCCACTTTGACTTTGGAGGTTTCTCCTAATTTGCAAGTTTGTGGCCAATGAAATGGGCAGAATTCCTTTGGGGAGGGAAGGCACAATCCTGAGGTGTGGCTCTAGGGGCTCAAGCATGGAGGGTGTGTGGGTCAGAGCTGTGGGGACAGAAGTCTGAAAACAGAAACTCGTCTTAGGTTTGGGGACATAGGTATGGGAGGCCTGATCTACAGACCTTGAGCAGAACTCTTCAGGATATGAACAAAGAGTGAGTGTGAGGCACTTGCTCAGGCTTTTGACTCTGGATTTTGTGTCACTGATGGCCGTGGAATGTAGGGGCGTCCTCATGGACCATGGGTGAGACTTCCTCTATGGGGATTTGGATGATCCCAATATTTTGGGGTCATTCCGTGGGATGGGAGGAGTCCATTCTGTTTTTTTTTTTTTTTTTACCTCAGGTGTGCCACTAAAGAGGGATTCCAGAGCAGAACCCTGGGAAGGGGCGACTGGACAACCCGAACTCTGTATAAGATTGGGGGCCTAAGGGCATGGCAATCCCCATATGGGGTACCTTGGTCCAGCCACTGAGAGGTCTTACTTGAGTACAGTGCTCACACTGAGGGTCACAATGCATGTTTGTGCCCAATGTAGGCATCAAGCATGGGCGGGGACTCATGGGCCATGCTTGATTCTCCTACACTGAACTTTGGACAACATACGAACCACAAGGTTTCTTTCCATGGGGAAGGAGGAATTCTGATTTCTGCATCATGTTCACCCCTGGGCAGTGACTGGAGATAAGATCTAAGTTCTGAATCCAGAAAATCGAGGTTGGGATGAGATGATAACCTAAGGTCATGGAGGGTCCGATGTGCTCAGTGTGCGGTCAGCTTTCTGGGTGTTGTTCAGGAGGTATGGATTCAGGCTGTGTCAGACAGTGCATTAGTGCTCAGGTTAGAATGTATAATTTGGGTACAGTTGAGTTCCATGTAGGTTCATCCTCATTTATTGTGTCAGGGAAGCTCACTGGGGCAACATTTTTCTTCTGGTGGGCAGGCAGAGTGCAGCATTGTGGGTCCAGAATTGCCAAACTTGAGGGCGTCGGGACCAGGAGTGTGAGGACGTAAGTCTGAGATCATAAGCTAGACTTAAGTTTCAGGGCGAGGGCACGGCAGGCACCCTCTGCAGATCCGAATCAAAATCTCATTCATCTGAAGTCAGGACGAGGATCAGACTTAGGCGCAGGTTGGAGTTTCTGTCCATGATGGCCCCTTCATCAAAGGGGTGGAATCTCGAGGCCATGGAGGTTTTCCCACGTTGGGAGTTGTGGGATGCTCCAAACTGCAAGGATTCCTTCTGCGGGAAAATTGAGAACTGTTGGATGGCTCCAGGACATCCCATATGGAATGACTCCAGAGCCGGGTTCTAAGGATGGATGCCTGAGCAGACTGCCTCTTACACCAATTGTCTCCCTGCCACAAGACAGGTACGATCTGATGGCTATGCAGGAGCAATCGTGGGAGCTGAGTTGAAATGGACTCTCCTGAAGATGGGTCTTAATGTGTGTTTGTGTCCATGAGGACGTTGGAATGGGGTGGTGGCCCCAGGGCTCTAAAGGATTCTAACCGGAGATTTTGAAACAACTCGAAAGAGCAAGTTTTCCATGTGGAGACAAGATTTGTTCTAATTGGTGCCTCAGGAAACCCACATATGCTGGTATTAGAACCAGGCCTCTGAGGAGAGATACATAGAAACCACAGCAATGCATCCAATTAGGTCCTAGGAGCCTCTCTGGTTCAATCTTCTTCTCTGTCGACATCTGTCTATTTTATGAAATGGAGGTAGTTGCTCAGCTGGTGTCAGACCGCTCCTGTTTGTCCGGGCGGCCTACACTATAGGGATGGCCTCGGGGACTTTGGAGGTTTCTCCTAAATTGTATGATTATGGACAATGGCATGGGCAGAATTCCTGTGGAGTGGGCAGGCACAGACCTGATGTGTGGCTCCAAGGGCCCAGCCTTGAGGGTGTGTGGGCAAGGACTGTGGGGACAGATGTCTGAAAACACAAACTCAGCTTAGCTTTGGGGACGTAGGTATGGCAGGTCCGATTTACAGACTATGAGGAGAACTTTTTGGGATATGAATAAAGGGTGAAAGTGTGACACTTGTCAGGCTTTTGCCCCTGGATTTTGTGTCAATGATGGCTGTGGAATGTCAAGGAGTCCTCATGGGCCATGGAAGAGTGTTTCTCTCTGTGGATTTGGCCAGATCCCAATTGTTTTGGGTTAATCTGTGGGATTCAGTTTTGTTAACTAAGGTGTCCCACCAAAAGAGGGATTCCAGAGCAGAGCCCTGGACAACAAGAAATCTAACTAAAAATACGGGCCTAGGGGCATGGCAAGCCCAATATGCCTTCTAATGGTCCAGCCACTGAGAGGCCTTTATTGAGGACAGAACTCATGCTGAGGGTCACAATGCGTGTTTATGCCCTCGTGGTACTCAAGCATGGGTGGGGACTCATGGTGCATGCTTGTTTCTCCTACACTGAATGATAGTCAACATGTCAACCACATGAGTTCTTGCCATGGGGAAGTATTAATTCTGATTTCTGCATGTCATTCACCCCTGGGCAGTGATTGGAGATAAGGTCTAGGTTGTGAAGTCTGAAAACCGAGGTTGGGAAGAAATGACGACCTAAGACCAAGTTGGGTCCGATATGCTCAGCGTGGAGCCAGCTGTCTGGGTGTTGGTCGGGAGGTCCAAGCTTGGGCTGTGTCAGACAGGGCCTTAGTGCCCAGGGTAGATTGTATAATTGGGGTACAACTGAGTGCTGTGCAGGTTGATCTTTATTTGGCATTTCTGGGTAGCCCCAAGGGCAATGTTTTTCTTCTGGAGAACAGGCAGAGTGCTGCATTGTGGCTCCGGAATTTCCAAAGTGGATGCCTTGTGGACGGGGAGTGTGAGGACGGAAGTCTGAGAACACATGTTAGGCGTAGGTTCTGGGCGAGGGCACGGCAGGCACCCTCTGCAGATCTGAATCGGGATATCATGAATCTGAAGTCAGGGCGAGGTTCAAACCTAGGCTTAGGTTTGAATTTATGTCCATTCTGGCCACTTTATGAAGGGGACAGCATCTCCAGTCCATGGAGGTTTACCCACAATGGAAGTTGTGAGATGCTCCAAACAACAAAGATTCCTTCTGATCAACAATTGAGACCTTTTGTATCACTCCAGTACATACCATACAGAATGACACCAGAGCAGGGATCTAAGGATGGATGCATGGGAAGCCCGCCTCACATTGCAGTTGTCTCCTAGCAAATAGACAGGTTTGATATGCTGGCTCTGTCAGAGCAACCAAGGGGGCTGAGTTGAAATGGACTCTCCTGAGGATGGATGGTAATGTGGGTTTGTGTCCATGGAGACCTTGGAATGGGGCGTTGGTGCATGGGCCCTGAAGGATTCTCCTAACCGGAGGTTTTGAGACATCTCCAAAGGACAAGTTTCCCATGTGGAGACGAGATTTGTTCTGATTGGTGCCTCAGGAAACCCCCATATACTGTTATTGGAATATAGGCCTCTGAAGAGAAATAACTGGAAACCAAAGCAATGGCTCCGTTTAGAGCCTAGGGGCCTGTCCGGTTGAATCTTCTTCTCTGTGTACATCCATCTAAGGTATTAGTGGAGTTAGATGCTCAGCTGGTGTCAGATGGCCCTTGTTTGTCCCAGGCGGCCTACACTATTGTGAAGGCCTTGGGGACTTTGGAGGTTTCTCCTAATTTTATGATTATGGACAATGGAATGGGCAGAATTCCCGTGGAGAGGGAAGGCACAGTTTTGATGTGGCTCCAGGGGCCCCAGCCTGCAGGGTGTGTGCACCAGGACTGTGGAGACAGAAGTCTAAAACACAAACTCAGTTTAGGTTTAGGGACGTAGGTATGGCAGGCCCGATCTACAGACCGTGAGGAGAATTCTTCCGGATATGAAGAAAGAGAGATTGTGAGGCACTTGTTCAGGCTTTTGTTTCTGGATTTTGTGTCAACGATGGGCGTGGAATGTCGGGGAGGCCTCATGGGCCATGGACGAGTCTTCCGCTCTGTGGATTTGGCCCGATTCCAATTGTTTTGGGTCAAACTGTGGGATGGGAGGAGTCCTTTCAGTTTTGTTACCTCAGGTGTCCCACCAAAAGAGGGATTCCAAAGCCGAGCCCTGGGGAGGGGAGACTGGACAACCAGAAATCTGGTTAAAAATTGGGGCCTAGGGGCATTGCAAGCCCAATATGCTGTCTTTTGGTCCAGCCGCTGAGAGGCCTTACTTGAGAACTGGGCTCACGTTGAGGGTCACAATGCATGTTTGTGACCGACTTGGTCCTCAAGCATCTGCAGGGCCTCATGGGCCACACTGGTTTCAACTACACTTTACGTTGGACAACATGCCAACCACAAGGTTTCTTGCCATGGGGAAGGAGTTCTGATTCCTGCATCATGTTCAACCCTGGGTGGTGACTGGAGATAAGGTTTAGGTTCTGAAGCCTGAAAACCGAGGTTGGAAAGAGATGATGACCTAAGGCCATGGCGGGTCCGATGTGCTCAGTGTGTGGCTAGCTGGGTGGGTGCGAGCCAGGAGGTTCAGTCTCAGGCTGTGCCAGAAAGGGCAGTAGTGCCCAGGGCAGCCTGTATAATTGGGGTCCAGTCAAGTGGCATGCAGGTTGATCCTCATTTGGGGAATCTGGGTAGCCCCAGAGGGCAAAGTTTTTCTTCCGGAAAGCAGGCAGAGTGCTGCCTTGTAGTTCTGGAATTGCCAAACTGGAGGGCTTGTGGGCCAGGAATGTGAGGATGGAAGTTGAGAACACAAACTAGACTTACGTTTCTGGGCAAGGGCACGGCAGGCACACTCTGCAGAGCTGAATCAAGATGTCCTGCATCTGAAGTCAGGGCGAGGATCAGACGATCGCTCAGGTTGGAGCTTCTGTCCCTGATGGCCCCTTCATGAAGCGCAGGGGGCGGGATCACGAGGCCATGAAGGTTTTCCCTCGATGGGAGTTGTGAGATGCTCCAAACAGTAAAGATTCTTCTGCGGGACTATTGAGACCTGTTGGTTGGCTCCAGGACTTCCCATACAGCATAATTCTGAGAATGGTTCTAAGTATGGATGTCTGGGAAGCCTGCCTCTCATTCCAATCATCTCCTAGCGACAAGACGGGTTAGATCTGCTGGATCAGGGGGAGCAACTGAGGGGGCTGAGTTGAAATGGACTCTCCTGTGGATGGGTCCTAATGTGGGTGTGTCTCCATGGAGACCTTGGAATGAGGCGCTGGCACCGGGAACCTGAAATGTCCTTCTAACCAGAGGCTTTGAGAGAGCTCCAACATGCAAGTTTCCCATGTGTAAACGAGATTTGTTCTGATGGGTGCCTCAGGAAAAGCCCTCAGCTGGTATTGGAAACCAGGCTTTTGAAGAGACATGCCTGTAAACCAAAGCTATGGATCCCATTATGGCCTGGGGTCCTGTCTGGTCAATCTTCTTCTCTGGGGACATCCATCTATGGTATGAGTGGAGGTAGATGCTCAGCTGGTGTCAGACGGCCCATTTTTGTCCCGGACAACCTACACCATTGGTATGGCCTCAGGGAATTTGGAGGTTTCTCCTAATTTGTATGGTTTTGGATAATGGAATGGGCAGAATTCCCATGGATTGGTAAGGCACAGTCCTAATGTGTGGTTCCAGGGGCCCAGCCTGGAGGGTCTGTGGCCCAGGACTTTGAGGACAGAACTCAAAAAACACAAACTCAGCTTAGGTTTGGGGACGTAGGTATGGCACGGCCGAACTACAAATCATGAGAAGAACTCTTCAGGATATGAAGAAAGAGCGAGTCTGAGGCGCTTGCTTAGGCTTTTGTCTCTGGATTTTGTATCAGCGATGGCCGTGGAATGTCGGGGAGGCCTCATGAGCCATGGACGAATCTTCCTCTCTGTGGATTTGGCGCTATCCCAATTCTTTTTCGTGAATCTGTGGAATGGGAGGACTCCTTTAAGGTTTGTTACCTGAGGTGTCCCACCAAAAGAGGAATTCCAAAGCAGAGCCCTGGGCAAGAGTGAAGGGACAACCCGAACTTGGTTAAAAATTGGGGTCTAGGGGCATGGCAAGCCCAATATGCTCTTTCTTCATGCAGCCACTGAGAGGCCTTGCCTGAGGACCGGGCTCAGGCTGAGGGTCACAATGTGTGTTTGAGACCAATGTGGCCCTCAAGCGTGGGCTGGGTCTCATGTGCCACACTGGTTTCAACTACACTGAAAGTTGGACAACATGCCAACCACCATAGGTTTCTTGCCAAGGGAACGAGTTCGGATTTCTGCAACATTTTCAAACCTGGGCAGTGATTGGAGATAAGGTCAAGGTTCTGAAGCCTGAAAACCGAGGTTGGGTAGAGATGACAACCTATGGCCATGGCGGGTCCGATGTGCTCAGTGTGTGGCCAGCTGTCTGGGTGGGGCCAGGAGTTCCAGGCTCAGGCTGTGTCAGAATGGGCAATTGTGCCCACTTCAGCCTATATATTTGGTGTACAGCCAAATGGCGTGCAGGTTGATCCTCATTTGGGGTTTCTGGGTAGCCCCAGAGGGCAATGTTCTTCTTCCAGGGAGCAGGCAGAGTGCCGCATTGTACTTCTGGATTGCCAAACTGGAGGGCTTATGGGCTGGTAGTCTGAGGACGGAACTCCGAGAACACAAGCAAGGCTTAGGTTTTATGTGTGAGGACATGGCAGGCACAATCTACAGACCTGAATCGAGATCTCTTGCACCTGAAGTCAGGTTGAGCATCAGACGATGCCTCAGGTTTGACTTTCTGTCCCTGATGGCCCCTTCATAAAGGGGGGGAATCACGAGGCCGTGGGGGTTTTCCCACCATGGGAGTTGTGAGAAGCTCCAAACTGCAAAGATTCTACTGTGGGACAATTGAGACCAGTTGGTTGGCTCCAGGCCAACGATTCTGAGCAGGGTTCTAAGGATGGATGGCTGGGTAGCCCACCTCGCATTCCAATATTCTCCTAGCTACAAGACAGGCTAGATCTGTTGGATCTCGGGGAGCAACCGAGGAGGCTGAGTTTAAATGGACTCTCCTGTGGATGGGTCCTAATATGTTTTTGTGTCTATGGAGACTGTGGCATTAAGCGGTGGCACTAGGGCCCTGAAGGCTTCTTTTAAACAGAGGTTTGACACAGGTCCACCATGCAAGTTTCCCATGTGTAGAGGAGATTTGTTCTGATGGGTGAGTCAAGAAACAGCCATATTCTGGTATTGAAATCCAGACCTCTGAGGAGAGATGCCTGGAAACCAAAGCAATGGATCCGATTAGTGCCTAGGGGCCTGTTGGTTTCTTTTTACCTCGGGCGACATCTATCTATGGGTCAGAGTGCAGGTAGGTGCTCAGATGAACTCAGATTGCCCGTGTTTGTCCTTGGAAGCCAACACTATGGGATGGCCTCAGGGAATTTAAAGGTTTATACTTTTAGTTGCGTTGTCGCCATTGGAATGGGCTCACACAATTCCATTGTGAGGGCAAGAACAGTCCTCAGGTTTGGCTTCAGGGGCCTGAGCCTATAGGGTGTGTAGGCCAGGGCTGTTTGGACAGTTGTCTGAAAACACAAACTCGACTTCTGTTTCGGGTCATAGGTAGGGCAGGACTGATCTACAGACCATGAGGAGAACATTTCGGTATATGAAAAAAGGGCGAGTGTGAGGCTATTGCTCATGTTTTTGTCTCTGCATATCATGTCACTCATGGTCGTGAAATTTCCGGGTGACTTCATGGGAAATGGACGAGTCTTACTCTCTGGGGATTTGGCCCCTTCCAAAGAGGTTGGGGTCATTCTGTGGGATGGAAGAAGTCGTTTTTTTTTTGTTGTTGTTGCTTTGTTTTGTTTCATTTTTTAACCTCCGTTGTCCCACCACATGAGGAATTCCAGAGTAGAGCTCTGGGGAGGGGTGACTGAACAACCAGAAATCTGGTTAAAAATTGAGGCCTAGGGCTATGTCAAGCCCATTATGACATCTAGTGATCCAGGCTCTGAGAGGACTTACTAGAGGACAGGACTCACCCTGAGGGTCACAATGCATATTTATGCCCTCGTCGCACTCAAGAATAGGCGGGCCTCAGGGTGAATGCTAGTTTCTCCTACAATGAACGTTGGACAACATGCCAACCACAAGGTTTCTTGCCATGTGTAAGGAGAAGTTCTGATTTCTGCATCACACTCACCCCCAGGCAGAGATAAAGTCTAGTTTCTGAGGTCTGAAAACTGAGGTAGGGAAGAGATGAGGACCTAAGGCCATGGCGGGTCTGATGTGCTCAGTGTGCGGTCAGCTGTCTGGGTGTTGGTCAGGAAGTCCGGGCTCAGGTTGTGTCAGACAGTGCATTAGTGCCCAGGTTAGACTATATAATTCGGGCAAAGTCGAGTACCGTGTAGGTTTATCTTCATATAAGGTGCCTTGGCAGCTCTTTAGGCAATATTTTTTTTCCAGAAAGCAGGCCATGTGCTTAATTGTGGGACCGGATTTACCAATCATGAGGGCTTTGAGGCCAGGAGAGTGAGGTCGGAATTCTGAGAACAAAAGTTATACTTGGGCTAAGGGCAAGGGCACGGCAGGTACCCCCTGCAGATCTGAACCAATATCTCATCCATTTCAAGTCAGGGAGAGAATTAGACTTTGGCTTAGGTTGGAGTTTCTGTGCCTGACGGCTCCTTCATGAAGGGAGCGGAATCTTGTGTCCATGGAGTTTTTCCCACGTGGGAGTTGTGGGTTGCCCCCTTCAAGAATTCCTTCTGCGGGACAATTGAGACCTTTGGGCAGCTCCAGGACATCCCATATGGAGTGACTCCATAGCACCTTTCGAGGGAGGATGCCTGGGAAGCCAGCCTCGCATTCCAATTGTCTCCTAGCAACAAGCCAGTTTAGATCTGATGGCTCTGCGGGAGCAACCGGGGTGACTGACTTGAAATGGACTTTCCTCAGGATGGGTCCTAATGTGTCTTTGTGTCCATGGGGACTTGGAATGGGGCCGTGGCACCGGGACCCTGAAGTATTCTCCTAAGCTTTTGACAGAGCTCAATGCACATGTTTCCTTGTGGAGACGAGATTTGTTCTGATTGCTACCTCAGGAAAACACCTATGCTGGTATTGGAATCCAGGCTTTTGAGGAGACATGCCTCTCACCAAAGCAATGGATCCGATTGGCCAGGGTCCTGTCTTGTTCAATCTTCTTCTCTGGGGACATCCATCTATGGTATGAGTGGAGGTTGATGCTCAGCTGCTATCAGACCGCGCTTGTATGTCACGGGCGACATGCCCTATTGGGATGGCCTCAGGGATTTGGAGGGGTCTCCTAATTTTACGGTTTTGGACAATGGAATGGGCAGAGTTCCCATGGATTGGGTAGGCACAGTCCTTATGTGTGGCTCCAGGGACCGCAGCCTGGAGGGTGTGTGGCCCAGGACTTTGAGGACAGAAGTCTGAAAACATAAACTCAGCTTAGGTTTGGAGACGTAGGTATGGCAGGCCCGATCTATAAACCATGAGAAGAACTCTTCAGGATATGAAGAAAGAGCGAGTCTGAGGTGCTTGTTCAGTCTTTTGTCTCTAGATTCGGTATCAGCGATGGCCGTGGATTGTCTGGGAAACCTCATGGGCCATGGACGAATCTTCCTCTCTGTGGAATTGGCCCGATCCCAATTCTTTTTCGTCACTCTGTGGAATGGGAGGTCTCCTTTCAGGTTGGTTACCTTAGGTGTCCCGCCAAAAGAGGAATTCCAAAGAAGAGCCCTGGGGAAAAGCGAAGGGACAACCCGAATTATGGGAAAAATTTGGGGCCTAGGGGCATGGCAAGCCCAATATGCTGTCTCTTCATCCAGCCACTGAGAGGCCTTACCTGAGAACTGGGATCAGGCTGAGGGTCACAATGTGTGTTTGTGACCAATGTGGCCCATAAACATGGGCGGGGCCTCATGGGCCACACTGGTTTCAACTACACTGAACGTTGGACAACATGCCAACCACATGGTTTCTTGCCACGGGGAAGGAGTTGTGATTTCTGCATCACTTACAAGCCTGGGCAGTGATTGGAGATAAGGTCTAGGTTCTGAAACTTGACAACCGAGGTTGGGAAGAGATGACGACCTAAGGACATGGCTCGTCCGGCATGCTCAGTGTTCGACCAGCTTTCTGGGTGGGGCCAGGAAGTCCAGGCTCAGGCTGTGTCAGAAAGGGCAATAGTGCCTAGGTCAGCCTATATATTTGGGGTACAGTCGAATGGCATGCAGGTTGATCCTCATTTGGAGTTTCTGGGTAGCCCCACAGGGCTATGTTTTTCTTCCTGAAGGCTGGCAGAGTGCTGCATTATAGTTCTGGTTTGCAAACTGGAGGGCTTGTGGGCCAGTAGTCTGAAGACGGAAATCTGATACACAAGCTAGGCTTAGGTTACTGGGTGAGGACAAGGCAGGAACAATCTACAGACCTGAATCGAGATCTCGTGCTTCTGAAGTCAGGGTGAGGATCAGAAGATCGCTCAGGTTGGTGTTTCTGTCCCTGATGGCCCCTTCATGAAGGGGCGGGGTCTCGAGTTCGTGGGGGTTTTCCCACGATGTTAGTTGTGAGAAGGTCCAAACTGCAAAGATTCTTATGCAAGACAATTGAGACATGTTGGTTGGCTCCAGGGCAACGATTCCAAGCAGGGTTCTAAGGATGGACGCCTGGGTAGCCCACCTTGCATTCCAATTGTGTCCTAGCAACAAGACAGGTTATATCTGCTGGATCTGGGCGAGCAATCTGGATCTGGGTTGAAATGGACTCTCCTGTGGATGGATCCTAATATGTTTTTGTGTCTATGGAGACCTTGGAATGTAGCGGTGGCACTGGGGTCCTAAAGGGTTTTTTCAAACAGAGGCTTTGACACAGCTCCAACGTGCAAGTTTCCCATATGTAGATGAGATTTGTTCTGACGGATGAGTCAGGAAACAGCCATATGCTGGTATTGAAATCCAGGCCTCTGAGGAGAGATGACTGGATACCACAGCAATGGATCCGAATAGTGCCTAGGGGCCTGTTCGTACATTTTTACCTCTGGGGACATCAGTCTATGCGTCTGAGAGCATGTAGGTGCTCAGATGGGCTCAGATTGCCCCTGTTTGTCCTGGGAAGCCACCACTATTGGGATGGCCTCAGGGAGTTTGCAGGTTTATCCTATTAGTAGGTTGTGGCCATTGGAATGGGCACATACAATTCCCTTGTAGAGGACAAGTACAATCCTCAGGTTTGGCTCCAGGGGCCTGAGCCTGTAGGGTGTGTAGGCAGAGCTGTTTGGACAGTCTGAAAACACAAACGCGGCTTATGTTTCAGGTCATAGGTATGGCAGGATTGATCTACAGACCATGAGGAGAACTCTTCGGGATATGAATAAGGGGCGAGTGTGAGGCTCGTGCTCAAGTTTTTGTCTCTGGATATCGTGTCACTCATGGTCGTGAAATTTCCTGGTGACTTCATGGGAAATGGACGAGTCTTACACTCTGGGGGTTTGGCCCCGTCCAAGGAGTTTTGGGTCATTCTGGGGATGGAAGAAGTCCGTTTTGTTGTTGTTGTTGATTTGCCTTGTTTTGTTTTTTAACCTCAGGTGTCCCACCAAATGGGGGATTCCAGAGTAGAGCCCTGGGGAGGGCCGACCGGACAACTAGAAATGTGGTTAAAAATTGTGGCCTAGGGACATGTCAAGCCCATTATGACATCTAATGGTCGAGCCACTGAGAGGACTTACTAGAGCACAGGACTCACGCTGAGGGTCACAATGCGTGTTTATGCCCACTTCGCAAACAAGAATGGGCAGGGCCTCATGGTGAATCCTGGTATCTCGTACACTGAACGTTGGACAACATGCCAACCACAAGGTTTCTTGCCATGGGTAAGGAAGAGTTCTGATTTCTGCATCACAGGCACCCCTGGGCAGTGATTGGAGATAAGGTCTAGGTTCTGAAGCCTAAAAACTGAGGTAGGGAAGAGATGATGACCTAAGGCCATGGCGGGTCTGATGTGCTCAGTGTGCGGTCAGCTGTCTGGGTGTTGGTCAGGAGATCCGGGCTCAGGTTGTGTCAGAGAGTGCATTAGTGCCCAGTTTAGACTATATACTTTGGGTACAGTCGAGTGCCATGTAGATTTATCCTCATATAAGTTGTCTGGGCAGCTCATTAGGCAAAATTTGTTTTCTAGAGGGCAGGCAGAGTGCTTAATTGTCGGTCCGGAATTTTAAACTTGATGGATTCGTGTCCAGGAGTGTGAGGACGGAAGTCTGAGAACACAAGCTAGACTTGGGTTTCAGGGCGAGGACACGGCAGGTACCACTGTAGATCTGAACCTATATCTCATGCATCTGAAGTCAGGGCGAGGATCAGACGTTGGCTCAGGTTGGAGTTTCTGTGCATGACGGACCCTTCATGAAGGGAGTGGAATCTCAAGGCCATGGAGTTTTTCCCACGTTGGGAGTTGTGGGATGCCCCCTTCAAGGATTCCTTCTGCGGGACAATTGAGACCTGTTGGGCAGCTTCAGGAAATCTCATATGGAATGACTCCAGGGCACTGTTCGAGGTTGGATGCCTGGGAAGCCGGCCTCGCATTCCAATTGTCTCCCAGCAACAAGACAGTTTAGATCTGATGGCTCTGCGGGAGAAACCGGGGTGGCTGACTTGAAATGGACTTTCCTGAGGATGGGTCCTAATGTGTGTTTTTGTCCATGAGTGCCTTAAAATGGGGCGGTGGCACCGAGACCCTGAAGTATTCTCCTAAGCCTTTGACATAGGTCGATGCACAAGGTTCCTTGTGGAGACGAGATTTGTTTTGATGGGTGCCTCAGGAAAACCTCTATGCTGGTATTGGAATCCAGGCTTTTGAGGAGACATGCCTGTAATCCAAAGCAATGTATCCTATTATGGCCTAGGGTCCTGTCTGGTTCAATCTTCTTCTCAGGGGACATCCATCTATGGTATGAGTGGAGGTAGATGCTCAGCTGGTATCAGACCGCCCTTGTTTGTCCCGGGCGACCTGCACTATTGGGATGGCCTCAGGGATTTGGAGGGTTCTCCAAATATCACTGTTTTGGACAATGGCATCGGCAGAATTCCCATGGATTGGGTAGGCACAGTCCTACTGTGTGACTTCAGGGGCCCCAGCCTGGAGGGTATGTGGCCCAGGACTTTGAGGACAGAAGTCTGAAAACACAAACTCAGCTTAGGTTTGGGGACGTAGGTATGGCAGGCCTGATCTATAAACCATGAGAAGAACTCTTCCGGATATGAAGAAAGAGTGAGTCTGAGGGGCTTGCTCAGGCTTTTGTCTCTGGATTTTGTATCAGAGATGGCCGTGGAATGTTGGGGAGGCCTCATGGGCCATGGACGAATCTTCCTCTCTGTGGATTTGGCCCGATCCCAATTGTTTTTCGTCAATCTGTGGAATGGGAGGACTCCTTTCAGGTTTGTTACCTCAGGTGTCCCGCCAAAAGAGGAATTCCAAAGAAGAGCCCTGGGGAAAAGTGAAGGGAGAACCCGAACTATGGGTAAAATTTGGGGCCTAGGGGCATGGCATGCCCCATATGCTATCTCTTCATCCAGCCACTGAGAGGCCTTATTGAGGACTGGGATCAGGGTGAGGGTCACAATGTGTGGTTTTGACCAATGTGGCCCGCAAACATGAGCGGGGCCTCATGGGCCACCCTGGTTTCAACTACACTGAACGTTGGACAACATGCCAACCACATGGTTTCTTGCCACGGGGAAGGAGTTGTGATTTCTGCATCACTTTCAAGCCAGGGCAGTGATTGGAGATAAGGTCTAGGTTCTGAAACTTGACAACCGAAATGGGAAGAGATGACGACCTAAGACCATGGCGGGTCCGATGTGCTCAGTGAGCGGCCAGCTTTTTGTGTGGGGCCAGGTAATCCAGGCTCAGGCTATGTCAAAAAGGGCAATAGTGCCCAGGTCAGCCTATATATTTGGGGTACTGTCGTATGGCGTTCAGGTTGATCCTCTTTTGGAGTTTCTGGGTAGCCCCAGAGGGCAATGTTTTTCTTCCTGAGGGCAGGAAGAGTGCTGCATTATAGTTCTGGTTTTCAAACTGGAGGCTTGTGGGCCAGTAGTCTGAGGAAGGAAATCTGAGAACAAGCTAGGCTTAGGTTTCTGGGTGAGGACAAGGCAGGAACAATCTACAGACCTGAATCGAGATCTCGTGCTTATGATGTCAGGGCGAGGATCAGAAGATCTCTCAGGTTGGAGTTTCTGTCCCTGATGGCCCTTCATGAAGGGGTGGGGGGGTCATGAGGCCGTGGGGGTTTTCCCACGATGTTAGTTGTGAGAAGCTCCAAACTGCAAAGATTCTTCTGCAGGACAATTGAGACCTGTTGGTTGGCTCCAGGGCAACGATTCCGAGCAGGGTTCTAAGGATGGATGGCTGGGTAGCCCACCTCGCATTCCAATTGTGTCCTAGCAACAAGGCAGGTTAGATCTGCTGTATCTGGGGGAGCAACCCAGGAGGCTGAGTTGAAATAAACTCTCCTGTGGATGGGTCCTAATGTCTTTTTGTGTCTATGGAGACCTTGGAATGTAGCGGTGGCACTGGGGTCCTGAAGGGTTTTTCCAAACAGAGGCTTTGACACAGCTCCAACGTGCAAGTTTCCCATATGTAGATGAGATGTTTTCTGATGGGTGAGTCAAGAAACAGCCATACGCTGGTATTGAAATCCATGCCTCTGAGGAGAGATGACTGGATACCACAGCAATGGATCCGAATAGTGCCTAGGGGCCTGTTCGTTCCTTGTTACCTCTGGGGACATCAGTCTATGCGTCTGAGTGCAGGTAGGTGCTCAGATGAGCTCAGATTGCCCCTGTTTGTCCTGGGAAGCCACCACTATTGGGATGGCCTCAGGGAGTTTGCAGGTTTATCCTATTAGTAGGGTTGTGGCCATTGGAATGGGCACATACAATTCCCTTGGAGAGGGCAAGTACAGTCCTCAGGTTTGGCTCCAGGGGCCTGAGCCTGTAGGGTGTGTAGGCCAGAGCTGTTTGGACAG
This sequence comes from Mustela nivalis, assembly GCF_964662115.1. Classification (NCBI taxonomy): domain Eukaryota; kingdom Metazoa; phylum Chordata; class Mammalia; order Carnivora; family Mustelidae; genus Mustela; species Mustela nivalis. The sequence goes on along the minus strand of NW_028136118.1, from coordinate 477,218 downwards.
TTGTCTGAAAACACAAACGCGGCTTATGTTTCGGGTCATAGGTATGGCAGGACTGATCTACAGACCATGAGGAGAACTCTTCAGGATATGAAAAAAGGGCGAGTGTGAGGCTCGTGCTCAAGTTTTTGTCTCTGGATATCGTGTCACTCATGGTCGTGGAATTTCTGGGTGACTTCATGGGAAATGGACGAGTCTTACTCTCTGGTGGTTTGGCCCCGTCCAAAGAGATTGGGGTCATTCTGTGAGCAGGAAGAAGTCCGTTTTTTTTTTTTTTTTGTTGTTGTTGTTGTTTTCTTTTTTAACCTCTGGTGTCCCACCAAATGAGGGATTCCAGAATAGAGACCTGGGGAGGGGCGACTGTACAGTCAGAAATCTGGTTAAACATTGGGGCCTAGTGACATGTCAAGCCCATTATGACATCTAAACTTCCAGCTACTGAGAGGACTTACTAGAGGACAGGACTCATGCTGAGGGTCACAATGCGTGTGTATGCCCTCGTCGCACTCAAGAATGGGCGGGGACTCAGGGTGAATGCTGGTTTCTCCTACACTGAACGTTGGACAACGTGCCAACCAAAAAGGTTCTTGCCATGGGTAAGGAGGAGTACTGATTTCTGCATAACATTCACCCCTGGGTAGTGATTGGAGATAAGGTCTCGGTTCTGAAGCCTGAAAACTGAGGTAGGGAAGAGATGATAACCTAAGGCCATGGCGGGTTTTATGTGCTCAGTGTGCGGTCAGCTGTCTGGGTGTTGGTCAGGAGGTCCGAGCTCAGGTTGTGTCAGACAGTGCATTAGTGCCCAGGTTAGACTATATACTTTGGGTATAGTCGAATGCCATGTAGATTTATCCTCATATAAGGTGCCTGGCAGCTCATTAGGCCAAATTTTTTTTCTAGAGGGCAGGCAGAGTGCTGCATTGTGGGTCTGGAATTGCGAAACTTCCGGGCTTCGGGGCCTGGAGTGTGAGGACGGAAGTCTGAGAACACAAGCTAGACTTGGGTTTCAGGGCCAGGGCACGGCAGGTACCCCTGTAGATCTGAACCTATATCTCATGCATCTGAAGTCAGGGCGAGGATCAGACGTTGGCTCAGGTTGGAGTTTCTGAGCATGACGGCCGCTTCATGAAGGGAGCAGAATCTCGAGGCCATGGAGGTTTTCCCACGTTGGGAGTTGTGGGATGCCCCCTTCAAGGATTCCTTCTGCGGGACAATTGAGACTTGTTGGGCAGCTCCAGGACATCCCATATGGAATGACTCCAGGTCACCGTTCGAGGATGGATGCCTGGGAAGCCCGCCTCGCATTCCAATTGTCTCCTAGCAACAAGACAGTTTAGATCTGATGGCTTAGCGGGAGAAACCGGGGTGGCTGACTTGAAATGGACTTTCCTGAGGATGGGTCCTAATGTGTGTTTGTGTCCATGAGGGCCTTAAAATGGGGCGGTGGCATCGGGACCCTGAAGTATTCTCCTAAGCATTTGACATAGCTCGATGCACAAGGTTCCTTGTGGAGACGAGATTTGTTTTGATGGGTGCCTCAGGAAAACCTCTATGCTGGTATTGGTATCCAGGTTTTTGAGGAGACATGCCTGTAATCCAAAGCAATGTATGCGATTATGGCCTAAGGTCCTGTCTGGTTCAATCTTCTTCTCAGGGGACATCCATCTATGGTATGAGTGGAGGTAGATGCTCAGCTGGTATCAGACCGCCCTTGTTTGTCCCGGGCGACCTGCACTATTGGGATGGCCTCAGGGATTTGGAGGGTTCTCCAAATATTACTGTTTTGGACAATGGCATCGGCAGAATTCCCATGGATTGGGTAGGCACAGTCCTAATGTGTGACTCCAGGGGCCCCAGCCTGGAGGGTGTGTGGCCCAGGACTTTGAGGACAGAAGTCTGAAAACACAAACTCAGCTTAGGTTTGGGGACGTAGGTATGGCAGGCCCGATCTATAAACCATGAGAAGAACTCTTCCGGATATGAAGAAAGAGTGAGTCTGAGGCGCTTGCTCAGGCTTTTGTCTCTGGATTTTGTATCAGAGATGGCCGTGGAATGTCGGGAGGCCTCATGGGCCATGGACGAATCTTCCTCTCTGTGGATTTGGCGCGATCCCAATTGTTTTTCGGCAATCTGTGGAATGGGAGAACTCCTTTCAGGTTTGTTACCTCAGGTGTCCCGCCAAAAGAGGAATTCCAAAGAAGAGCCCTGGGGAAAAGTGAAGGGAGAACCCGAACTATGGGTAAGATTTGGGGCCTAGGGGCATGGCATGCCCAATATGCTATCTCTTCATCCAGCCACTGAGAGGCCTTATTGAGGACTGGTATCAGTGTGAGGGTCACAATGTGTGGTTTTGACCAATGTGGCCCGCAAACATGAGCGGGGCCTCATGGGCCACACTGGTTTCAACTACACTGAACGTTGGACAACATGCCAACCACATGGTTTCTTGCCACGGGGAAGGAGTTGTGTTTTCTGCATCACTTTCAAGCCTGGGCAGTGATTGGAGATAAGGTCTAGGTTCTGAAACTTGACAACCGAGGTTAGGAAGAGATGACGACCTAAGGACATGGCGGGTCCGATGTGCTCAGTGAGCGGCCAGCTTTCTGTGTGGGGCCAGGTAATCCAGGCTCAGGCTGTGTCAAAAAGGGCAATAGTGCCCAGGTCAGCCTATATATTTGGGGTACAGTCGTATGGCGTGCAGGTTGATCCTCTTTTGGAGTTTCTGGGTAGCCCCAGAGGGCAATGTTTTTCTTCCTGAGGGCAGGAAGAGTGTTGCAATATAGTTCTGGTTTTCAAACTGGAGGCTTGTGGGCCAGTAGTCTGAGGAAGGAAATCTGAGAACAAGCTAGGCTTAGGTTTCTGGGTGAGGACAAGGCAGGAACAATCTACAGACCTGAATCGAGATCTCGTGCTTATGATGTCAGGGCGAGGATCAGAAGATCGCTCAGGTTGGTGTTTCTGTCCCTGATGGCCCTTCATGAAGGGGCGGGGGGGTCATGAGGCCGTGGGGGTTTTCCCACGATGTTAGTTGTGAGAAGCTCCAAACTGCAAAGATTCTTCTGCAGGACAATTGAGACCTGTTGGTTGGCTCCAGGGCAACGATTCCGAGCAGGGTTCTAAGGATGGATGGCTGGGTAGCCCACCTCGCATTCCAATTGTGTCCTAGCAACAAGACAGGTTAGATCTGCTGGATCTGGGGGAGCAACCCAGGAGGCTGAGTTGAAATGGACTCTCCTGTGGATGGATCCTAATATGTTTTTGTGTCTATGGAGATCTTGGAATGAAGCGGTGGCACTGGGGCCCTGAAGGGTTTTTTCAAACAGAGGCTTTGACACAGCTCCAACGACCTGTCTGGTTCAATCTGCTTCTCAGGGGACATCCATCTATGGTATGAGTAGAGGTAGATGCTCAGCTGGTATCAGACCGCCCTTACTTGTCCCGGGCGACCTGCACTATTGGGATGGCCTCAGGGATTTGGAGGGTTCTCCTAATTTTACGGTTTTGGACCATGGAATGGGCAGAATTCCCATGGATTGGGTAGACACAGTCCTAATGTGTGACACCTGGGGCCCCGGCCTGGAAGGTGTGTGGCCCAGGACTTTGGGGACAGAAGTCTGAAAACACAAACTCAGCTTAGCTTTGGGGAGGTAGGTATGGCAGGCCCGATCTATAAACCATGAGAAGAACTCTTCCGGATATAAAGAAAGAGCGAGTCTGAGGCACTTGCTCAGGCTTTTGTCTCTGGATTTTGTATCAGAGATGGCCGTGGAATGTCGGGGAAGCCTCATGGGCCATGGACGAATCTTTCTTTCTGGGGATTTGGTCCGATCCCAATTGCTTTTCATCAATCTGTGGAATGGGAGGACTCCTTTCAGGTTTGTTACCTCAGGTGTCCCGCCAAAAGAGGAATTCCAAAGATGAGCCCTGGGGAAAAGTGAAGGGAGAACCCGAACTATGGGTAAAATTTGGGGCCTAGGGGCATGGCAAGCCAAATATGCTGACTCTTCATCCAGCCACTGAGAGGCCTTACCTGAGGCCTGGGATCAGGCTGAGGGACACAATGTGTGTTTGTGACCAATGTGGCCCATAAACATGGGCGGGGCATCATGGGCCACACTGGTTTCAACTACCCTGAACGTTGGAAAAACATGCCAACCACTAGGTTTCTTGCCAAGGCGAAGGAGAAGTTCTGATTCTTGTATCACGTTCACTCCTGAGCAGTGAATGGAGATAAGGTCTAGGTTCTGAAGGTGAAAACTGAGGTTGTGTAGAGTTGATGACCTAAAGCCATTGTGGGTGTGATATGCTCTGTTTATGGCCAGCTCTCTGGGTGTTGGACTGGAGGTCTGCCCTCAGGCTGTTTCAGACAGGGCTTTAGTGCACAGGCTAGACTGTATAATTGGGGTATGGTCGAGTGGCATGCAGGTTGTTACTCATTTGGCGTTTCTGGTTAGGCCTATAGGGCAACATTTTTCTTCTGGAGGGCAGGCAGAGTGCTGCATTGTGTCTCCAGAATTGCCAAACTGGAGGGGTGTGGCCAGGATTGTGAGGAAGGAAGTCTGAAAACACAAGCTAGCACGAGTTTTGGGGCCAAGAGCATGGCAGGCCCACTCTGCAGAGGCTGAATCGAGATCTCCTGCAGGTGAGGTCAGGGCGAGTATCAGATGTTGCCTCAAGCTGGAGTTTGTGTCCATGACGGCCCCTTCCTGAAGGTGGTGGGGGCGTCATGAGGCCAGGGAGGTTTCCTACGCTGGGAGTTGTGAGCTGCTCCAAACTTCAAAGTTTCCTTCTTCAGGACAGTCGAGTACTATTGGATGGTTCCAGGATGCCCCATACAGAAAGACTCGAGAGCAGGGCCCTAAGCATGGATGCCGAGAAACGCCAACTCACCTTCCCATTGCCTGGTCGAGACAAGGCACGCTCAACCTGCGGGCTTTTGGGTGAGCTACCCAGAAGGCTGAGTTTAAATGGACTCTCCTGAGGATGAGTCATAATGTGGGTTGGTGGCCAAGGAGACCTTGGAATGTGGCAGTAGCTAAGGGACTCTGCAGGATTCTCCAACCCGAAGGGCTTGACACAACTCCAACAAGGAAGCTTCCCATGTGGAGATGAGAGGTCTTCTGTCTGGTGCCTCAGGAAAGCCCCGTATGCTGGTCTTCGAAAACAGGCTTCTGAGGAGTGATACCTGGACACCAAAGCAAGAGTTCATAATAGGGCCTAGGGGCCTGTCTGGTTCAATCTTCTGTCTCTGCGGATATCTGTCTGTGTGTCTGCATGGAGGTAGTAGTTGCTCAGCTTGTGTCATAATGCCCCTATTTGTCCAGTGCGGCTTGCGGTAGTGGGATGTCCTTGGGGACCTTGAGGTTTCTACTATTTTGTAGAATTGTGGCCAATGGAATGGGCAGTTTCTTAGGAGAGAGCAGGCACAGTTCTGTGGTGTGGCTCCAGAGACCCCAGCCTGGAGGCTGTGTGGGCCATGGCTGTGCAGACAGACATCTAAAAACCCTAACTCAGCTCAGGTTTGGGGCCGAGGTTACGGCAGGCCTGATCTACAGTCCATGAGGGGAGCTCCTCTGGATATGAAAGAAGGGTGAGAGGGAGGCAGTCGCTCAGGCTTTTGTCTCTGGATGTTTTGTCCACAATGGCCGTTTAATGTAGGAGTTGCCTCATGGGTCGTAGAAGTCTCCCTCTCTGGTAGTTTGTCCAGCCCCCAAGAGTTTGGGGTCATTCTGTGGGAAGGGAAGTGTCCTGTTTTCTGCTTCATGTGACCCCCAGTAGAGGGATTCTAGAGCATAGCAGTGGGTACTGACAACTGGAATACTCGCCCTCTGGTTAAGCCTGGGGGCCTATGGATATGACAAGCCCCATATGCAGGATCTTGGTCCAGCCACTGAGAGGCGTTACTTTAATACGGGACTCACGCTGCAGGTCACAATGTATGTCTGTGCCCTAGGCGGCCCTCAAGCACTGGCGTGGCCTTTCGGACAATGCAGGTTTTCCCACATTGAACGTTGGACAACATGCCAACCACAAGGTTTCTGGCCATGGGGAAGGAGGAATTCTAATTTCTGCATCACGTTCACCCCTGGGCAGTGTTTGGAGATAAGGTCTAGGTTCTGAAGCCTGAAAACCGAGGTTGGGAAGAGATGACGACCTACAGCCATAGCGGGTCCTATGTGTCCAGGTTGGGGCCAGCTGTCTGGGTATCGTTTGGGATGTCTTGTCTCAGGCTGTGCCAGACAGGGCATTAGTATACAGGGTAGGCTGTATAATTGCTTTACAATCAAGTGGCATGAATTAGAAAATCATTTGGGGTTTCTTATTAGCAGCATAGGGCAAAGTTTTTCTTCTGGAGGGCAGGCAGAGTGCTGCATTGTGGCATCGGAATTCCCAAACTGGAGGGCTTGTGGGCCAGGAGAGTGAGGACTGAAGTCTGAGAACACAAGCTAGGCTTAGGTTTCGGGGCAAGGACATGGCAGGCACACTCTGCAGAGCTGAATTGACATCTCATGCCTCTGAGGTCAGGTCGAGGATCAGACTTTGGCTCAGGTTTGAGTTTCTGTCCATGTTGGCCCCTTCAGAAAGGGGGGACATTATGACCCCATGGGGGTTTTCCCACTATTGGAGTTGTGAGATGATCCAAACCACAAGGCTTCCTTCTGTGGGACAATTACGATTTGTTGGATGGCTCCAGGACGTCTTATAAGGTATTTTTCCAGAACAGGGTTCTAAGTATGAATGCCTGGGCAGCCAGCCTCACGTTCCAATTGTCTCCTAGCAACAAGAAACGTTTGATCTGCTGGCTTGGGGTAGCAACAGAGGGGGCTGAGTTGAAATGGACTTTCCTGAGGATGATCTTAATGTTGGTTTGAGTCCATGGAGACCTTGGTATGGGGTAGTGGCACCAGGGCCCTGAAAGATTCTCCTAACCAGAGGTTATGACAAAGCTCCAATGAGCAAGTTTTCCATGGGGAGACGAGATTTGTTCTTATTGGTGCCTCAGGAAACCACCATATGCTGTTATTGGAAATGAGGCCTCTGAGGAGAGATGCCTGGAAACCAAAGCAATGGATCTGATTAGGGCCTAGGGGCCTGTCCGGTTCAATATTCTTCTCTGGGGACATCTGTTGTCTGAGAGGAGGTAGTTGCTCAGCTGGTTTGAGATCACCCCTGTTTGTCCTGGGCAGCCTACACTATTAAGATGGCCTCGGTGACTTTGGAGGTTTTTCCTCATTTGCAAGGTTGTGGCCAATGGAATGGGAAGAATTCCCTTGAAAGGGAAGCACAATCCTGAGGTGTGGCTCCAGGGACCCAATTGTGGAGCGTGTTTGGTCCAGGGCTATTTGGACAAAAGTCTGAAAACACAAACTCCACTTAGGTTGGGGGATGTAGGTATGGCCGACCCGATCTATAGACCGTGAAGAGACCTCTTCGGGATATGAACAAAGGGCGAATGTGAGGTGCTGGCTCATGCTTTTTTTTTTTTCTGGAATTGTGTCACCGATTGCCATGGAATGTCGGGGTGTCCTCATGGGTCATTGATGAGGCTCCCTTTCTGGGGATTTGACCCGATCCCAAGAGTTTGGGGTCATTCCGTGGGAAGGGAGGAGGCCTTTCTTGTTTTTTTGTTTATTTTTTTAGTATTATTATTTTTTTTTACCTAAGGTGGACCACCAAAAGAGGGATCCAAGAGCAGAGTCCTGGCGAGGGGCGACTGGACAACCAGACCATGGTTAACATTGGGACCTAAGAACATGGCAATCCCCATATGTGGGCTCTTGGTCCAGACACTGAGAGGCCTTCCTTGAGGATAGGTCTCACTCTGAGTTTCACAATGTGTTTTTGTGCCCAAGAAGCCCCTCAAGTCAGGGCGTGGCCTAATGTACCATGCTGGTTTCTCCTACACTGAACGTTGCACAATATGGCAACCACAAGTTTTCTGGCCATGGAGAAGAAGGAGTTCTAATTTCTGCAACACTTTCACTCCTGACTGTGATTAGATTTAAGGTCTAGGATCTGAAGCCTGAAAACTGAGGTTGGGAAGAGATGAAGACCTAAGGCCATGGTGTGGCTGATGTGCTCAGTGTTCAGCCAGCTGTTGAGTGTGGGTTGGGAGGTGCAGGCTCAGGCTGTGGCAGACAGGGAATTAGTGCCCAGGCTAGACTTTATCATTGGGGTGCAGTCGAGTTTGGTGCAGGATGGTACTCATTTGTGGTTACTGGGTAGCCCCAGAGGGCAACGTTTTTCTTCTGGAGGGAAGACACAGTGCCACATAGTGGCTCCAGAATTCCCAAACTGGAAGGCTTGTGGGCCAGGAGTGTGAGAAACAAATTCTGAGAACACAAGCCAGACTTAGATTTCGGGGTGAGGGGACGGCAGGCACCCTCTGCAGAGATGATTCGAGATCCCGTATGCCTGAAGACAGAGCTAGAATCAGACGTTGGCTTACGTCGGAGTTTCTGTCCATGACGGCCCCTTCATGAAGGGGACGGTGTCACGAGGACATGGAGGTTTTCCCACGATGGGAATTGTGAGATGCTCCAAACCACAATGATTCCTTCTGTGGGACAGTCGAGACCTGTTGGATGGCTCCAGGACATCCCATAAGGAAGTTATCCAGAGCAGGGTTCTAAGGATGGATGCCTGGGCAGCCTGCCTCCAATTCCAGATGTCTCATAGCGCCAAGGCAAGTTTGATCTGCTTGATCTAGGGGAGCAACCGAGGCGGGTGTGTTGAAATGGGTGAGTTGAGGATGGGTCATAATGTGCATTTGTGTCCATGGAGACCTTGGAATGGGGTGCTTGATCCGGGGCCTTGAGGGACGTTCATAACCGGAGGTTTTGTTGGGCTCTAAAGAGTACGTTTCCTATGTAGAGAAGAGAATTGTTTTGATGAGTGCCTAAGGAATCTCCCATATGCTGGTATGGGAAACCAGGCCTCTGAGGAGAGATGACTGGAAACAAAAGCAATCGAGATGATTAGGGCCTAGGTGCCTGTCCGGTTCAATCTCTTTCCTGAGGATACGTGTCTAAAGATCTGAGGGGATGTAGTTGCTCAGCTTGTGTCAGATCGCCCCTGTTTGTCCTGGGCAGCCTATAATATTGGGATGGCTTCCGGACTTTGGAGTTTCTCCTAATCTATAGGTTTGTGGCCAATGGAATGGGCAGAAATCCCCTGGAGAGGGCAGGCACAGTTCTGAGTTTGGCTCTAGGGGCCCAGCCTTGAGGCTGTGTGGGCCAGGCCTGTGGGGACAAAAGTCTGAAAACACAAAGTCTGCTTAGGATTGGGGACATAGGTATGGCACGCCCAATCTACAGACTGTGATAACACTTAGGGATATGAAAAAGGGTGAGTTTGAGGTGCTTGCTCAGGTTTTGTCTCTGGATTTGTGTCAACAATGTGGGTGGAATGCTGGCGTGGCCTCATGGGTTGTGGATGGCTTTCCTTCTCTGAGGATTTGACCCGATCCCAAGAGTTTGGGTACATTCTGTGGGATGGGAGGAGTCTTTTCTGTTTTTTATTTTATTTTATTTTATATTTTATTTTATGTACCTCAAGTGTCCCAATAAAAGAGGGATTCCAGAGCAGAGTCCTTGGGAGGGACAACTGGATATCCCCACCTCTGTTTAAGTTTGGGGGCCTAGGGGCAAGGCAAGTCCAATAGGCGGGCTCTTGATTCAGACACTGAGAAGCCTTCCTTGAGGACAGGGCTCATGCTGAGGGTCACAATGCCTATTTGTGCCCAACAAGGCCCTCAAGCATGGGAAGTGCCTCATGGGCCACGCTGGATTCTCCTACACTGAACGTTGGAGAATATGCCAACCACAAGGTTTCCAGCCATGGCGAAGGAAGAGTTGTGATTTCTGCATCACGTTCACCCCTGGACAGTGATTGGAGTTTAGGTCTAGGTTCTGAAACCCGAAAACTGAGGTTGGGAAGAGATGAAGACCTAAGGACCTGATGGGTCCAATGAGCTCAGTGTGCAGCCAGCTGTTGAGCGTAGGTCTGGAGGTGTGGGCTCATGCTGTGTCAGACAAGGCATTAGACAGTGTAGACTGCATATTTGGGGTGCAGTCGAGTGGCGTTCAGTTGATCCTTATTCGGGTTTCTAGGTAGCTCCATAAGGCAACGTTTTTCTTCTGGAGGGCAGGCAGTGTGCTGCATTATGGCCCCAGTATTGCCAATCTGTAGGGCTTTTGGGGCAGGGGTGTGAGGACGGTAGTCTGAGAACACAAGCTAGGCTTAGTTTTGGGGGTGAGTGCACAGAAGGCACACTCTGCAGAGCTGAATCAAGATCTCATGCACCTGAAGTCAGGGCGAATATCAGACGTTTGCTCAGGTTGGAGTTTCTGTCCATGATGGCCCCTTTATAAAGTGGAGCGTCTCAAGAGGCCATGTAGATTTTCCCACAATGGGAGTTGTGAGATGCTCCAGACTGCAAAGATTCCTTCTGTGGGACACTTGAGACCTGTTGGATGGCTCTAGGATGTCCCATGTGGAACGACTCCAGAGTAGGGTTCTAAGGATGGATGCCTGGGCAGCCCGCCTCCCATTCTAGTTGTCTCCTAGCAACAAGGCAAGTTTGATCTGCAGGCCCTGGGGGAGAAACCAAGGGGGTTGAGTTGACATGGACTCTCCCGACAATAGATCATAATGTGGGTTTAAGGCCATGGAGACCATGGAAGGGGCGCTTGATCCGGGGCCCTGAAAGATTCTCCTAAACAGAGGTTTTTATAGAGCTCCAAAGAGTACATTTCCTATGTGGAGATGAGATTTTTTTGATGAGTGCCTCAGCAATCCCCCGTATTCTGGTATTGGAAACCAGGCCTCTGAGGAGAGATGCCTGGAAACAAAAGCAATGGATCTGATTAGAGCCTAAGTGCCTGTCCAGTTCAATCTTATTCTATGGGGATATTTGTCTCTGGGTCTGAGTGGAGGTAGTTTCCTAACTTGTGAAAGATCATCCCTGTTTGTCCTGGGCAGCCAACACTATTGGGATGGCCTCGGGGAGTTTGGAGGATTCTCCTAATCTATAGGGTTGTGGCCAATGGAAATGGCAGAATTCCCCTGGAGAGGGAAGCCACAGTCCTGAGGTGTGTCTCCAGGGGCCCCAGCTTGGATGGTGTGTGGGCCAGGACTGTGGGGACAGAAGTCTGAAAACACAAACTCAGCTTAGGTTTGGGGATGTATGTATGAAGGCTCGATCTACAGACCGTGAGAATTTTCCGGGCTATGAACAAAGGGCGAGTATGTGGCGCTTGCTCAGGGTTTTGTCTCTGGATTTTGTGTCAACGGTGGCCATGGAATGTCGGGGTGTCCTCAAGGGCCATGGACAATTCTTTCTCTGGTGATTTGGCCTGATCCCAAGGGGTTGGGATCATTCTGTGGATGGGAAGAGTCCTTTCTGTATTTTTTTTTTTTTACCTCAGGTGTTCCACCAAAGAGGGAATCCAGAGTAGAGCCCTGAGTAGGGGTGACTAGACATCTCGAACTCTGGTTGAGATTGGGGGACTAGGGGCTTGGCAAGCCCCATATGTGGGCTGTTGTTCCAGTCACTAAGAGGCTTTACATGAGGATAGGGTTCACGCTGAGGGTCACAATGTGTGTTTGTGCAAATTGTGGCCCTCAGGGATAGGTGGGGCCTCATAGTCCATGCTGCTTTCTCCTACAATGAACATTGGACAACATGCCAACCACTAGGTTTCTTGCCAAGGCGAAGGAGAAGTTCTGATTCTTGCATCACGTTCACTCCTGAGCAGTGAGTGGAGATAATGTCTAGGTTCTGAAGGTGAAAACTGAGGTTGGGTAGAGATGATGGCCTAAAGCCATTGTGGGTGTGATATGCTCTGTGCACGGCCAGCTGTCTGGGTGTTGGACTGGAGGTCTGCCCTCAGGCTGTGTCAGACAGGGCTTTAGTGCACAGGCTAGACTGTATAATTGGGGTATGGTCGAGTGGCATGCTGGTTGTTACTCATTTGGTGTTTCCGGTTAGCCCTATAGGGCAACATTTTTCTTTGGAGGGCAGGCAGAGTGCTGCATTGTGTCTCCAGAATTGCCAAACTGGAGGGGTGTGGCCAGGATTGTGAGGAAGGAAGTCTGAAAACACAAGCGAGCACGAGTTTTGGGACCAAGAGCATGGCAGGTCCACTCTGCAGAGGCTGAATCGAGATCTCCTGCAGTGAGGTCAGGGCGAGTATCAGATGTTGCCTCAAGCTGGAGTTTGTGTCTATGACGGCCCTTACATGAAGGGGGTGGGGGCGTCATGAGGCCAGGGAGGGGTCCTCTACACTGGGAGTTGTGAGCTGCTCCAAACTTCAAAGTTTCCTTCTTCAGGACAGTCGAGTACTATTGCATGGTCCCTTGATGCCCCATACAGAAAGACTCGAGAGCAGGGGCCTAAGCATGGATGCCGAGAAACGCCAACTCACCTTCCCATTGCCTGGTCGAGACAAGGCACGCTCAATCTGCAGGCTCTTGGGTGAGATACCCAGAAGGCTGAGTTTAAATGGACTCTCCTGAGGATGAGTCATAATGTGGTTTAGTGGCCATGGAGACCTTGGAATGTGGCAGTAGCTAAGGGACTCTGCAGGATTCTCCAACCCGAAGGGCTTGACACAACTCCAACGAGGAAGCTTCCCAGGTGGAGATGAGAGAGTTGGTCTTCGAACCCAGGCCTCTGAGGAGTGATACCTGGACACCAAAGCAAGAGTTCATAATAGGGCCTAGGGGCCTGTCTGGTTCAATCTTCTGTCTCTGCGGATATCTGTCTGTGTGTCTGCATGGAGGTAGTAGTTGCTCAGCTTGTGTCATAATGCCCCTATTTGTCCAGTGCGCCTTGTGGTAGTGGGATGTCCTTGGGGACCTTGAGGTTTCTACTATTTGTAGAGTTGTGGCCAATGGAATGGGCAGTTTCTTAGGAGAGAGCAGGCACAGTTCTGTGGTGTGGCTCCAGAGACCCCATCCTGGAGGCCGTGTGGGCCATGGCTGTGCAGACAGACATTCAAAATCCCTAACTCAGCTCAGGTTTACGGCCGAGGTTACGGCAGGCCTGATCTACAGTCCATGAGGGGAGCTCCTCTGGATATGAAAGATGCCTGGGCAGCCTGCCTCCCATGAGGGGAGCTCCTCTGGATATGAAAGAAGGGTGAGAGGGAGGCAGTCGCTCAGGCTTTTGTCTCTGGATGTTTTGTCCACAATGGCCGTTTAATGTAGGAGTTGCCTCATGGGTCGTAGAAGTCTCCCTCTCTGGTAGTTTGTTCAGCCCCCAAGAGTTTGGGGTCATTCTGTGGGAAGGGAAGTGTCCTGTTTTCTGCTTCATGTGTCCCCCCTGTAGAGGGAATCTAGAGCATAGCAGTGGGTACTGACAACTGGAATACTCGCCCTCTGGTTAAGCCTGGGGGCCTATGGATATGACAAGCCCCATATGCAAGATCTTGGTCCATCCACTCAGAGGCGTTACTTTAATACGGGACTCACGCTGCAGGTCACAATGCATGTCTGTGCCCTAGGCGGCCCTCAAGCACTGGCGTGGCCTTTCGGACAATGCAGATTGAACGTTGGACAACATGCCAACCACAAGGTTTCTGGCCATGGGGAAGGAGGAATTCTAATTTCTGCATCACGTTCACCCCTGGGCAGTGATTGGAGATAAGGTCTAGGTTCTGAAGCCTGAAAACCGAGGTTGGGAAGAGATGACGACCTACAACCATAGCGGGTCCTATGTGACCATAAGGCAACGTTTTCCTTCTGGAGGGCCAGCTGTCTGGGTATCGTTTGGGATGTCTTGTCTCAGGCTGTGCCAGACAGGGCATTAATATACAGGGTAGGCTGTATAATTGCTTTACAATCGAGTGGCATGCATTAGAAAATCATTTGGGGTTTCTTATTAGCAGCATAGGGCAAAGTTTTTCTTCTGGAGGGCAGGCAGCATGCTGCATTGTGGCTTCGGAATTCCCAAACTGGAGGGCTTCTGGGCCAGGAGAGTGAGGACGGAAGTCTGAGAACACAAGCTAGGCTTAGGTTTCGGGGCAAGGACATGGCAGGCACACTCTGCAGAGCTGAATTGACATCTCATGCGTCTGAAGTCAGGTCGAGGATCAGACTTTGGCTCAGGGTTGAGTTTCTGTCCATGTTGGCCCCTTCATGAAGGGGGGACATTATGAGCCCATGGGGGTTTTCCCACTATTGGAGTTGTGAGATGCTCCAAACCGCAAGGATTCCTTCTGTGGGACAATTAAGATTTGTTGGATGGCTCCAGGACGTCTTATAAGGTATTTTTCCAGAACAGGGTTCTAAGTATGGATGCCTGGGCAGCCAGCCTCACATTCCAATTGTCTCCTAGCAACAAGAAACGTTTGATCTGCTGGCTTGGGGTAGCAACAGAGGGGGCTGAGTTGAAATGGACTTTCCTGAGGATGGTCTTAATGTTGGATTGAGTCCATGGAGACCTTGGTATGGGGCAGTGGCACCAGGGCCCTGAAGGATTCTCCTAACCAGAGGTTATGACAAAGCTCCAATGAGCAAGTTTTCCATGGGGAGACGAGATTTGTTCTTATTGGTGCCTCAGGAAACCACCATATGCTGGTATTGGAAACAAGGCCTCTGAGGAGAGATGCCTAAAAACGAAAGCAATGGATCTGACTAGGGCCTAGGGGCCTGTCCGGATCAATATTCTTCTCTGGGGACATCTGTTGTCTGAGTGGAGGTAGTTGCTCAGCTGATTTGAGATCACCCCTGTTTGTCCTGGGCGGCCTACACTAATGGGATGGCCTCGGTGACTTTGGAGGTTTTCCTCATTTGCAAGGTTGTGGCCAATGGAATGGGAAGAATTCCATTGAAAGGGAAGCACAGTCCTGAGGTGTGGCTCCAGGGACACAAGTGTGGAGCGTGTGTGGTCCAGGGCTATTTGGACAAAAGTCTGAAAACACAAACTCCACTTAGGTTGGGGGATGTAGGTATGGCCGGCCCGATCTATAGACCGTGAGGAGAACTCATCGGGATATGAACAAAGGGCGAATGTGAGGTGCTGGCTCATGCTTTTTTTTTTTCTGGAAATCTGTCACCGATTGCCATGGAATGTCGGGGTGTCCTCATGGGCCATCGATGAGGCTCCTTTTCTGGGGATTTGACCTGATCCCAAGAGTTTGGGGTCATTCCGTGGGACGGGAGGAGGCCTTTCTTGTTTTTTTGTTTACTTTATTATTATTATTATTATTTTTTTACCTAAGGTGGACCACCAAAAGAGGGATTCCAGAGCAGAGTCCTGGGGAGGGGCGACTGGACAACCAGACCTCTGGTTAACATTGGGACCTAAGAACATGGCCAGCCCCTTATGTGGGCTCTTGGTCCAGACTCTGAGAGGCCTTCCTTGAGGATAGGTCTCACACTGAGTTTCACATTGTGTTTTTGTGCCCAAGGAGCCCCTCAAGTCAGGGCGTGGCCTAATGTACCATGCTGGTTTCTCCTACACGGAACGTTGGACAATATGGCAACCACAAGTTTTCTGGCCATGGGGAAGAAGGAGTTCTAATTTCTGCAACACTTTCACTCCTGGACTGTGATTGGATTTAAGGTCTAGGTTCTGAAGCCTGAAAACTGAGGTTGGGAAGAGATGAAGACCTAAGGCCATGGTGTGGCTGATGTGCTCAGTGTTGGGCCAGCTGTTGAGTGTGGGTTGGGAGGTGCAGGCTCAGGCTGTGGCAGACAGGGAATTAGTGCCCAGGCTAGACTTTATCATTGGGGTGCAGTCGAGTTTCGTGCAGGATGGTACTCATTTGTGGTTACTGGGTAGCCCCAGAGGGCAACGTTTTTCTTCTGGAGGGAAGACACAGTGCCACATAGTGGCTCCAGAATTCCCAAACTGGAAGGCTTGTGGGCCCGGAGTGTGAGAAACAAATTCTGAGAACACAAGCCAGACTTAGATTTCGGGGTGAGGGGACGGCAGGCACCCTCTGCAGAGATGATTCGAGATCCCGTATGCCTGAAGACAGAGCTAGAATGAAACGTTGGCTTACGTCGGAGTTTCTGTCCATGACGGCCCCTTCATGAAGGGGACGGTGTCGCGAGGACATGGAGGTTTTCCCACGATTTGAATTGTGAGATGCTCCAAACCGCAATGATTCCTTCTGTGGGACAGTCGAGACCTGTGGGATGGCTCCAGGACATCCCATAAGGAAGTTATCCAGAGCAGGGTTCTAAGGATGGATGCCTGGGCAGCCTGCCTCCCATTCCAGGTGTCTCATAGCGCCAAGGCAAGTTCGCCTGCTGGATCTAGGGGAGCAACCGAGGCGGGTGTGTTGAAATGGGTGAGTTGAGGATGGGTCATAATGTGCATTTGTGTCGATGTAGACCTTGGAATGGGGTGCTTGATCCGGGGCCTTGAGGGATGTTCATAACCGGAGGTTTTGATGGCCTCTAAAGAGTACGTTTCCTATGTAGAGAAGAGAATTGTTTTGATGAGTGCCTAAGGAATCTCCCATATGCTGGTATTGGAAACCAGGCCTCTGAGGAGAGATGACTGGAAACAAAAGCAATCGAGATGATTAGGCCCTAGGTGCCTGTCCGGTTCAATCTCTTTCCTGAGGATACGTGTCTAAAGATCTGAGGGGATGTAGTTGCTCAGCTTGTGTCAGATCGCCCCTGTTTGTCCTGGGCAGCCTATAATATTGGGATGGCCTCAGGACTTTGGAGTTTCTCCTAATCTATAGGGTTGTGGCCAATGGAATGGGCAGAAATCCCCTGGAGAGGGCAAGCACAGTTCTGAGTTTGGCTCTAGGGGCCCACCTTGAGGCTGTGTGGGCCAGGCCTGTGGGGACAAAAGTCTGAAAACACAAACTCCGCTTAGGATTGGGGACATAGGTATGGCACGCCCAATCTACAGACCATGATAACACTTAGGGATATGAAAAAGGGTGAGTTTGAGGTGCTTGCTCAAGTTTTGTCTCTGGATTTGTGTCAACAATGTGGGTGGAATGCTGGCGTGGCCTCATGGGTTGTAGATGGCTTTCCTTCTCTGAGGATTTGACCCAATCCCAAGAGTTTGGGTACATTCTGTGGGATGGGAGGAGTCTCTTCTGTTTTTTATTTTATTTAATTTTATATTTTATTTTATGTACCTCAAGTGTCCCAATAAAAGAGGGATTCCAGAGCAGAGTCCTTGGGAGGGACAACTGGATATCCCCACCTCTGTTTAAGTTTGGGGGCCTAGGGGCATGGCAAGTCCAATAGGCGGGCTCTTGATTCAGACACTGAGAGGCCTTCCTTGAGGACAGGGCTCATGCTGAGGGTCACAATGCCTATTTGTGCCCAACAAGGCCCTCAAGCAGGGGAAGTGCCTCATGGGCCACGCTGGATTCTCCTACACTGAACGTTGGAGAATATGCCAACCACAAGGTTTCCAGCCATGGCGAAGGAAGAGTTGTGATTTCTGCATCACGTTCAGCCCTGGACAGTGATTGGAGTTTAGGTCTAGTTTCTGAAACCCGAAAACTGAGGTTGGGAAGAGATGAAGACCTAAGGACCTGATGGGTCCAATGAGCTCAGTGTGCGGCCAGCTCTTGAGCGTAGGTCTGGAGGTGTGGGCTCATGCTGTGTCAGACAAGGCATTAGACAGGGTAGACTGCATATTTGGGGTGCAGTCGAGTGGTGTTCAGTTGATCCTTATTCGGGTTTCTAGGTAGCTCCATAAGGCAACGTTTTTCTTCTGGAGGGCAGGCAGTGTGCTGCATTATGGCCCCAGTATTGCCAATCTGTAGGGCTTTTGGGGCAGGGGTGTGAGGACGGTAGTCTGAGAACACAAGCTAGGCTTAGTTTTGGGGGTGAGTGCACAGAAGGCACACTCTGCAGAGCTGAATCAAGATCTCATGCACCTGAAGTCAGGGCGAATATCAGACGTTTGCTCAGGTTGGAGTTTCTGTCCATGATGGCCCCTTTATAAAGTGGAGCGTCTCAAGAGGCCATGTAGATTTTCCCACAATGGGAGTTGTGAGATGCTCCAGACTGCAAAGATTCCTTCTGTGGGACACTTGAGACCTGTTGGATGGCTCTAGGATGTCCCATGTGGAACGACTCCAGAGTAGGGTTCTAAGGATGGATGCCTGGGCAGCCCGCCTCCCATTCTAGTTGTCTCCTAGCAACAAGGCAGGTTTGATCTGCAGGCCCTGGTGGAGAAACCAAAGGGGTTGAGTTGACATGGACTCTCCCGATAATAGATCATAATGTGGGTTTAAGTCCATGGAGACCTTGGAATGGGGCGCTTGATCCGGGGCCCTGAAAGATTCTCCTAAACAGAGGTTTTTATAGAGCTCCAAAGAGTACATTTCCTATGTGGAGATGAGATTTTTCTGATGAGTGCCTCAGTAATCCCCCGTATTCTGGTATTGGAAACCAGGCCTCTGAGGAGAGATGCCTGGAAACAAAAGCAATGGATCTGATTAGAGCCTAAGTGCCTGTCCAATTCAATCTTATTCTATGGGGATATCTGTCTCTGGGTCTGAGTGGAGGTAGTTTCCTAACTTGTGAAAGATCATCCCTGTTTGTCCTGGGCAGCCAACACTATTGGGATGGCCTCGGGGAGTTTGGAGGATTCTCCTAATCTATAGGGTTGTGGCCAATGGAAATGGCAGAATTCCCCTGGAGAGGGAAGCCACAGTCCTGAGGTGTGGCTCCAGG
Source organism: Mustela nivalis (assembly GCF_964662115.1). Lineage (NCBI taxonomy): Eukaryota > Metazoa > Chordata > Mammalia > Carnivora > Mustelidae > Mustela > Mustela nivalis. The sequence continues at coordinate 458,552 of NW_028136118.1, read as the reverse complement.
GGCCCCAGCTTGGATGGTGTGTGGGCCAGGACTGTGGGGACAGAAGTCTGAAAACACAAACTCAGCTTAGGTTTGGTATGTATGAAGGCTCGATCTACAGACAGTAAGAATTTCGCGGGCTATGAACAAAGGGCGAGTATGTGCCGCTTGCTCAAGCTTTTGTCTCTGGATTTTGTGTCAACGGTGGCCGTGGAATGTCGGGGTGTCCTCAAGGGCCATGGACAATTCTTTCTCTGGTGATTTGGCCTGATCCCAAGGGGTTGGGATCATTCTGTGGATGGGAAGAGTCCTTTTTGTATTTTTTTTTTACCTCAGGTGTTCCACCAAAGAGGGATTCCAGAGTAGAGCCCTGAGTAGGGGTGACTAGACATCTCGAAGTCTGGTTGAGATTGGGGGACTAGGGGCTTGGCAAGCCCCATATGTGGGCTGTTGTTCCAGTGACTAAGAGGCTTTACATGAGGATAGGGCTCACGCTGAGGGTCACAATGTGTGTTTGTGTACATTGTGGCCCTCAGGGATAGGTGGGGCCTCATAGTCCATGCTGCTTTCTCCTACAATGAACATTGGACAACATGCCAACCACTAGGTTTCTTGCCAAGGCGAAGGAGAAGTTCTGATTCTTGCATCACGTTCACTCCTGAGCAGTGAGTGGAGATAAGGCCTAGGTTCTGAAGGTGAAAACTGAGGTTGGGTAGAGATGATGGCCTAAAGCCATTGTGGGTGTAATATGCTCTGTGTACGGCCAGCTGTCTGGGTGTTGGACTGGAGGTCTGCCCTCAGGCTGTGTCAGAGAGGGCTTTAGTGCACAGGCTAGACTGTATAATTGGGGTATGGTCGAGTGGCATGCAGGTTGTTACTCATTTGGCGTTTCTGGTTAGCCCTATAGGGCAACATTTTTCTTCTGGAGGGCAGGCAGAGTGCTGCATTGTGTCTCCAGAATTGCCAAACTGGAGGGGTGTGGCCAGGATTGTGAGGAAGGAAGTCTGAAAACACAAGCTAGCACGAGTTTTGGGGCCAAGAGCATGGCAGGCCCACTCTGCAGAGGCTGAATCGAGATCTCCTGCAGGTGAGGTCAGGGCGAGTATCAGATGTTGCCTCAAGCTGGAGTTTGTGTCCATGACAGCCCCTTCCTGAAGGGGGTGGGGGCGTCATGAGGCCAGGGAGGTTTCCCTACGCTGGGAGTTGTGAGCTGCTCCAAACTTCAAAGATTCCTTCTTCAGGACAGTCGAGTACTATTAGATGGTTCCAGGATGCCCCATACAGAAAGACTCGAGAGCAGGGGCCTAAGCATGGATGCCGAAAAACGCCAAATCACCTTCCCATTGCCTGGTCGAGACAAGGCACGCTCAATCTGCGGGCTCTTGGGTGAGATACCCAGAAGGCTGAGTTTAAATGGACTCTCCTGAGGATGAGTCATAATGTGGTTTGGTGGCCATGGAGACCTTGGAATGAGGCAGTAGCTAAGGGACTCTGCAGGATTCTCCAACCCGAAGGGCTTGACACAACTCCAACAAGGAAGCTTCCCATGTGGAGATGAGAGGTCTTCTGTCTGGTGCCTCAGGAAAGCCCCGTATGCTGGTCTTCGAACCCAGGCCTCTGAGGAGTGATACCTGGACACCAAAGCAAGAGTTCATAATAGGGCCTAGGGGCCTGTCTGGTTCAATCTTCTGTCTCTGCGGATATCTGTCTGTGTGTCTGCATGGAGGTAGTAGTTGCTCAGCTTGTGTCATAATGCCCCTATTTGTCCAGTGCGGCCTGCGGTAGTGGGATGTCCTTGGGGACCTTGAGGTTTCTACTATTTTGTAGAGTTGTGGCCAATGGAATGGGCAATTTCTTAGGAGAGAGCAGGCACAGTTCTGTGGTGTGGCTCCAGAGACCCCAGCCTGGAGGCTGTGTGGGCCATGGCTGTGCAGACAGACATCCAAAAACCCTAACTCAGCTCAGGTTTGGGGCCGAGGTTACGGCAGGCCTGATCTACAGTCCATGAGGGGAGCTCCTCTGGATATGAAAGAAGGGTGAGAGGGAGGCAGTCGCTCAGGCTTTTGTCTCTGGATGTTTTGTCCACAATGGCCGTTTAATGTAGGAGTTGCCTCATGGGTCGTAGAAGTCTCCCTCTCTGGTAGTTTGTCCAGCCCCCAAGTGTTTGGGGTCATTCTGTGGGAAGGGAAGTGTCCTGTTTTCTGCCTCATGTGTCCCCCCAGTAGAGGGATTCTAGAGCATAGCAGTGGGTACTGACAACTGGAATACTCGCCCTCTGGTTAAGCCTGGGGGCCTATGGATATGACAAGCCCCATATGCAGGATCTTGGTCCAGCCACTGAGAGGCGTTACTTTAATACGGGACTCACGCTGCAGGTCACAATGCATGTCTGTGCCCTAGGCGGCCCTCAAGCACTGGCGTGGCCTTTCGGACAATGCAGGTTTTCCCACATTGAACGCTGGACAACATGCCAACCACAAGGTTTCTGGCCATGGGGAAGGAGGAATTCTAATTTCTGCATCACGTTCACCCCTGGGCAGTGATTGGAGATAAGGTCTAGGTTCTGAAGCCTGAAAACCAAGGTTGGGAAGAGATGACGACCTACAGCCATAGCGGGTCCTATCTGTCCATGTTGGGGCCAGCTGTCTGGGTGTCATTTGGGATGTCTTGTCTCAGGCTGTGCCCTACAGGGCATTAGAATACAGGGTGGGCTGTATAATTGCTTTACAATCGAGTGGCATGCATTAGAAAATCATTTGGGGTTTCTTATTAGCAGCATAGGGCAAAGTTTTTCTTCTGGAGGGCAGGTAGAGTGCGGCATTGTGGCTTCGGAATTCCCAATCTGGAGGGCTTGTGGGCCAGGAGAGTGAGGACGGAAGTCTGAGAACACAAGCTAGGCTTAGGTTTCAGGGCAAGGACATGGCAGGCACACTCTACAGAGCTGAATTGAGATCTCATGCGTCTGAAGTCAGGTCGAGGTTCAGACTTTGGCTCAGGTTTGAGTTTCTGTCCATGTGGGCCCCTTCAGGAAGGGGGGGGCATTATGAGGCCATGGGGGTTTTCCCACTATTGGAGTTGTGAGATGCTCCAAACCGCAAGGATTCCTTCTGTGGGACAATTAAGATTTGTTGGATGGCTCCAGGACGTCTTATAAGGTATTTTTCCAGAACAGGGTTCTAAGTATGGATGCCTGGGCAGCCAGCCTCACATTCCAATTGTCTCCTAGCAACAAGAAACGTTTGATCTGCTGGCTTGGGGTAGCAACAGAGGGGGCTGAGTTGAAATGGACTTTCCTGAGGATGGTCTTAATGTTGAATTGAGTCCATGGAGACCTTGGTATGGGGCAGTGGCACCAAGGCCCTGAAGGATTCTCCTAACCAGAGGTTATGACAAAGCTCCAATGAGCAAGATTTCCATGGGGAGACGAGATTTGTTATTAATGGTGCCTCAGGAAACCACGATATGCTGGTATTGGAAACGAGGCCTCTGAGGAGAGATGACTGGAAACCAAAGCAATGGATCTGATTAGGGCCTAGGGGCCTGTCCGGTTCAATATTCTTTTCTGGGGACATCTGTTGTCTGAGTGGAGGTAGTTGCTCAGCTGGTTTGAGATCACCCCTGTTTGTCTGGGCGGCCTACACTATTGGGATGACCTCGGTGACTTTGGAGGTTTTTCCTCATTTGCAAGGTTGTGGCCAATGGAATGGGAAGAATTCCCTTGAAAGGGAAGCACAGTCCTGAGGTGTGGCTCCAGGGACCCAAGTGTGGAGCGTGTGTGGTCCAGGGCTATTTGGACAAAAGTCTGAAAACACAAACTCCACTTAGATTTGGGGATGTATCTATGGCTGTCCCGATCTATAGACCGTGAGGAGAACTCTTCGGGATATGAACAAAGGGCTAATGTGAGGTGCTTGCTCATGCTTTTTTTTTTTTTTTCTGGAAATCTGTCACCGATTGCCATGGAATGTCGGGGTGTCCTCATGGGCCATCGATTAGGCTCCCTTTCTGGGGATTTGACCTGATCCCAAGAGTTTGGGGTCATTCTGTAGGAAGGGAGGAGGCCTTTCTGGTTTTTTTGTTTATTTATTTATTTTTTTTACCTCAGGTGGACCACCAAAATAGGGATTCCAGAGCAGAGTTGTGGTTTGGGGCAACTGGACAACGAGACCTCTGGTTAACATTGGGACCTAAGAACATGGCAATCCCCATATGTGGGCTCTTGGTCCAGACACTGAGAGGCCTTCCTTGAGGATAGGTCTCACACTGAGTTTCACAATGTGTTTTTGTGCCCAAGGAGCCCCTCAAGTCAGGGCGTGGCCTAATGTACCATGCTGGTTTCTCCTACACTGAACGTTGCACAATATGGCAACCACAAGTTTTCTGGCCATGGGGAAGATGGAGTTCTAATTTCTGCAACACTTTCACTCCTGGACTGTGATTGGATTTAAGGTCTAGGTTCTGAAGCCTGAAATCTGAGGTTGGGAAGAGATGAAGACCTAAGGCCATGGTGTGTCTGATGTGCTCAGTGTTCGGCCAGCTGTTGAGTGTGGGTTGGGAGGTGCAGCCTCAGGCTGTGGCAGACAGGGAATTAGTGCCCAGGCTAGACTGTATCATTGGGGTGCAGTCGAGTTTCGTGCAAGATGGTACTCATTTGTGGTTACTGGGTAGCCCCAGAGGGCAACGTTTTTCTTCTGGAGGGAAGACACAGTGCCATATAGTGGCTCCAGAATTCCCAAACTGGAAGGCTTGTGGGCCAGGATTGTGAGGAAAAAATTCTGAGAACACAAGCCAGACTTAGATTTCGGGGTGAGGGGACGGCAGGCACCCTCTGCAGAGATGATTCGAGATCCTGTATACCTGAAGACAGAGCTAGGATCAGACGTTGGCTTAGGTCGAAGTTTCTGTCCATGACGGCCCCTTCATGAAGGGGAGGGTGTCACGAGGACATGGAGGTTTTCCCAGGATGGGAATTGTGAGATGCTCCAAACCGCAATGATTCCTTCTGTGGGACAGTCGAGACCTGTTGGATGGCTCCAGGACATCCCATAAGGAAGTTATCCAGAGCAGGGTTCTAAGGATGGATGCCTGGGCAGCCTGCCTCCCATTCCAGGTGTCTCATAGCGCCAAGGCAAGTTCGATCTGCTGGATCTAGGGGAGCAACCGAGGCGGGTGTGTTGAAATGGGTGAGTTGAGGATGGGTCATAATGTGCATTTGTGTCGATGTAGACCTTGGAATGGGGTGCTTGAACCGGGGCCTTGAGGGATGTCCATAACCGGAGGTTTTGATGGAGCTCTAAAGAGTATGTTTCCTATGTAGAGAAGAGAATTGTTTTGATGAGTGCCTAAGGAATCTCCCATATGCTGGTATTGGAAACCAGGCCTCTGAGGAGAGAAGACTGGAATCAAAAGCAATGGATCTGATTAGGGCCTAAGTGCCTGTCCAGTTCAATCTTATTCTATGGGGATATCAGTCTCTGGGTCTGAGTGGAGGTAGTTTCCTAACTTGTGAAAGATCATCCCTGTGTGTCCTGGGTAGCCAACATTATTCGGATGGCCTGGGGGAGTTTGGCGGTTTCTCCTAATCTATATGGTTGTGGCCAATGGAAATGCAGAATTCCCCTGGAGAGGGAAGCCACAGTCCTGAGGTGCGGCTCCAGGGGCCCCAGCTTGGATGGTGTGTGGGCCAGGCCTGTGGGGACAGAAGTCTGAAAACACAAACTCAGCTTAGTTTTGGGGATGTATGTATGAAGGCTCGATCTACAGACCGTGAGAATTTTCCGGGCTATGAACAAAGGGCGAGTATGTGGCGCTTGCTCAGGCTTTTGTCTCTGGATTTTGTGTCAACGGTGGCCGTGGAATGTCGGAGTGTCCACAAGGGCCATGGACAATTCTTTCTCTGGTGATTTGGACTGATCCCAAGTGGTTGGGATCATTCTGTGGATGGGAAGTGTCCTTTATGTATTTTTTTTTTACCTCAGTTCTCCCACCAAAGGGGGATTCCAGAGTAGAGCCCTGAGTAGGTGTGACTAGACATCTCGAAGTCTGGTTGAGATTGGGGGACTAGGGGCTTGGCAAGCCCCATATGGGGGCTGTTGTTCCAGTCACTAAGAGGCTTTACATGAGGATAGGGCTCACGCTGAGGGTCACAATGTGTGTTTGTGCACATTGTGGCCCTCAGGGATAGGTGGGGCCTCATAGTCCATGCTGTTTTCTCCTACAATGAACATTGGACAACATGCCAACCACTAGGTTTCTTGCCAAGGCGAAGGAGAAGTTCTGATTCTTGCATCACGTTCACTCCTGAGCAGTGAGTGGAGATAAGGTCTAGGATCTGAAGGTGAAAACTGAGGTTGGGTAGAGATGATGGCCTAAAGCCATTGTGGGTGTGATATGCTCTGTGCATGGCCAGCTGTCTCGGTGTTGGACTGGAGGTCTGCCCTCAGGCTGTGTCAGACAGGGCTTTAGTGCACAGGCTAGACTGTATAATTGGGGTGTGTTCGAGTGGCATGCAGGTTGTTACTCATTTGGTGTTTCCGGTTAGCCCTATAGGGCAACATTTTTCTTCTGGAGGGCAGGCAGAGTGCTGCATTGTGTCTCCAGAATTGCCAAACTGGAGGGGTGTGGCCAGGATTGTGAGGAAGGAAGTCTGAAAACACAAGCTAGCACGAGTTTTGGGGCCAAGAGCATGGCAGGCACACTCTGCAGAGGCTGAATCGAGATCTCCTGCAGGTGAGGTCAGGGCGAGTATCAGATGTTGCCTCAAGCTGGAGTTTGTGTCCATGACAGCCCCTTCCTGAAGGGGGTGGGGGCGTCATGAGGCCAGGGAGGTTTCCCTACGCTGGGAGTTGTGAGCTGCTCCAAACTTGAAAGTTTCCTTCTTCAGGACAGTCGAGTACTATTGGATGGTTCCAGGATGCCCCATACAGAAAGACTCGAGTGCAGGGGCCTAAGCATGGATGCCGAGACACGCCAACTCACCTTCCCATTGCCTGGTCGAGACAAGGCACGCTCAATCTGCGGGCTCTTGGGTGAGATACCCAGAAGGCTGAGTTTAAATGGACTCTCCTGAGGATGAGTCATAATGTGGGTTGGTGGCCATGGAGACCTTGGAATTTGGCAGTAGCTAACGGACTCTGCAGGATTCTCCAACCCGAAGGGCTTGACACAACTCCAACAAGGAAGCTTCCCATGTGGAGATGAGAGGTCTTCTGTCTGGTGCCTCAGGAAAGCCCCGTATGCTGGTCTTCGAACCCAGGCCTCTGAGGAGTGATACCTGGACACCAAAGCAAGAGTTCATAATAGGGCCTAGGGGCCTGTCTGGTTCAATCTTCTGTCTCTGCGGATATCTGTCTGTGTGTCTGCATGGAGGTAGTAGTTGCTCAGCTTGTGTCATAATGCCCCTATTTGTCCAGTGCGGCTTTCGGTAGTGGGATGTCCTTGAGGACCTTGAGGTTTCTACTATTTTGTAGAGTTGTGGCCAATGGAATGGGCAGTTTCTTAGGACAGAGCAGGCACAGTTCTGTGGTGTGGCTCCAGAGACCCCAGCTTGGAGGCTGTGTGGGCCATGGCTGTGCAGAGAGACATCCAAAAACCCTAACTCAGCTCAGGTTTGGGGCCGAGGTTACGGCAGGCCTGATCTACAGTCCATGAGGGGAGCTCCTCTGGATATGAAAGAAGGGTGAGAGGGAGGCAGTCGCTCAGGCTTTTGTCTCTGGATGTTTTGTCCACAATGGCCGTTTAATGTAGGAGTTGCCTCATGGGTCGTAGAAGTCTCCCTCTCTGGTAGTTTGTCAAGCCCCCAAGAGTTTGGGGTCATTCTGTGGGAAGGGAAGTGTCCTGTTTTCTGCTTCATGTGTCCCCCCAGTAGAGGGATTCTAGAGCATAGCAGTGGGTACTGACAACTGGAATACTCGCCCTATGGTTAAGCCTGCGGGCCTATGGATATGACAAGCCCCATATGCAGGATCTTGGTCCAGCCACTGAAAGGCGTTACTTTAACACGGGACTCACGCTGCAGGTCACAATGCATTTCTGTGCCCTAGGCGGCCCTCAAGCACTGGCGTGGCCTTTCGGACAATGCAGGTTTTCCCACATTGAACGTTGGACAACATGCCAACCACAAGGATTCTGGCCATGGGGAAGGAGGAATTCTAATTTCTTCATCACGTTCACCCCTGGGCAGTGATTGGAGATAAGGTCTAGGTTCTGAAGCCTGAAAACCGAGGTTGGGAAGAGATGACGACCTACAGCCATAGCGGGTCCAATATGTCCAGGTTGGGGCCAGCTGTCTGGGTGTCGTTTGGGATGTCTTGTCTCAGGCTGTGCCAGACAGGGCATTAGAATACAGGGTGGGCTGTATAATTGCTTTACCATCGAGTGGCATGCATTAGAAAATCTTTTGGGGTTTCTTATTAGCAGCATAGGGCAAAGTTTTTCTTCTGGAGGGCAGGCAGAGTGCTGCATTGTGGCTTTGGAATTCCCAAACTGGAGGGCTTGTGGGCCAGGAGAGTGAGGACGGAAGCTGAGAACACAAGCTAGGCTTAGGTTTCGGGGCAAGGACATGGCAGGCACACTCTGCAGAGCTGAATTGAGATCTCATGCGTCTGAAGTCAGTCGGGGTTCAGACTTACCTCAGGGTTAAGTTTCTGTCCATGTTGGCCCCTTCAAGAAGAGGGGGGATTATGAGGCCATGGGGGTTTTGCCACTATTGGAGTTGTGAGATGCTCCAAACCGCAAGGATTCCTTCTGTGGGTCAATTAAGATTCGTTGGATGGCTCCAGGACGTCTTATAAGGTATTTTTCCAGAACAGCGTTCTAAGGATGGATGCCTGGGCAGCCAGCCTCACATTCCAATTGTCTCCTAGCAACAAGAAACATTTGATCTGCTGGCTTGGGGTAGCAACAGAGGGGGCTGAGTTGAAATGGACTTTCCTGAGGATGGTCTTAATGTTGGTTTGAGTCCATGGAGACCTTGGTATGGGGCAGTGGCACCAGGGCCCTGAAGGATTCTCCTAACCAGAGGTTATGACAAAGCTCCAAAGAGCAAGTTTTCCATGGGTCGACGAGATTTGTTCTTATTGGTGCCTCAGGAAACCACCATATGCTGGTATTGGAAACGAGGCCTCTGAGGAGAGATGCCTGGAAACCAAAGCAATGGATCTGATTAGGGCCTAGGGGCCTGTCCGGTTCAATATTTTTCTCTGGGGACATCTCTTGTCTGAGTGCAGGTAGTTGCTCAGCTGGTTTGAGATCACCCCTGTTTGTCCTGGGCGTCCTACACTATTGGGATGGCCTCGGTGACTTTGGAGGTTTTTCCTAATTTGCAAGGTTGTGGCCAATGGAATGGGAAGAATTCCCTTGAAAGGGAAGCACAGTCCTGAGGTGTGGCTCCAGGGACCCAAGTGTGGAGCGTGTGTGGTTCAGGGCTATTTGGACAAAAGTCTGAAAACACAAACTCCACTTAGGTTGGGGGATGTATGTATGGCCGGCCCGATCTATAGACCGTGAGGAGAACTCTTCGGGATATGAACAAAGGGCGAATGTGAGGTGCTTGCTCATGCTTTTTTTTTTTTTTTTTCTGGAAATGTGTCACGATTGCCATGAAATGTCGGGGTGTCCTCATGCGCCATCGATAGGGCTCCCTTTCTGGGGATTTAACCCGATCCCAAGGGTTTGGGGTCATTCTGTTGGAAGGGAGGATGCCTTTCTGGTTTTTTTGTTTATTTATTTTTGTTTATTTGTTTTTTTTTTTTTTTTACCTCAGGTGGACCACCAAATGAGGGATTCCAGAGCAGAGTCGTGGGTGGGGCCAACTGGACAACCAGACCTCTGGTTAACATTGGGACCTAAGAACATGGCAAGCCCCATATGTGGGCTCTTGGTCCAGACACTGAGAGGCTTTCCTTGAGGATAGGTCTCAGACTGAGTTTCACAATGTGTTTTTGAGCCCAAGGAGCCCCTCAAGGTAGGTCGTGGCCTAATGTACCATGCTGGGTTCTCCTACACTGAACATTGCACAATATGGCAACCACAAGTTTTCTGGCCATGGGGAAGAAGGAGTTCTAATTTCTGCAACACTTTCACTCCTGGACTATGATTGGATTTAAGGTCTAGGTTCTGAATCCTGAAAACCGAGTTTGGGTAGAGATGACGACCTACAGCCATAGCGGGTCCTATGTGTCCAGGTTGGGGCCAGCTGTCTGGGTGTCGTTTGGGATGTCTTGTCTCAGGCTGTGCCAGACAGGGCATTAGTATACAGGGTAGGCTGTATAATTGCTTTACCATCGAGTGACATGCATTAGAAAATCATTTGGGGTTTCTTATTAGCAGCATAGGGCAAAGTTTTTCTTCTGGAGGGCAGGCAGAGTGCTGCATTGTGGCTTCGGAATTCCCAAACTGGAGGGCTTGTGGGCCAGGAGAGTGAGGACGGAAGCTGAGAACACAAGCTGGGCTTAGGTTTTGGGGCAAGGGCATGGCAGGCACACTCTGCAGAGCTGAATTGAGATCTCATGCGTCTGAAGTTAGGTCAGGATCAGACTTTGGCTCAGGTTTGCGTTTCTTTCCATTTTGGCCCCTTCAAGAAGAGGGGGGATTATGAGGCCATGGGGGTTTTGCCACTATTGGAGTTGTGAGATGCTCCAAACCGCAAGGTTTCCTTCTGTGGGACAATTAAGATTTGTTGGATGGCTCCAGGACGTCCTATAAGGTATTTTTCCAGAACAGGGTTCTACGTATGGATGCCTGGGCAGCAGCCTCACATTCCAATTGTCTCCTAGCAACAAGAAACGTTTGATCTGCTGGCTTGGGGTAGCAACAGAGGGGGCTGAGTTGAATGGACTTTCCTGAGGATGGCCTTAATGTTGGTTTGAGTCCATGGAGACCTTGGTATGGGGCAGTGGCACCAGGGCCCTGAAGGATTCTCCTAACCAGAGGTTATGACAAAGCTCCAATGAGCAAGTTTTCCATGGGGAGACGAGGTTTGTTCTTATTGGTGCCTCAGGAAACCACCATATGCTGGTATTGGAAACGAGGCCTCTGAGGAGAGATGCCTGGAAACCAAAGCAATGGATTTGATTAGGGCCTACAGGCCTGTCCGGTTCAATATTTTTTCTGGGGACATCTGTTGTCTGAGTGGAGGTAGTTGCTCAGGTGGTTGGTGGATGGTTCCTTGATGCCCCATACAGAAAGACTCGAGAGCAGGGCCCTAAGCATGGATGCCGAGAAACGCCAACTCACCTTCCCATTGCCTGGTCGAGACAAGGCACGCTCAATCTGCGGGCTCTTGGGTGAGCTACCCAGAAGGCTGAATTTAAATGGACTCTGCTGAGGATGAGTCATAATGTGGGTTGGTGGCCATGGAGACCTTGGAATGTGGCAGTAGCTAAGGGACTCTGCAGGAATCTCCAACCCGAAGGGCTTGACACAACTCCAACAAGGAAGCTTCCCATGTGGAGATGAGAGGTCTTCTGTCTGGTGCCTCAGGAAAGCCCCGTATGCTGGTCTTCGAACCCAGGCCTCTGAGGAGTGATACCTGGACACCAAAGCAAGAGTTCATAATAGGGCCTAGGGGCCTGTCTGGTTCAATTTTCTGTCTCTAAGGATATCTGTCTGTGTGTCTGCATGGAGGTAGTAGTTGCTCAGCTTGTGTCATAATGCCCCTATTTGTCCAGTGCGGCTTGCGGTAGTGGGATGTCCTTGGGGACCTTGAGGTTTCTACTCTTTTGTAGAGTGGCCAATGGAATGGGCAGTTTCTTAGGACAGAGCAGGCACAGTTCTGTGCTGTGGCTCCAGGGACGCCAGCCTGGAGGCTGTGTGGGCCATGGCTGTGTAGACAGACAAACAAAAACCCTAACTCAGCTCAGGTTTGGGGCCGAGGTTACGGCAGGCCTGATCTACAGTCCCTGAGGGGAGTTCCTCTGGATATTAAAGAAAGGTGAGAGGGAGGCAGTCGCTCAGGCTTTTGTCTCTGGATGTTTTGTCCACAATGGCCGTTTAATGTAGGAGTTGCCTCATGGGTCGTAGAAGTCTCCCTCTCTGGTAGTTTGTCCAGCCCCCAAGAGTTTGGGGTCATTCTGTGGGAAGGGAAGTGTCCTGTTTTCTGCTTCATGTGTCCCCCCAGTAGTGGGATTCTAGAGCATAGCAGTGGGTACTGACAACTGGAATACTCGCCCTCTGGTTAAGCCTGCGGGCCTAAGGATATGACAAGCCCCATATGCAAGATCTTGGTCCAGCCACTGAGAGGCGTTACTTTAATACGGGACTCACGCTGCAGGTCACAATGCATGTCTGTGCCCTAGGCGGCCCTCAAGCATTGGCGTGGCCTTTCGGACAATGCAGGTTTTCCCACATTGAACGTTGGACAACATGCCAACCACAAGGATTCTGGCCATGGGGAAGGAGGAATTCTAATTTCTTCATCACGTTCACCCCTGGGCAGTGATTGGAGATAAGGTCTAGGTTCTGAAGCCTGAAAACCGAGGTTGGGAAGAGATGACGACCTACAGCCATAGCGGGTCCAATGTGTCCAGGTTGGGGCCAGCTGTCTGGGTGTCGTTTGGGATGTCTTGTCTCAGGCTGTGCCAGACAGGGCATTAGAATACAGGGTGGGCTGTATAATTGCTTTACCATCGAGTGGCATGCACACAATGTGTTTTTGTGCCCAAGGAGCCCCTCAAGGCAGGGCGTGGCCTAATGTACCATGCTGGTTTCTCCTACACTGAACGTTGCACATATGGGAACCACAAGTTTTCTGGCCATGGGGTAGATGGAGTTCTAATTTCTGCAACACTTTCACTCCTGGACTGTGATTGGATTTAAGGTCTAGGTTCTGAAGCCTGAAAACTGAGCTTGGGAAGAGATGAAGCCCTAAGGCCATGGTGTGTCTGATGTGCTCAGTGTTCGGCCAGCTGTTGAGTGTGGGTTGGGAGGTGCAGGCTCAGGCTGTGGCAGACAGGGAATAAGTGCCCAGGCTAGACTGTATCATTGGGGTGCAGTCGAGTTTCATGCAGGATGGTACTCATTTGTGGTTACTGGGTAGCCCCAGAGGGCAACGTTTTTCTTCTGGAGGGAAGACACAGTGCCACATAGTTGTTCCAGAATTCCCAAACTGGAAGGATTGTGGGCCAGGAGTGTGAGCAAAAAATTCTGAGAACACAAGCCCGACTTAGATTTCGGGGTGAGGGGAAGGCAGGCACCTTCTGCAAAGATGATTCGAGATCCCGTATACCTGAAGACAGAGCTAGGATCAGACGTTGGCTTAGGTCGGAGTTTCTCTCCATGAAGGCCTCTTCATGAAGGGGAGAGTGTCACGAGGTCATGGAGGTTGTCCGACGATGGGAATTGTGAGATGCTCCAAACCACAATGATTTCTTCGGTGGGACAGTCGAGACCTGTTGGATGGCTCCAGGACATCCCATAAGGAAGTTATCCAGAGCAGGGTTCTAAGGATGGATGCCTGGGCAGCCTGCCTCCCATTCCAGGTGTCTCATAGAGCCAAGGCAAGTTCGATCTGCTGGATCTAGGTGAGCAACCGAGGCGGGTGTGTTGAAATGGGTGAGTTGAGGATGGGTCATAATGTGCATTTGTGTCCATGTAGACCTTGGAATGGGGTGCTTGATCCGGGGCCTTGAGGGATGTTCATAACCGGAGGTTTTGATGGAGCTCTAAAGAGTATGTTTCCTATGTAGAGAAGAGAATTGTTTTGATGAGTGCCTAAGGAATCTCCCATATGCTGGTATTGGAAACCAGGCCTCTGAGGAGAGATGACTGGAATCAAGCAATGGATCTGATTAGGGTCTAAGTGCCCTTCCAGTTCAATCTTATTCTATGGGGATATCTGTCTCTGTGTCTGAGTGGAGTTGGTTTCCTAACTTGTGAAAGATCCTCCCTGTTTGTCCTGGGCAGCCAACACAATTCGGATGGCCTGGGGGAGTTTGGAGGATTCTCCTAATCTATAGGGTTGTGGCCAATGGAAATGGCAGAATTCCCCTGGAGAGGGTAGCCACAGTCCTGAGGTGTGGCTCCAGGGGCCCCAGCTTGGATGGTGTGTGGGCCAGGACTGTGGGGACAGAAGTCTGAAAACACAAACTCAGCTTAGGTTTGGGGATGTATGTATGAAGGCTCGATCTACAGACCGTGAGAATTTTCCGGGCTATGAACAAAGGGCGAGTATGTGGCGCTTGCTCAGGGTTTTGTCTCTGGATTTTGTGTCAATGGTGGCCATGGAATGACGGGATGGCCTCTTTGGCCATGGATGATTCTTTCTCTTTTAAGATTTGGTCAGATCCCAAGTTTTGGGGCTCATTCAGGGGATGGAGGAGACCCTTCAATATTTTTTTTCCTCAGGGGTTCCAGAGCAGAGACCTGAATAGGGGTGATTAGAACTCTCAACCTCTCATTAATATTGGGGGACTAGGGATGGCAATGCGGGTTCTTGGTCCAGCCCCTGAGAGGCTTTACTTGAGGACAGGGCTCACACTGAGGGTCCCAATGTGTTTGTGCCCATTGCGGTTCTCAAGCATGGGCGGGGACTCATGGGCTACACTGGATTCTCCTACACTGAACGTTGGAAAACATGCCAACCACAAGGTTTCTTGCCTTGAGGAAGAAGGAGTTTCATTTCTGCATCACGTTCACCCCTGGGTAGTGAGTATATATAAGGTCTAGGTTCTGAAGCCTGAAAACCAAGGTTGAAAAGAGGTGATGACCTAAAGCCATGGCGGGTCTGATGTGCTCAGTGTACAGCCAGCTGTCTGGGTGTCGGTTGAAAATTCAGACCTCAGGCTGTGCAAGACAGGGCATTAACGCCGAAGCGAAACTGTATAATTGGGGTAGAGTCAAGTGGCATGCAGGTTGATCCTCATTTGGTGTTTCTGGTTAGTCCCATAGGACAACGTTTCTCTTCTGGAGGGCAGTCAGAGTGCTGCATTGTGTCTCTCCAGAATTCCCTAACTGGAGGGCTGGTGGGCTCGGAGAGTGAGGACGAAGTCTGAGAACAATAGCTAGGTTTTGCTTCGGGGCGGGGTTTCGGCAGGCACACTCTGCAGAGTTGAATCAAGATTTCGTGCATCTGAAGTCAGGGCGAGGATTAGACGTTGGCTCAGGTTGGAGTTTCTGTCCAAGATGGCTCTTTCATGAAGGGGACAGTGCACCACGAGGCCACAGAGCTTTTCCCATGATGGGAGTTGTGAGGTGCTCCAAAGCGCAAGGATTCCTTCTGCAGGACAGCTGTGACCTGTTGGATGGCTCCAGGACGTCCCATATGGAATTACTTCAGAGTAGTTTTCTACAGATGGATGCCTAGCCAGTCCGCCTCACATTCCAATTGTCTCCTAGTGACAAGATAGGTTCGATCTGCTGGCTCTAGGGGAGCACCCAAGGGCACTGAGTTGAAAAGGACTCTCCTGCAGATGGGTCCTAATGTGGGATTGTGTCCATGGAGACCTTGGAATGAGGTGGTGGCACCGGGGCTCTGAAGGATTTTCCTAGCTGGAGGTTTTGACACAGCTTGAAAGAGCACGTTTCCCATGTGGAGAAGACATTTGTTCTGACTGATGCCTCAGGAAACCCCCATATGGTGGTATTGAAAACCAGGCCTCTGAGGTTCTGACATAGCTCCTCAAGCAACTTTCCAATGTGCAGACAAGACTTGCTCTGAAGGAGCCTATGGAAACCCCATAGGCTGGTATTGGAAACCAGGCCTCTGAGAAGAGTTGCCTGGAAACCAAAGCAATGGATCTGATTAGGGCCTAGGGGCCTGTCCAGTTCAATGTTCTTCTCTGGGGACATCTGTCTCCGAGTCTGTGTGGAGCTAGTTCTCAGCTAGTGTCAGATCACCCCTGTTTGTTCCGAGCAGCCTACAATATTGGGATGGTCCCAGGGACATTGGAGATTTCTCCTGATTTATATGGTTGTGGCCAATGGAATATGAAGAATTCCCTTTG
Organism: Mustela nivalis; assembly: GCF_964662115.1. NCBI lineage: Eukaryota > Metazoa > Chordata > Mammalia > Carnivora > Mustelidae > Mustela > Mustela nivalis. Next base: position 442,632 of record NW_028136118.1, on the reverse strand, counting down.
AGAGGGCAGGAACAATACTGATGTGTGGTTCCAGGGGCCCTAGCATGGAGGGTGTGTGTTTTCACACAACTTTCCAAACAGCCCTGGCCTACACAACCTACAGGCTCAGGCCCCTGGAGCCAAACCTGAGGACTGTACTTGTCCTCTCAGAGGGAATTGTGTGTGCCCATTCCAAAGGCCACAACCCTTCTAATAGGATAAACCTCCAAAGTCCCTGATCCATCTCAATAGTGGTGGCTTCCCAGGAAAAACAGGGGCAATCTGAGCCCAACTGAGAACCTACCTGCACTCAGACCCATAGACAGATGTCCCCAGAGGTATGAAGGAAAGAACAGGCGCCTAGGCACTAATCAGATCCATTGCTTTGGTTTCCAGGCATCTCTCCTCAGAGGCCTGGATTTCAAAAGCAGCATATAGCTGTTTCTGACTCACCCATCAGAAAACATCTCATCTACACATGGGAAACTTGCACGTAGGGGCTGTGTCAAAGCCTCTGTTTAGGAGAACCCTTTAGGGCCCCAGTGCCACCGCTTCATTCCAAGGTCTCCATAGACACAAAAGCACATTAGGACCGATCCCCAGGGGTGTCCATTTCAACTCAGCGTCCACGGTTGCTCCCCACAGATCCAGGAGATCTAACCTGTCTTGTTGCTAGGAGACAATTGAAATGCGAGGTAGGCTACCCATCCATCCATCCTTAGAACCCTGCTCAGAATCATTGGCCTGGAGCCAAACAACAGGTCTCAATTGTCCTGCAGAAGACTCTCTGCAGTTTGGAGCTTCTCACAACTCCCATCGTGGGAAAACACCCATGGCCCCTTGATGTCCACCCCCCATTCGTGAAGGGGCCATCAGGGACAGAAACTCCAACCTGAGCGATCGTCTGATCCTCGCCCTATCTTCAGATGCACGAGATCTCGATTCAGGTATGTAGATGGTGCCTGCCATGGCCTCACCCAGAAACCTAAGCCTAGCTTGTGTTCTCAGACTTTTGTCGTCAGACTACTGGCCCACAAGCCCTCCAGTTTGGCAATCCAGAACTACAATGCAGCACTCTGCCGGCCCTACAGAAGAAAAACATTGTCCTCTGGGGCTACCCAGTAACCCCAAATGAGGATCAACCTGCACCGACATTGGATGTACTCCAAATACATAGGCTGACCAGGGCCCTAATGCCCTTTCTGACACAGCCTGAGCCTGGACCCCGTGGACCCACCCAGACAGCTAGCCGCACACTGAGCACATCGAGCCGCCATGGCCTTAGGTCGTCATCTCTTCCCAACCTCGGTTTTCAGGTTTCAGAACCTAGACCTTATCTCCAATCACTGCCCAGGGTTGAAGGTGATGCAGAAATCAGAACTCCTTCCCCATGGCAAGAAACCTTGTGGTTGGCATGTTGTCCAACGTTCAGTGTAGTTGAAACCAGTGTGGCCCATGAGGCCCCGCCCATGCTCGTGGGCCACATTGGTCACAAACACACATTGTGACGCTCAGGCTGAGCCCAGTCCTCAAGTAAGGCCACTCAGTGGCTGGATGAAGAGATAGCATATTGGACTTGCCATGCCCCTAGGCCCCAATTTTTAACCATAGTTCGGGTTGTCCCTTCAGTCTTCCCCACGGCTTGGCTTTGGAATTCCTCTTTTGGTGGGACACCTGAGGTAACGAAACTGAAATGAGTCCTCCCATCCCACAGATTGACGAAAAGCAATTGGGAATCGGGCCAAAACCTCAGAGAGGGAGATTCGTCCATGGCCCATGAGGCCTCCGCAACATTCCACGGCCATCGCTGATTCAAAATCCAGAGACAAAAGCCTGAGCAAGCGCCTCAGACTCGCACTTTCTTCATATCCTGAAGAGTCCTTCTCATGCTTTGTAGATCGGGCCTGCCATACCTACGTCCCCAAAACTAAGCTGAGTTTGTGTTTTCAGACTTCGGTCCTCAAAGTCTTGGGCCACACACCCTCCAGGCTGGGTCCCTGGAGCCACACATTAGGACTGTGCCTACCAATCCATGGGAATTCTGCCCATTCCTTGGTCCAAAATCGTACAAATTAGGAGAAACCTCCAAAGTCCCTGAGGCCATCCCAATAGTGTAGGTCTCCCGGAACAAACAAGGGCTGTCTAACGCCAGCTGATAATCGACCTCCACTCATACCATAGATGGATGTCCCCAGAGAAGAAGATTGAACCAGACAGGACCCTAGGCCATAATAGGATCCATTGCTTTGGATTACAGGCATGTGTCCTCAAAAGCCTGATTCCAATACGAGCATAGGGGTTTTCCTGAGGCACCCATCAGAACTCATCTCGTCTCCAAAAGGAAACCTGTGCATGGGAGCCATGTCCAAAGCTTAGGAGAGTACTTCAGGGTCCCGGTGCCACCGCCCCATTCCAAGGCCCTCATGGACACAAAAGCACATTAGGACCCATCCTCAGGAAAGTCCATTTCAAGTCAGCCACCCCGGTTTCTCAGGCAGAGCCATCAGATCTAAACTGTCTTGTTGCTAGGAGAAAATTGGAATGCGAGGCGGGCTTCCCAGGCATCCATCGCGAACGGTGCTCTGGAGTCATTCCATATGGAATGTCCTGGAGCTGTCCAACAGGTCTCAATTGTCCCGCAGAAGGATTCCTTGAAGGGGGCATCCCACAACTCCCAACGTGGGAAAACCTCAATGGCCTCGAGATTCTGCTCCCTTCATGAAGCGGCCGTCATGCTCAGAAACTCCCACCTGAGCCAACGTCTGATCCTTGCCCTGACTTCACATGGATGAGATATTGGTTCAGATATGAAGGGGGTACCTGCCATGCCCCCCCGAAACCCAAGTCTAGCTTGTCTTCTCAGACTTCCGTCCTCACACTCCTGGCCCCGAAGCCCTCAAGTTTGGCAATTCCGGACCCACAATGCAGCATTCTGCCTGCCCTCTAGAAAAAGAATTATTGCCTCATGAGCTGCCCAGGCACCTTAAATGAGGGTAAACATACACAGCACTCGACTTTACCCAAATTATATAGTCTAAACTGGGCACTAATGCACTGTCGAACACAACCTGAGCACGGACCTCCTGACCAACACCCAGAAAGCTGACCGCACACTGAGCACATAAAACCCGCCATGGCCTTAGGTCATCATATCTTCCCTACCTCAGTTTTCAGGCTTCAGAACGAGACCTTATTTCCAATCACTGCCCAGGGGTGAGTGTGATGCAGAAATCAGAACTCCTCTTTACCCATGGAAAGAATCCTTGTGGTTGGCACGTTGTTCAACGTTCAGTTTTGGAGAAACCAGCATTCACCCTGAGGCCCCGCCCATTCTTGAGTGTTACGAGGGCATACACACGCATTGTGAACCTCAGCATAAGTCCTGTCCTCTAGTAAGTCCTCTCAGTGGCTGGACCATTAGATGTCATAATGGTCTTGACATGTCCCTAGGCCCCAATTTTTAACCAGATTTCTGATTGTCCAGTCGCCCCTCCCCAGGGCTCTACTCTGGAATCCCTCATTTGGTGGGACACCTGAGGTTAAAAAAGAAAACAACAACAACAACAACAAAAACGGACTTCTTCCAGCCCACAGAATGAACCCAAACTCTTTAGACGGGGCCAAACCACCAGAGAGTAAGCCTCGTCCATTTCCCATGAAGTCACCCAGAAATTCCACGACCATGAGTGACACGATATCCAGAGACAAAAACTTGAGCAGGAGCCTCACACTCGCCCTTCTTTCAAATCCCGAAGAGTTCTCCTCATGGTCTGTAGATCAGTCCTGCCATACCTATGACCCGAAACATAAGCCGAGTTTGTGTTTTCAGACAACTGTCCAAACAGCCCTGGCCTACACAACCTACAGGCTCAGGCCCCTGGAGCCGAACCTCAGGACTGTACTTGCCCTCTCCAAGGGAATTGTGTGTGCCCATTCCAATGGCCACAACCCTTCTAATAGGATAAACGTCCAAAGTCCCTTATCCATCTCAATAGTGGTGGCTTCCCAAAAAAAACAGGGGCAATCTGAGCCCAACTGAGCACCTACCTGCACTCAGACCCATAGACAGATGTCCCCAGAGGTAAAAAGGAAAGAACAGGCCCCTAGGCACTAATCAGATCCATTGCTTTGGTTTCCAGGCATCTCTCCTCACATTCCTGGATTTCAAAAGCAGCATCTAGCTGTTTCTTGACTCACCCATCAGAAAACATCTCATCTACACATGGGAAACTTGCACGTTGGAGCTGTGTCAAAGCCTCTGTTTAGGAGAAACTTTTAGGGCCCCAGTGCCACCGCTTCATTCCAAAGTCTCCATAGACACAAAAGCACGTTAGGACCGATCCCCAGGGGTGTCCATTTCAACTCAGCGTCCTCGGTTGCTCCCCACAGATCCAGGAGATCTAACCTGTCTTGTTGCTAGGAGACAATTGGAATGCGAGGTGGGATACCCAGTCATCCATCCATAAAACCCTGCTCAGAATCATTGGCCTGGAGCCAAACAACAGGTCTCAATTGTCCTGCAGAAGACTCTCTGCAGTTTGGAGCTTCTCATAACTCCCATCGTAAGAAAACACCCATGGCCTCGTGATGCCCCCCCATTCATGAAGGGGCCATCAGGGACAGAAACTCCAACCTGAGCGATCGTCTGATCCTCGCCCTGACTTCACATGCACGAGATCTCGATTCAGGTCTGTAGATTGTGCCTGCCATGGCCTCACCCAGAAACCTAAGCCTAGCTTGTGTTCTCAGACTTTTGTCGTCAGACTACTGGCCCACAAGCCCTCCAGTTTGGCAATCCAGAACTACAATGCAGCACTCTGCCGGCCCGCCAGAAGAAAAACATTGTCCTCTGGGGCTACCCAGTAACCCCAAATGAGGTTCAACCTGCACCGACCTTGGATGTACCCCAAATACTTTGGCTGACCAGGGCACTAATGCCCTTTCTGACACAGCCTGAGCCTGGACCCCGTGGACCCTCCCAGACAGCTGGCCGCACACTGAGCACATCGAGCTGCCATGGCCTTAGGTCGTCATCTCTTCCCCATATCGGTTTTCAGGTTTCAGAACCTAGACCTTATCTCCAATCACTGCCCAGGGTTGAAGGTGATGCAGAAATCAGAACTCCTTTCCCATGGCAAGAAACCTTGTGGTTGGTATGTTGTCCAATGTTCAGTGTAGTTGAAACCAGTGTGGTCCATGAGGCCCCGCCCATGGTGGCGGGCCACATTGGTCACAAACACACATTGTGACGCTCAGGCTGAGCCCAGTCCTCAAGTAAGGCCACTCAGTGGCTGGATGAAGAGATAGAATATTGGGCTTGCCATGCCCCTAGGCCCCAATTTTTAACCATAGTTCGGGTTGTCCCTTCAGTCTTCCCCACGGCTTGGCTTTGGAATTCCTCTTTTGGTGGGACACCTGAGGTAACAAAACTGAAATGAGTCCTCCCATCCCACAGATTGACGAAAAGAAATCAGGAATCGGGCCAAATCCTCAGAGAGGAAGATTCGTCCATGGCCCATGAGGCCTCCGCGACATTCCACGGCCATCGCTGATACAAAATCCAGAGACAAAAGCCTGAGCAAGCGACTCAGACTCGCACTTTCTTCATATCCTGAAGAGTTCTTCTCATGGTTTGTACTTCAGGCCTGCCATACCTACGTCCCCAAACCTAAGCTGAGTTTGTTTTCAGACAACTGTCTAAACAGCCCTGGCCTACACAACCTACAGGCTCAGGCCCCTGGAACCAAACCTGAGGACTGTACTTGCCTTCTCCAAGAGAATTTTTTGTGCCCATTCCAATTGCCACAACCCTTCTAATAGGATAAACCTCCAAAATCCCTGATCCATCTCAAAAGTGGTTGCTTCCCAGGAAAAACAGGGGCAATCTGAGCCCAAATGAGCACCTACCTGCACTCAGACCCATAGACAGATGTCCCCAGAGGTAAAAAGGAAAGAACAGGCCCCTAGGCACTAATCAGATCGATTGCTTTGGTTTCCAGGCATCTCTCCTCAGAGGCCTGGATTTCAAAAGCAGCATCTAGCTGTTTCTTGACTCACCCATCAGAAAACATCTCATCTACACATGGGAAACTTGCACGTTGGAGCTGTGTCAAAGCCTCTGTTTAGGAGAAACTTTTAGGGCCCCAGTGCCACCGCTTCATTCCAAAGTCTCCATAGACACAAAAGCACGTTAGGACCGATCCCCAGGGGTGTCCATTTCAACTCAGCGTCCTCGGTTGCTCCCCACAGATCCAGGAGATCTAACCTGTCTTGTTGCTAGGAGACAATTGGAATGCGAGGTGGGATACCCAGTCATCCATCCATAAAACCCTGCTCAGAATCATTGGCCTGGAGCCAAACAACAGGTCTCAATTGTCCTGCAGAAGACTCTCTGCAGTTTGGAGCTTCTCATAACTCCCATCGTAAGAAAACACCCATGGCCTCGTGATGCCCCCCCATTCATGAAGGGGCCATCAGGGACAGAAACTCCAACCTGAGCGATCGTCTGATCCTCGCCCTGACTTCACATGCACGAGATCTCGATTCAGGTCTGTAGATTGTGCCTGCCATGGCCTCACCCAGAAACCTAAGCCTAGCTTGTGTTCTCAGACTTTTGTCGTCAGACTACTGGCCCACAAGCCCTCCAGTTTGGCAATCCAGAACTACAATGCAGCACTCTGCCGGCCCGCCAGAAGAAAAACATTGTCCTCTGGGGCTACCCAGTAACCCCAAATGAGGTTCAACCTGCACCGACCTTGGATGTACCCCAAATACTTTGGCTGACCAGGGCACTAATGCCCTTTCTGACACAGCCTGAGCCTGGACCCCGTGGACCCTCCCAGACAGCTGGCCGCACACTGAGCACATCGAGCTGCCATGGCCTTAGGTCGTCATCTCTTCCCAACCACGGTTTTCAGGTTTCAGAACCTAGACCTTATCTCCAATCACTGCCCAGGGTTGAAGGTGATGCAGAAATCAGAACTCCTTTCCCATGGCAAGAAACCTTGTGGTTGGTATGTTGTCCAATGTTCAGTGTAGTTGAAACCAGTGTGGTCCATGAGGCCCCGCCCATGGTGGCGGGCCACATTGGTCACAAACACACATTGTGACGCTCAGGCTGAGCCCAGTCCTCAAGTAAGGCCACTCAGTGGCTGGATGAAGAGATAGAATATTGGGCTTGCCATGCCCCTAGGCCCCAATTTTTAACCATAGTTCGGGTTGTCCCTTCAGTCTTCCCCACGGCTTGGCTTTGGAATTCCTCTTTTGGTGGGACACCTGAGGTAACAAAACTGAAATGAGTCCTCCCATCCCACAGATTGACGAAAAGAAATCAGGAATCGGGCCAAATCCTCAGAGAGGAAGATTCGTCCATGGCCCATGAGGCCTCCGCGACATTCCACGGCCATCGCTGATACAAAATCCAGAGACAAAAGCCTGAGCAAGCGACTCAGACTCGCACTTTCTTCATATCCTGAAGAGTTCTTCTCATGGTTTGTACTTCAGGCCTGCCATACCTACGTCCCCAAACCTAAGCTGAGTTTGTTTTCAGACAACTGTCTAAACAGCCCTGGCCTACACAACCTACAGGCTCAGGCCCCTGGAACCAAACCTGAGGACTGTACTTGCCTTCTCCAAGAGAATTTTTTGTGCCCATTCCAATTGCCACAACCCTTCTAATAGGATAAACCTCCAAAATCCCTGATCCATCTCAAAAGTGGTTGCTTCCCAGGAAAAACAGGGGCAATCTGAGCCCAAATGAGCACCTACCTGCACTCAGACCCATAGACAGATGTCCCCAGAGGTAAAAAGGAAAGAACAGGCCCCTAGGCACTAATCAGATCGATTGCTTTGGTTTCCAGGCATCTCTCCTCAGAGGCCTGGATTTCAAAAGCAGCATATAGCTGTTTCTTGATTCACCCATCAGAAAACATCTCATCTACACATGGGAAACTTGCACGTTGGAGCTGTGTCAAAGCCTCTGTTTAGGAGAACCCTTTAGGGCCCCAGTGCCACCGCTTCATTCCAAGGTATCCATAGACACAAAAGCACATTCGGACCCATCCCCAGAGGTATCCATTTCAACTCAGCGTCCTCGGTTGCTCCCCACAGATCCAGGAGATCTAACCTGTCTTGTTGCTAGGAAACAATTGGAATGCGAGGTGGGCTACTCAGCCATCCATCCTCAGAACCCTGCTCAGAATCATTGGCCTGGAGCCAAAGTACAGGTCTCAATTGTCCTGCAGAAGACTCTCTGCAGTTTGGAGCTTCTCACAACTCCCATAGTGGGAAAACCCCCATGGCCTCGTGATGCCCCCCCATTCATGAAGGGGCCATCAGGGACAGAAACTCCAACCTGAGCGATCGTCTGATCCTCGCCCTGACTTCAGATGCACGAGATCTCGATTCAGGTCTGTAGATTGTGCCTGCCATGGCCTCACCCAGAAACCTAAGCCTAGCTTGTGTTCTCAGACTTTTGTCGTCAGACTACTGGCCCACAAGCCCTCCAGTTTGGCAATCCAGAACTACAATGCAGCACTTGCCGGCCCTCCAGAAGAAAATCATTGTCCTCTGGGGCTACCCAGTAACCCCAAATGAGGATCAACCTGCACCGACCTTGGCTGTACCCCCAATACATAGGCTGACCAGGGCACTAATGCCCTTTCTGACACAGCCTGAGCCTGGACTCCCTGGCCCGTCCCAGACAGCTGGCCGCACACTGAGCACATCGAGCCTCCGTGGCCTTAGGTCGTCATCTCTTCCCAACCACGGTTTTCAGGTTTCAGAACCTAGACCTTATCTCCAATCACTGCCCAGGGTTGAAGGTGATGCAGAAATCAGAACTCCTTTCCCATGGCAAGAAACCTTGTGGTTGGCATGTTGTCCAACATTCAGTGTAGTTGAAACGAGTGTGGCCCATGAGGCTCCGCCCATGCTCGCGGGCCACATTGGTCACAAACACACATTGTGACACTCAGGCTAGCCCAGTCCTCTAGTAAGACCACTCAGTGGCTGGATGAAGAGATAGCATATTGGGCTTGCCATTCCTCTAGGCCCCAATTTTTAACCATAGTTCGGGTTGTCGCTTCAGTCTTCCCCACGGCTTGGCTTTGGAATTCCTCTTTTGGTGGGACACCTGAGGTAACAAACCTGAAATGAGTCCTCCCATCCCACAGATTGACGAAAAGCAATTGGGAATCGGGCCAAATCCTCAGAGAGGAAGATTCGTCCATGGCCCCTGAGGCCTCCCCGACATTCCACGGCCTTCGCTGATACAAAATCCAGAGACAAAAGCCTGAGCAAGCGCCTCAGACTCGCACTTTCTTCATATACTGAAGGGTTCTCCTCATGGTTTGTGATCGGGCCTGCCATACCTACGTCCCCAACCCTAAGCTGAGTTTGTGTTTTCAGACTTCTGTCCTCAAAGTCTTGGGCCACACACCATCCAGGTGGGGCCCCTGGAGCCACACATTAGGACTGTGCCTACCAATCCATGGGAATTCTGCCCATTCCATGGTCCAAAATCGTACAAATTAGGAGAAACCTCCAAAGTCCCTGAGGCCATCCCAATAGTGTAGGTCGTCCGGAACAAACAAGGGCTGTCTGACACCAGCTGATAATCGACCTCCACTCATACCATAGATGGATGTCCCCAGAGAAGAAGATTGAACCACACAGGACCCTAGGCCATAATAGGATCCATTGCTTTGGGTTACAGGCATGTGTCCTCAAAAGCCTGATTCCAATACGAGCATAGGGGTTTTCCTGAGGCACCCATCAGAACTCATCTCGTCTCCACAAGGAAACCTGTGCATGGGAGCCATGTCCAAAGCTTAGGAGAGTACTTCAGGGTCCCGGTGCCACCGCCCCATTCCAAGGCCCTCATGGACACAAAAACACATTAGGACCCATCCTCAGGAAAGTCCATTTCAACTCAGCCACCTCGGTTGCTCCCGCAGAGCCATCAGATCTAAACTGTCTTGTTGCTAGGAGACAATTGGAATGCGAGGTGGGCTTCCCAGGCATCCATCCGCGAACGGTGCTCTGGAGTCATTCCATATGGGATGTCCTGGAGCTGTCCAACAGGTCTCAATTGTCCCGCAGAAGGAATCCTTGAAGGGGGCATCCCACAACTCCCAACGTGGGAAAACCTCAATAGCCTCGAGATTCCGCTCTCTTCATGAAGCGGCCGTCATGCTCAGAAACTCCAACCTGAGCCAACGTCTGATCCTCGCTCTGACTTCAGAAGCATGAGATATTGGTTCAGATCTGCAGGGGGTACCTGCCGTGCCCTCGCCCTGAAACCCAAGTCTAGCTTGTCTTCTCAGACTTCCGTCCTCACACTCCTGGCCCCGAAGCCCTCAAGTTTGGCAATTCCTGACCCACAATGCAGCACTCTGCCTGCCCTCTAGAAAAAAAAATTATTGCCTCAAGCTGCCCAGGCACCTTAAATGCGGGTAAACCTACGCAGCACTCGACTTTACCCAAATTATATAGTCTAACCTGGGCACTAATGCACTGTCGAACACAACCTGAGCCCGGACCTCCTGACCAACACCCAGAAAGCTGACCGCACACTGAGCACATAAAACCCGCCATGGGCTTAGGTCATCATCTCTTCCCTACCTCAGCTTTCAGGCTTCAGAACCGAGACCTTATCTCCAATCACTGCCCAGGGGTGAGTGTGATGCAGAAATCAGAACTCTTCCTTACACATGGAAAGAACCCTTGTGGTTGGCACGTTGTCCAACGTTCAGTGTAGGAGAAACCAGCATTCACCCTGAGGCCCCGCCCATTCTTGAACGCGACGAGGGCATACACACACATTGTGACTCTCAGCATGAGTCCTGTCCTCTAGTAAGTCCTCTCAGTGGATGGACCATTAGATGTCATAATGGGCTTGACATGTCCCTAGGCCCCAATTTTTAACCAGATTTCTGATTGTCCAGTCGCCCCTCACCAGGGCTCTACTCTGGAATCCATCATTTAGGGGACACCTGAGGTTAAAAAAGAAAACAACAACAACAACAACAACAAAAAAAAAAACGGACTTCTTCCAGCCCACAAAATGACCCCAAACTCTTTGGACGGGGCCAAACCACCAGAGAGTAAGACTCGTCCATTTCCCATGAAGTCACCCAGAAATTGCACGACCATGAGTGACACGATATCCAGAGACAAAAACGTGAGCAGGAGCCTCACACTCGCCCTTCTTTCAAATCCCGAAGAGTTCTCCTCATGGTCTGTAGATCAGTCCTGCCATACCTATGACCCGAAACATAAGCCGAGTTTGTGTTTTCAGACAACTGTCCAAAAAGCCCTGGCCTACACAACCTACAGGCCAGGCCTCTGGAGCCAAACCTGAGGACAGTACTTGCCCTCCCCAAGGGAATTGTGTGTGCCCATTCCAATGGCCACAACCCTTCTAATAGGATAAACCTCCAAAGTCCCTGATCCATCTCAATAGTGGTGGCTTCCCAGGAAAGACAGGGGCAATCTGAGCCCAACTGAGCACCTACCTGCACTCAGACCCATAGACAGATGTGCCCAGAGGTAAAAAGGAAAGAACAGGCCCCTAGGCACTAATCAGATCCATTGCTTTGGTTTCCAGGCATCTCTCCTCACATTCCTGGATTTCAAAAGCAGCATATAGCTGTTTCTTGACTCACCCATCAGAAAACATCTCATCTACAAATGGGAAACTTGCACGTTGGAGCTGTGTCAAATCCTCTGTTTAGGAGAACCCTTTAGGGCCCCAGTGCCACCGCTTCATTCCAAGGTCTCCATAGACACAAAAGCACGTTAGGACCCATCCCCAGGGGTGTCCATTTCAACTCAGCGTCCTCGGTTGCTCCCCACAGATCCAGGAGATCTAACCTGTCTTGTTGCTGGGAGACAATTGGAATGCGAGGTGGGCTACCCAGCCATCCATCCTTAGAACCCTGCTCAGAATCATTGGCCTGGAGCCAAACAACAGGTCTCAATTGTCCTGCAGAAGACTCTCTGTAGTTTGGAGCTTTTCACAACTCCCGTCGTGGGAAAACACCCATGGCCTCGTGATGCCTCCCCCATTCATGAAGGGGCCATCAGGGACAGAAACTCCAACCTGAGCGATCGTCTGATCCTCGCCCTGACTTCAGATGCACGAGATCTCGATTCAGGTCTGTAGATTGTGCCTGCCATGGCCTCACCCAGAAACCTAAGCCTAGCTTGTGTTCTCAGACTTTTGTCGTCAGACTACTGGCCCACAAGCCCTCCAGTTTGGCAATCCAGAACTACAATGCAGCACTCTGCCGGCCCTCCAGAAGAAAAACATTGTCCTCTGGGGCTACCCAGTAACCCCAAATGAGGATCAACCTGCACCGACCTTGGCTGTACTTCAAATACATTGGCTGACCAGGGCACTAATGCCCTTTCTGACACAGCCAGAGCCTGGACCACCTGGACCCTCCCAGACAGCTGGCCGCACACTGAGCACATCGAGCTGCCATGGCCTTAGGTCGTCATCTCTTCCCAACCACGGTTTTCAGGTTTCAGAACCTAGACCTTATCTCCAATCACTGCCCAGGGTTGAAGGTGATGCAGAAATCAGAACTCCTTTCCCATGGCAAGAAACCTTGTGGTTGGCATGTTGTCCAACGTTCAGTGTAGTTGAAACCAGTGTGGCCCATGAGGCCCCGCCCATGCTCGCGGGCCACATTGGTCACAAACACACATTGTGACGCTCAGGCTGAGCCCAGTCCTCAAGTAAGGCCACTCAGTGGCTGGATGAAGAGATAGAATATTGGGCTTGCCATGCCCCTAGGCCCCAATTTTTAACCATAGTTCGGGTTGTCCCTTCAGTCTTCCCCACGGCTTGGCTTTGGAATTCCTCTTTTCGTGGGACACCTGAGGTAACAAAACTGAAAGGAGACCTCCCATCCCACAGATTTACGAAAAACAATTGGGAATCGGGCCAAATCCTCAGAGAGGAAGATTCGTCCATGGCCCATGAGGCCTCCCCGACATTCCACGGCCATCGCTGATACAAAATCCAGAGACAAAAGCCTGAGCAAGCGACTCAGACTCGCACTTTCTTCGTATCCTGAAGAGTTCTTCTCATGGTTTGTGGATTCGGCCTGCCATACCTACGTCCCCAAACTTAAGCTGAGTTTGTGTTTTCAGACTTCTGTCCTCAAAGTCTTGGGACCCACACCCTCCAGGCTGGGCCCCTGGAGCCACACATTAGGACTGTGCCTACCAATCCATGGGAATTCTGCCCATTCCATGGTCCAAAATCGTACAAATTAGGAGAAACCTCCAAAGTCCCTGAGGCCATCCCAATAGTGTAGGTCTCCCGGGACAAACAAGGGCTGTCTGACACCAGCTGATAATCGACCTCCACTCATACCATAGATGGATGTCCCCAGAGAAGAAGATTGAACCAGACAGGACCCTAGGCCATAATAGGATCCATTGCTTTGGATTACAGGCATGTGTCCTCAAAAGCCTGATTCCAATACGAGCATAGGGGTTTTCCTGAGGCACCCATCAGAACTCATCTCGTCTCCACAAGGAAACCTGTGCATGGGAGCCATGTCCAAATCTTAGGAGAGTACTTCAGGGTCCCGGTGCCACCGCCCCATTCCAAGGCCCTCATGGACACAAAAACACATGAGGACCCATCCTCAGGAAAGTCCATTTCAACTCAGCCACCGCAGTTGCTCCCGCAGAGCCATCAGATCTAAACTGTCTTGTTGCTAGGAGAAAATTGGAATGCGAGGCGGTCTTCCCAGGCATCCATCCGCGAACGGTGCTCTGGAGTCATTCCATATGGGATGTCCTGGAGCTGTTCAACAGGTCTCAATTGTCCCACAGGAGGAATCCTTGAAGGGGGCATCCCACAACTCCCAACGTGGGAAAACCTCAATGGCCTCGAGATTCCGCTCCCTTCATGAAGCGGCCGTCATGCTCAGAAACTCCAACCTGAGCCAACGTCTGATCCTCGCCCTGACTTCAGATGCATGAGATATTGGTTCAGATCTGCAGGGGGTACCTGCCATGCCCTCGCCCTGAAACCCAAGTCTAGCTTGTCTTCTCAGACTTCCGTCCTCACACTCCTGGCCCCGAAGCCCTGAAGTTTGGCAAATCCGGACCCACAATGCAGCACTCTGCCGGCCCTCTAGAAAAAAAAAATTATTGCCTCATGAGCTGCCCAGGCACATTAAATGAGGGTAAACCTACACAGCACTCGACTTTACCCAAATTATATAGTCTAACCTGGGCACTAATGCACTGTCGAACACAACCTGAGCCCGGACCTCCTGACCAACACCCAAAAGCTGACCGCACACTGAGCACATAAAACCCGCCATGGCCTTAGGTCATCATCTCTTTCCTACCTCAGTTTTCAGGCTTCAGAACCGAGACCTTATCTCCAATAACTGCCCAGGAGTGAGTGTGATGCAGAAGTCAGAACTCCTCCTTACCCATGGCAAGAGCCCTTGTGGTTGGCACGTTGTCCAACGTTCAGTGTAGGAGAATCCAGCATTCACCCTGCGGCCCCGCCCATTCTTGAGTGCGACGAGGGCATACACACGCATTATGACCCTCACCATGAGTCCTGTCCTTTAGTAAGTCCTCTCAGTGGCTGGACCATTAGATGTCATAATGGGCTTGACATGTCCCTAGGCCCCAATTTTTAACCAGATTTCTGATTGTCCAGTCGCCCCTCCCCAGGGCTCTACTCTGGAATCCATCTTTTGGTGGGACACCTGAGGTTAAAAAAGAAAACAACAACAACAACAACAACAACAAAACGGACTATTTCCAGCCCACAAAATGACCCCAAACTCTTTGGACGGGGCCAAACCACCAGAGAGTAAGACTCGTCCATTTCCCATGAAGTCACCCAGAAATTCCACGACCATGAGTGACACGATATCCAGAGACAAAAACTTGAGCAGGAGCCTCACACTCGCCCTTCTTTCAAATCCCGAAGTGTTCTCCTCATGGTCTGTAGATCAGTCCTGCCATACCTATGACCCGAAACATAAGCCGAGTTTGTGTTTTCAGACAACTGTCCAAACAGCCCTGGCCTACACAACCTACAGGCTCAGGCCCCTGGAGCCGAACCTGAGGACTGTACTTGCCCTCTCCAAGGGAATTGTTTGTGCCCATTCCAAAGGCCACAACCCTTCTAATAGGATAAACCTCCAAAGTCCCTGATCCATCTCAATAGTGGTGGCTTCCCAGGAGAAACAGGGGCAATCTGAGCACTACAGAGCACCTACCTGCACTCAGACCCATAGAGAGATGTCCCCAGAGGTAAAAAGGAAAGAACAGGCCCCTAGGCACTAATCAGATCCATTGCTTTGGTTTCCAGGCATCTCTCCTCACATTCCTGGATTTCAAAAGCAGCATCTAGCTGTTTCTTGACTCACCCAACAGAAAACATCTCATCTACACATGGGATACTTGCACGTTGGAGCTGTGTCAAAGCCTCTGTTTAGTAGAACTCTTTAGGGCCCAAGTGCCACCGCTTCATTCCAAGGTCTCCTTAGACACAAAAGCACATTAGGACCCATGCCCAGGGTTGTCCATTTCAATGCAGCGTCCTCGGTTGCTCCCCACAGATCCAGGAGATCTAACCTGTCTTGTTGCTATGAGACAATTGGAATGCGAGGTGGGCTATCCAGCCATCCATCCTTAGAACCCTGCTCAGAATCATTGGCCTGGAGCCAAACAACAGGTCTCAATTGTCCTGCAGAAGACTCTCTGCAGTTTGGAGCTTCTCACAACTCCCATCGTGGGAAAACACCCATGGCCTCGTGACCCCCCCCCATTCATGAAGGGGCCATCAGGGACAGAAACTACAACCTGAGCGATCGTCTGATCCTCGCCCTGACTTCAGATGCATGAGATCTCGATTCAGGTCTGTAGATTGTGCCTGCCATGGCCTCACCCAGAAACCTAAGCCTAGCTTGTGTTCTCAACTTTTGTCGTCAGACTACTGGCCCACAAGCCCTCCAGTTTGGCAATCCAGAACTACAATGCAGCACTCTGCCGGCCCTCCAGAAGAAAAACATTGTCCTCTGGGGCTACCCAGTAACCCCAAATGAGGATCAACCTGCACCGACCTTGGCTGTACCCCAAATACATTGGCTGACCAGGGCACTAATGCCCTTTCTGACACAGCCTGAGCCTGGACTCCCTGGCCCGTCCCAGACAGCTGGCCGCACACTGAGCACATAGAGCCGCCATGGCCTTAGGTCATCATCTCTTCCCAACCTCGGATTTCAGGCTTTAGATTCTAGACCTTACCTCCAATCACTGCCCAGGTTTGAACGGGATGCAGAAATCAGAACTCCTTCCCCATGGCAAGATACCTTGTGGTTGGCATGTTGTCCAACTTTCAGTGTAGTTGAATCCAGTGTTGCCCATGAGGCCCCGCCATGCTCGGAGGCTACATTGGTCACAAACACACATTGTGACCCTCAGCCTGACCAAAGTCCTCAAGTAAGGCCTCTCAGTGGCTGGATGAAGAGATAGCATATTGGGCTTGCCATGCCCCTAGTCCCCAATTTTGAACCATAGTTCTGGTGGTCCCTTCAGTCTTCCCCACGGCTTTGCTTTGGAATTCCTCTTTTCGTGGGACACCTGAGGTAACAAAACTGAAAGGAGTCCTCCCATCCCACAGTTTGACGAAAAAAAATTGGGAATCGGGCGAAATCCTCATAGAGGTAGATTCGTCCATGTCCCATGAAGCATCCCCGACATTCTACGGCCATTGCTGATACAAATTCCAGAGACAAATGCCTGAGCAAGCGCCTCAGACTCGCTCTATATTCAAATCTTCATGAGTTCTTCTCATTGTTTGTATATTGGGCCTGCCATACCGACGTCCCCCAAAAAAGCTGAGTTTGTGTATCGGAATCACAATCAGAACTCTGCCTTCCACATGGCTGTAATGCTTGTTCTTCACATGGAGTCAACCTTCACATGGGGAACCCTTCATGGCCACTGATGCCACGCCAAAACATGAGTGCTGCTTGGGCACAAATTCACACTGTGACCCTAGCATGAGCCCCATGTCAAAGAAAGGCCTGTCAGGTTCGTGACGAAGATCCTGCATATAGTCCCTGCCATGCCCATAGGCACCCAGGACTAACTAGATGGTGTGTATTCCAGTTGAGGGAACCCACTGCTGTGCTCTAGAGTCCCTCTCCTGGGGGGTCCTTTCTGGTAGAAAACAGTACTCTTCACTTCCCACAGAATGAACCCAAACACTTGGGAGCTTGGACAATCCCCCGAGAGGAAGGATCTTCCTCGGCCCCTGAGGCAACCCCTACCCTGACCAGACACTGTGAACGCAACACCCAGAGACAAAAGCCTGAGCAACTGCCTCCCACTTGCCCTCCTTTGATATCCAGAGAATCTCCCCTCACGGACTGGAGATCAGGCCTGCCATTACCTTGGCCCCTTCCTGAGCCAAGTTTGCTTTTTCAGACATCAGTCCCCACAGCCCTGGCAAACACAGCCTCTAGGCTGGGTCCTCTGGAGCCATACAACAGGACCGTGCCTGCTCTCTCCTGGGAAACTGTGT
Source organism: Mustela nivalis (assembly GCF_964662115.1). Taxonomy (NCBI): domain Eukaryota; kingdom Metazoa; phylum Chordata; class Mammalia; order Carnivora; family Mustelidae; genus Mustela; species Mustela nivalis. The sequence goes on along the minus strand of NW_028136118.1, from coordinate 425,072 downwards.
CCATTCCTTTGGCCACACACCTCCAGAATATGAGAAACCTCAAGGCCCCCGAGGACATCCACTACTGGGAGCCTCCCTGGACACACAGGGGCATTCGGACACAAGCTGAGCAGCTACCTCCACGAAGGCATGCACACAGATGTCAACAGAGATAGAAGGTTGAGCCGGACAGGCCCTTAGGCCATAATCTCAACTCTTGCTTTGGGTTCCAGGTGTTACTCCTCAGAAAATTTGGTTCGAAGAACAGGATATGGGGCTTTCCTGAGGCACTGAACAGAACTCCTCTCTTCTCCACATGGGGAGCTTTCTTACTGGGGATGTATCAAACCCTTCAGGTAGTGCCCAAGCAGCACTTGAGTGCTGATTGGGAACAAATTCACACTGTGACCCTAGCATGAGCCCCATGTCAAAGAAAGGCCTGTCAGGGCCTGGACAAAGAGCCCGCATATGGGGCTTGCCAAGCCCCTATGCACCCAATCCTCACCAGGGTTTGAGATTTCCAGTCGCCCCGCCCGTACCTGTGGCTCTGATCTGGAATCCCTTTCTTGGAGAGACACATGAGCCAGACAACACGACTCCACCCTTCCCACAAATGACCCCAATCTTGGAAGATGGGACAAATCCCCAGAGAGGGATACTCGTCCACAGTCCCTGAGGCCACCCCTCAAATCCATGGCTATCCCGGACACAGCATCCAGAGACAAAAGCCTGAAGGAACGCCTCCCACTCGCCCTTGTTTCAGAGGCCCAGGAGTTCCCTCTCGGGCTGTACATCCCGCCTGCCATACCCTAGGCACCACTCATAAGCTGAGTTTGTGTTTTCAGACTTCTGTGCCCACAGCCTGGACCCACACACCTCCAGGCTAGGGCCTCTGGAGCCACAGCGAAAGTTTGTGCCTGCCCTCTCCAAGGAAAGTGTGCCCAATCCATTGACCACAGCCCTACAGGTTAGGGAAAAGCTCCAAGGCCCCTGAGGACATCAATAGTGTAGGCCACCCTGGACTAAGAGGGGCTCTCTGACACCAGCGGAGCAACTATCTTCACTTAGACTCTCAGAAAGTGTCCCCAGAGACAGAAGGTTGAAATGGACAGACCCCCAGGCCCTAATATGAACCTTAGCTTTGTTCCATGTGTCCGTTCTCAGAGGACTGTTTTCGTAGACCAGCACATGGGGCTTTTCTGAGGCACCAAACCAAGGATCTCTCGTCTCCACATGGGCAGCTTTCGTACTGGGGATGTATCAAACCCTTCAGGTAGGAGAGTTCCGAAGGGCCACTGAACAACCAGCACATTCCAAGGTCTCCATGGACCCAAACGCACATTATGACGCATCCTCAGGAGAGGCCATTTCAACTCAGCCCCCTGGGTCGCGTGTTCCAGAGGCCCCAGATCAAACATATCTTATCGCTAATGGCCAATTGGAATGCGAGGCTTGCTGTACAGGGATCCATCCTTCGAACCCTGCTCTCCAGTCCTTCCGTATGGTATGTCCTGGAGCCATGCAACAGGACTCGAATGTCCCGCAGAAGGAAATCTTGTGGTTTGGGGCAACCTCCAAACTCAGCGTGGGAAAACTTCCTTGGCCTCATGAGGCCCCGCTTCATGAAGGTGCCATCATGGACACATACTCCAGCCTCAGCCAACGTCTGATCCTCAGCCTGACTTCAGATGCAGGAGATTTTGATTCAGCCTCTGCAGAATGGGCCTGCTCTGCCCTTGGCTCCAATCCTCACCCTAGCTTGTGTTTTCAGACTTCCGTCCTCTCACTCCAGGCCCACAAGCCCTCCCTACTGGGAATTCTGGGGCCACAATGAAGCACTCTGCCTGCCTCCCAGGAGAAAATCATTGTCTACGGTGCTGCCCAGAAACCCCAAATGAGGATCAAACTGCTTGGCCCTCACAACACCCCAATTGCATAGGCTACTTTAAACACTGATGCTCTGAGGCAAATAGCTGAGCCCAGACCTTCCAACAGACACCGACACAGCTGGCTGCACACCCAGCACATTGGACCCGCCACTGCCTTAGGCCACCATCTATTCCCAACCTGGGTTTTCAGTCATCGGAACCTAGACCTTATATCCAATCCCTGCACAGGGGGGACCCCCTCTGATGCACACAAGTCAGAACCCCTCCTACCCCATGGCAAGAAACCTTGCTGCTGGCAGTGAGTCAAACCTTCAGTGTTGGAGAAAACGGCATGACCCATGAGGCCACACACATGCGTGAGGGCCTCCTTGGGCACAAACACACATTGTGACCCTCAGCGTGAGTACCTTATTCAAGTAACGCCTCTCAGTGACTGGACCAAGAGCCCGCATATGTGGTTTGCCATGCCCATAGGCACCCAGGACTAACTAGATGGTGTGTATTCCAGTTGAGGGAACCCACTGCTGTGCTCTAGAGTCCCTCTCCTGGGGGGTCCCCTGTGGCAGAAAACAGTACTCTTCATTCCCACAGAATGAACACAAACACTTGGGAGCTTGGACAATCCCCCGAGAGTAAGGCTCTTCCTCGGCCTCTGAGACATCCCCTACCCTGACCGGACACTGTAAATCCTGAGTGACTGCCTCCCACTTGCCCTACTTTGATTTCCAGAGGATCTCCCCTCACGGACTGGAGATCAGTCCTGCTATTACATTGGCCCCTAGCTGAGCCAACTTTGCTTTTTCAGACATCTGTCCCCATAGCCCTGGCAAACACAGCCTCTAGGCTGGGTCCTCTGGAGCCATACCACAGGACCGTGCCTGCTCTCTCCTGGGAAACTGTGTCCATTCCTTTGGCCACACACCTCCAGAATATGAGAAACCTCAAGGCCCCCGAGGACATCCTACTACTGGGAGCCTCCCTGGACACACAGGGGCATTCCGTCACAAGCTGAGCAGCTACCTCCACGAAGGCATGCAAACAGATGTCAACAGAGATAGAAGGTTGAGCCGGACAGGCCCTTAGGCCATAATCTCAACTCTTGCTTTGGGATCCAGGTGTTACTCCTCAGAGGCTTTGGTTCGAAGAACAGGATATGGGGCTTTCCTGAGGCACTGAACAGAACTCCTCTCGTCTCCACATGGGAAGCTTCCTTGTTGGAGCTGTGTCAAACACCTCAGTTTGGAAAACCCTGCAGAGTTCCTGAGCCACCTCCACATTCCAAGGTCTCCCAGGCCACCAAGCCTCAGTAGGACTCATCTTCAGGAGAGTCCATTTCAATTCTCCCCTTGGTTAGCTCACCCAAGAGCATGCAGATTGAGCCTGCCTTGTCCTGACTAAAGAGTGGGAATATGAGGTGGCGTTCCCAGGCATCCATGCTTAGACATCTGCTCTCGAGTCTTTCCGTATGGGGCCTCCTGGAACCATCCAATAGGACTCGACTGAGGTGCAGAAGAAAACCTTGAGGTTTGGAGTAGTTCACAAATCCCATCGTAGGCAAATCTCCCTGGCTTCATGAAGCCCCCACACCCTTCAGAAAGAGGCCATGCTGGACAAAAACTCTAGCCTGAGGCACGTCTCATAGTTGACATGACATCAGTGCAAGAGATCTCGATTCAGCCTCTGCAGACTGGCCCTGCCTTGCCCTCGGTCCCAAACCTCATGCTAGCTTGTGTTTTCTGACTTCCTTCCTCACACTCCTGGCAAACAAGCCCTCCGGATTAGGAACTCCAGAACCACAACCCAGCCCAGTGTCTGCCCAAAGGAAGAAAAACGTTTCCCTGTGGGGCTCTCCAGAAAACCCAGATGAGGATCAACCTGCTCGGGCCTCGACGGTACCCGAACTGGATAGGCTGCTCTGGGCACTCATGCTCTGTCTGACACAGCCTGAAGCCAACGTCCAGACAGACAAGGAGACAGCTGGCCGCACACCCAGCACTTCGGACACGCCATGGTCTTATGCCGTCACCTCTTCCTAACCTTGGTTTTCAGATATCTGAACCTAGACATTATATCAATTCTCCACACAGCTGGGTATAGCAAGCACAAAACAGAACTCCTCCTTCCCCATGGCTGTCAAGCTTGCTCTTGGCATGGAGTCACACCTTCAGGGTGGGAGAAACCTTCATGGCCCCTGATGCCACGCCCAAACTTGAGTGCTGCTTGGGCACAAATTCACACTGTGACCCTCAGCATGAGCCCCATGTCAAAGAAAGACCTGTCAGGACCTGGACCAAGTGCCCGCACTGGGGCTTGCCAAGCCCCTATGCACCCAATCCTCACCAGTGTTTGAGTTTTCCAGTCGCCCCGCTCGTACCTGGGGCTATGTTCTGGAATCCCTTTCTTGGAGAGACCCATGAGCCAGACAACACGACTCCACCCTTCCCACAAAATGACCCCAAACTCTTAAGAGCTGGGACAAATCCCCAGAGAGGGATACTCGTCCACAGTCCCTGAGGCCACCCCTCCAATCCACGGCTATCCAGGACACAACATTCAGAGACAAAAGCCTGAAGGAACGCCACCCACTCGCCCTTGTTTCAGAGGCCCAGGAGCTCCCACTTGGGTTGTACCTCCGGCCTGTCATACCCTAGGCGCCACTCATAAGCTGACTTTGTGTTTTAAGACTTCTGTGCCCACAGCATGGACCCACACAACCTCCAGGCCAGGGCCTCTGAAGCTACAGCGAAAGATTGTGCCGGCCCTCTCTAAGGAAAGTGTGTCCAATCCATTGACCACAACCCTACAGTTTAGGGAAAAGCTCCAAGGCCCCTGAGGCCATCAATAGGTAGGCCACCCTGGACTAAGAGGGGCTCTCTGACATCAGCAGAGCAACTATCTCCACTTAGATTCTAAGACAGTGTCCCCAGAGACAGAAGGTTGAAATGGACAGGCCCCCAGGCCCTAATATGAACCTTAGCTTTGTTTCCATGTGTCCGTTCTCAGAGGACTGTTTTCGTAGACCAGCACACGGGACTTTTCCGAGGCACCAAACCAAACCTCTCTCTCCACATGGGGAGCTTTCTTACTGGGGATGTATCAAACCCTTCAGGTAGGAGAGTTCCAAAGGGCCACTGAACAACCAGCACATTCCAAGGTCTCCATGGACCCAAACGCACATTATGACGCATCCTCAGGAGAGGCCATTTCAACTCAGCCCCCTGGGTAGCGTGACCCAGAGGCAGCAGATCAAACATATCTTTTCGCTAATGGCCAATGGGAATGCGAGGCATGCTGTACAGGGATCCATCCTTCGAACCCTGCTCTCCAGTCCTTCCATATGGTATGTCCTGGAGCCATGCAACAGGACTCGAATGTCCCGCAGAAGGAAACCTTGTGGTTTGGGGCAACCTCCAAACTCAGCGTGGGAAAACTTCCTTGGCCTCATGAGGCCCCCGCTTCATGAAGGTGCCATCATGGACACATACTCCAGCCTCAGCCAACGTCTGATCCTCAGCCTGGCTTCAGATGCAGGAGATTTTGATTCAGCCTCTGCAGAGTGGGTCTGCTCTGCCTTTGGCTCCAATCCTCACCCTAGCTTGTGTTTTCAGACTTCCGTCCTCACACTCCTGGCCCACAAGCCCTCCCTACTGGGAATTCTGGGGCCACAATGAAGCACTCTGTCTGCCTCCCAGGAGAAATACATTGTCTATGGTGCTGCCCAGAAACCCCAAATGAGGATCAAACTGCTTGGCCCTCGGCAACACCCCGATTGCATAGGCTACACTAAACACTGATGCTCTGTCACAAATAGCCTGAGCCCAGACCTTCCAACAGACACCGACACAGCTGGCTGCACTCCTAGGACATTCGACCCGCCACTGCCTTAGGCCACCATCCATTCCCAACCTGGGTTTTCAGTCATCGGATCCTAGACCTTATCTCCAATCCCTGCACAGGGGGGAACCTGATGCACAAATCAGAACCCCTCCTTCCCCATGGCAAGAAAACTTGCTGCTGGCAGTGAGTCAAACCTTCAGTGTAGGAAAAACGACATGGCCCATGAGGCAACGCCGAAGCGTTAGGGCCGCCATGGGCACAAACACACATTGTGACCCTCAGCGTGAATACCTTATTCAAGTAACGCCTCTCAGTGACTGGACCAAGAGCCCGCATATGTGGCTTCCCATGCCCATAGGCACCCAGGATTAACTAGATGGTGTGTATTCCAGTTGAGGGAACCCACTGCTGTGCTCTAGAGTCCCTCTCCTGGGGGGTCCCCTGTGGCAGAAAACAGTACTCTTCCCTTCCCACAGAATGAATCCAAATACTTGGGAGCTTGCAAAATCCCCCGAGAGGAAGGCTCTTCCTCGGCCTCTGAGACAACACCTACCCTGACCGGACACTGTGAACGCAACACCCAGAGACAAAATCCTGAGTGACTGCCTCCCACTTGCCGTCCTTTGATATCCAGAGGATCCCCTCACGGACTGGAGATCAGTCCTGCCATTACCTTGGCCACTAGCTGAGCCAAGTTTGCTTTTTCAGACATTAGTCAACACAGCCCTGGCAAACACAGCCTCTAGGCTGGGTCCTCTGGAGCCATACCACAGGACCGTGCCTGCTCTCTCCTGGGAAACTGTGTCCATTCCTTTGGACACACACCTCCAGAATATGAGAAACCTCAAGGCCCCCGAGGACATCCACTACTGGGAGCCTCCCTGGACACACAGGGGCATTCGGACACAAGCTGAGCAGCTACCTCCACGAAGGCATGCAAACAGATGTCAACAGAGATAGAAGGTTGAGCCGGACAGGCCCTTAGGCCATAATCTCAACTCTTGCTTTGGGTTCCAGGTGTTACTCCTCAGAAAATTTGGTTCGAAGAACAGGATATGGGGCTTTCCTGAGGCACTGAACAGAACTCCTCTCTTCTCCACATGGGGAGCTTTCTTACTGGGGATGTATCAAACCCTTCAGGTAGTGCCCAAGCAGCACTTGAGTGCTGATTGGGAACAAATTCACACTGTGACCCTAGCATGAGCCCCATGTCAAAGAAAGGCCTGTCAGGGCCTGGACAAAGAGCCCGCATATGGGGCTTGCCAAGCCCCTATGCACCCAATCCTCACCAGGGTTTGAGATTTCCAGTCGCCCCGCCCGTACCTGTGGCTCTGATCTGGAATCCCTTTCTTGGAGAGACACATGAGCCAGACAACACGACTCCACCCTTCCCACAAATGACCCCAATCTTGGAAGATGGGACAAATCCCCAGAGAGGGATACTCGTCCACAGTCCCTGAGGCCACCCCTCAAATCCATGGCTATCCCGGACACAGCATCCAGAGACAAAAGCCTGAAGGAACGCCTCCCACTCGCCCTTGTTTCAGAGGCCCAGGAGTTCCCTCTCGGGCTGTACATCCCGCCTGCCATACCCTAGGCACCACTCATAAGCTGAGTTTGTGTTTTCAGACTTCTGTGCCCACAGCCTGGACCCACACACCTCCAGGCTAGGGCCTCTGGAGCCACAGCGAAAGTTTGTGCCTGCCCTCTCCAAGGAAAGTGTGCCCAATCCATTGACCACAGCCCTACAGGTTAGGGAAAAGCTCCAAGGCCCCTGAGGACATCAATAGTGTAGGCCACCCTGGACTAAGAGGGGCTCTCTGACACCAGCGGAGCAACTATCTTCACTTAGACTCTCAAAAAGTGTCCCCAGAGACAGAAGGTTGAAATGGACAGACCCCCAGGCCCTAATATGAACCTTAGCTTTGTTCCATGTGTCCGTTCTCAGAGGACTGTTTTCGTAGACCAGCACATGGGGCTTTTCTGAGGCACCAAACCAAGGATCTCTCGTCTCCACATGGGCAGCTTTCGTACTGGGGATGTATCAAACCCTTCAGGTAGGAGAGTTCCGAAGGGCCACTGAACAACCAGCACATTCCAAGGTCTCCATGGACCCAAACGCACATTATGACGCATCCTCAGGAGAGGCCATTTCAACTCAGCCCCCTGGGTCGCGTGTTCCAGAGGCCCCAGATCAAACATATCTTATCGCTAATGGCCAATTGGAATGCGAGGCTTGCTGTACAGGGATCCATCCTTCGAACCCTGCTCTCCAGTCCTTCCGTATGGTATGTCCTGGAGCCATGCAACAGGACTCGAATGTCCCGCAGAAGGAAACCTTGTGGTTTGGGGCAACCTCCAAACTCAGCGTGGGAAAACTTCCTTGGCCTCATGAGGCCCCCGCTTCATGAAGGTGCCATCATGGACACATACTCCAGCCTCAGCCAACGTCTGATCCTCAGCCTGACTTCAGATGCAGGAGATTTTGATTCAGCCTCTGCAGAATGGGCCTGCTCTGCCCTTGGCTCCAATCCTCACCCTAGCTTGTGTTTTCAGACTTCCGTCCTCTCACTCCAGGCCCACAAGCCCTCCCTACTGGGAATTCTGGGGCCACAATGAAGCACTCTGCCTGCCTCCCAGGAGAAAATCATTGTCTACGGTGCTGCCCAGAAACCCCAAATGAGGATCAAACTGCTTGGCCCTCGGCAACACCCCAATTGCATAGGCTACTTTAAACACTGATGCTCTGAGGCAAATAGCTGAGCCCAGACCTTCCAACAGACACCGACACAGCTGGCTGCACACCCAGCACATTGGACCCGCCACTGCCTTAGGCCACCATCTATTCCCAACCTGGGTTTTCAGTCATCGGAACCTAGACCTTATATCCAATCCCTGCACAGGGGGGACCCCCTCTGATGCACACAAGTCAGAACCCCTCCTACCCCATGGCAAGAAACCTTGCTGCTGGCAGTGAGTCAAACCTTCAGTGTTGGAGAAAACGGCATGACCCATGAGGCCACGCACATGCGTGAGGGCCTCCTTGGGCACAAACACACATTGTGACCCTCAGCGTGAGTACCTTATTCAAGTAACGCCTCTCAGTGACTGGACCAAGAGCCCGCATATGTGGTTTGCCATGCCCATAGGCACCCAGGACTAACTAGATGGTGTGTATTCCAGTTGAGGGAACCCACTGCTGTGCTCTAGAGTCCCTCTCCTGGGGGGTCCCCTGTGGCAGAAAACAGTACTCTTCATTCCCACAGAATGAACACAAACACTTGGGAGCTTGGACAATCCCCCGAGAGGAAGGCTCTTCCTCGGCCTCTGAGACATCCCCTACCCTGACCGGACACTGTAAATCCTGAGTGACTGCCTCCCACTTGCCCTACTTTGATTTCCAGAGGATCTCCCCTCACGGACTGGAGATCAGTCCTGCTATTACATTGGCCCCTAGCTGAGCCAAGTTTGCTTTTTCAGACATCTGTCCCCATAGCCCTGGCAAACACAGCCTCTAGGCTGGGTCCTCTGGAGCCATACCACAGGACCGTGCCTGCTCTCTCCTGGGAAACTGTGTCCATTCCTTTGGCCACACACCTCCAGAATATGAGAAACCTCAAGGCCCCCGAGGACATCCTACTACTGGGAGCCTCCCTGGACACACAGGGGCATTCCGTCACAAGCTGAGCAGCTACCTCCACGAAGGCATGCAAACAGATGTCAACAGAGATAGAAGGTTGAGCCGGACAGGCCCTTAGGCCATAATCTCAACTCTTGCTTTGGGATCCAGGTGTTACTCCTCAGAGGCTTTGGTTCGAAGAACAGGATATGGGGCTTTCCTGAGGCACTGAACAGAACTCCTCTCGTCTCCACATGGGAAGCTTCCTTGTTGGAGCTGTGTCAAACACCTCAGTTTGGAAAACCCTGCAGAGTTCCTGAGCCACCTCCACATTCCAAGGTCTCCCAGGCCACCAAGCCTCAGTAGGACTCATCTTCAGGAGAGTCCATTTCAATTCTCCCCTTGGTTAGCTCACCCAAGAGCATGCAGATTGAGCCTGCCTTGTCCTGACTAAAGAGTGGGAATATGAGGTGGCGTTCCCAGGCATCCATGCTTAGACATCTGCTCTCGAGTCTTTCCGTATGGGGCCTCCTGGAACCATCCAATAGGACTCGACTGAGGTGCAGAAGAAAACCTTGAGGTTTGGAGTAGTTCACAAATCCCATCGTAGGCAAACCTCCCTGGCTTCATGAAGCCCCCACACCCTTCAGAAAGAGGCCATGCTGGACAAAAACTCTAGCCTGAGGCACGTCTCATAGTTGACATGACATCAGTGCAAGAGATCTCGATTCAGCCTCTGCAGACTGGCCCTGCCTTGCCCTCGGTCCCAAACCTCATGCTAGCTTGTGTTTTCTGACTTCCTTCCTCACACTCCTGGCAAACAAGCCCTCCGGATTAGGAACTCCAGAACCACAACCCAGCCCAGTGTCTGCCCAAAGGAAGAAAAACGTTTCCCTGTGGGGCTCTCCAGAAAACCCAGATGAGGATCAACCTGCTCGGGCCTCGACGGTACCCGAACTGGATAGGCTGCTCTGGGCACTCATGCTCTGTCTGACACAGCCTGAAGCCAACGTCCAGACAGACAAGGAGACAGCTGGCCGCACACCCAGCACTTCGGACACGCCATGGTCTTATGCCGTCACCTCTTCCTAACCTTGGTTTTCAGATATCTGAACCTAGACATTATATCAATTCTCCACACAGCTGGGTATAGCAAGCACAAAACAGAACTCCTCCTTCCCCATGGCTGTCAAGCTTGCTCTTGGCATGGAGTCACACCTTCAGGGTGGGAGAAACCTTCATGGCCCCTGATGCCACGCCCAAACTTGAGTGCTGCTTGGGCACAAATTCACACTGTGACCCTCAGCATGAGCCCCATGTCAAAGAAAGACCTGTCAGGACCTGGACCAAGTGCCCGCACTGGGGCTTGCCAAGCCCCTATGCACCCAATCCTCACCAGTGTTTGAGTTTTCCAGTCGCCCCGCTCGTACCTGGGGCTATGTTCTGGAATCCCTTTCTTGGAGAGACCCATGAGCCAGACAACACGACTCCACCCTTCCCACAAAATGACCCCAAACTCTTAAGAGCTGGGACAAATCCCCAGAGAGGGATACTCGTCCACAGTCCCTGAGGCCACCCCTCCAATCCACGGCTATCCAGGACACAACATTCAGAGACAAAAGCCTGAAGGAACGCCACCCACTCGCCCTTGTTTCAGAGGCCCAGGAGCTCCCACTTGGGTTGTACCTCCGGCCTGTCATACCCTAGGCGCCACTCATAAGCTGACTTTGTGTTTTAAGACTTCTGTGCCCACAGCATGGACCCACACAACCTCCAGGCCAGGGCCTCTGAAGCTACAGCGAAAGATTGTGCCGGCCCTCTCTAAGGAAAGTGTGTCCAATCCATTGACCACAACCCTACAGTTTAGGGAAAAGCTCCAAGGCCCCTGAGGCCATCAATAGGTAGGCCACCCTGGACTAAGAGGGGCTCTCTGACATCAGCAGAGCAACTATCTCCACTTAGATTCTAAGACAGTGTCCCCAGAGACAGAAGGTTGAAATGGACAGGCCCCCAGGCCCTAATATGAACCTTAGCTTTGTTTCCATGTGTCCGTTCTCAGAGGACTGTTTTCGTAGACCAGCACACGGGACTTTTCCGAGGCACCAAACCAAACCTCTCTCTCCACATGGGGAGCTTTCTTACTGGGGATGTATCAAACCCTTCAGGTAGGAGAGTTCCAAAGGGCCACTGAACAACCAGCACATTCCAAGGTCTCCATGGACCCAAACGCACATTATGACGCATCCTCAGGAGAGGCCATTTCAACTCAGCCCCCTGGGTAGCGTGACCCAGAGGCAGCAGATCAAACATATCTTTTCGCTAATGGCCAATGGGAATGCGAGGCATGCTGTACAGGGATCCATCCTTCGAACCCTGCTCTCCAGTCCTTCCATATGGTATGTCCTGGAGCCATGCAACAGGACTCGAATGTCCCGCAGAAGGAAACCTTGTGGTTTGGGGCAACCTCCAAACTCAGCGTGGGAAAACTTCCTTGGCCTCATGAGGCCCCCGCTTCATGAAGGTGCCATCATGGACACATACTCCAGCCTCAGCCAACGTCTGATCCTCAGCCTGGCTTCAGATGCAGGAGATTTTGATTCAGCCTCTGCAGAGTGGGTCTGCTCTGCCTTTGGCTCCAATCCTCACCCTAGCTTGTGTTTTCAGACTTCCGTCCTCACACTCCTGGCCCACAAGCCCTCCCTACTGGGAATTCTGGGGCCACAATGAAGCACTCTGTCTGCCTCCCAGGAGAAATACATTGTCTATGGTGCTGCCCAGAAACCCCAAATGAGGATCAAACTGCTTGGCCCTCGGCAACACCCCGATTGCATAGGCTACACTAAACACTGATGCTCTGTCACAAATAGCCTGAGCCCAGACCTTCCAACAGACACCGACACAGCTGGCTGCACTCCTAGGACATTCGACCCGCCACTGCCTTAGGCCACCATCCATTCCCAACCTGGGTTTTCAGTCATCGGATCCTAGACCTTATCTCCAATCCCTGCACAGGGGGGAACCTGATGCACAAATCAGAACCCCTCCTTCCCCATGGCAAGAAAACTTGCTGCTGGCAGTGAGTCAAACCTTCAGTGTAGGAAAAACGACATGGCCCATGAGGCAACGCCGAAGCGTTAGGGCCGCCATGGGCACAAACACACATTGTGACCCTCAGCGTGAATACCTTATTCAAGTAACGCCTCTCAGTGACTGGACCAAGAGCCCGCATATGTGGCTTCCCATGCCCATAGGCACCCAGGATTAACTAGATGGTGTGTATTCCAGTTGAGGGAACCCACTGCTGTGCTCTAGAGTCCCTCTCCTGGGGGGTCCCCTGTGGCAGAAAACAGTACTCTTCCCTTCCCACAGAATGAATCCAAATACTTGGGAGCTTGCAAAATCCCCCGAGAGGAAGGCTCTTCCTCGGCCTCTGAGACAACACCTACCCTGACCGGACACTGTGAACGCAACACCCAGAGACAAAATCCTGAGTGACTGCCTCCCACTTGCCGTCCTTTGATATCCAGAGGATCCCCTCACGGACTGGAGATCAGTCCTGCCATTACCTTGGCCACTAGCTGAGCCAAGTTTGCTTTTTCAGACATTAGTCAACACAGCCCTGGCAAACACAGCCTCTAGGCTGGGTCCTCTGGAGCCATACCACAGGACCGTGCCTGCTCTCTCCTGGGAAACTGTGTCCATTCCTTTGGACACACACCTCCAGAATATGAGAAACCTCAAGGCCCCCGAGGACATCCACTACTGGGAGCCTCCCTGGACACACAGGGGCATTCGGACACAAGCTGAGCAGCTACCTCCACGAAGGCATGCAAACAGATGTCAACAGAGATAGAAGGTTGAGCCGGACAGGCCCTTAGGCCATAATCTCAACTCTTGCTTTGGGTTCCAGGTGTTACTCCTCAGAAAATTTGGTTCGAAGAACAGGATATGGGGCTTTCCTGAGGCACTGAACAGAACTCCTCTCTTCTCCACATGGGGAGCTTTCTTACTGGGGATGTATCAAACCCTTCAGGTAGTGCCCAAGCAGCACTTGAGTGCTGATTGGGAACAAATTCACACTGTGACCCTAGCATGAGCCCCATGTCAAAGAAAGGCCTGTCAGGGCCTGGACAAAGAGCCCGCATATGGGGCTTGCCAAGCCCCTATGCACCCAATCCTCACCAGGGTTTGAGATTTCCAGTCGCCCCGCCCGTACCTGTGGCTCTGATCTGGAATCCCTTTCTTGGAGAGACACATGAGCCAGACAACACGACTCCACCCTTCCCACAAATGACCCCAATCTTGGAAGATGGGACAAATCCCCAGAGAGGGATACTCGTCCACAGTCCCTGAGGCCACCCCTCAAATCCATGGCTATCCCGGACACAGCATCCAGAGACAAAAGCCTGAAGGAACGCCTCCCACTCGCCCTTGTTTCAGAGGCCCAGGAGTTCCCTCTCGGGCTGTACATCCCGCCTGCCATACCCTAGGCACCACTCATAAGCTGAGTTTGTGTTTTCAGACTTCTGTGCCCACAGCCTGGACCCACACACCTCCAGGCTAGGGCCTCTGGAGCCACAGCGAAAGTTTGTGCCTGCCCTCTCCAAGGAAAGTGTGCCCAATCCATTGACCACAGCCCTACAGGTTAGGGAAAAGCTCCAAGGCCCCTGAGGACATCAATAGTGTAGGCCACCCTGGACTAAGAGGGGCTCTCTGACACCAGCGGAGCAACTATCTTCACTTAGACTCTCAGAAAGTGTCCCCAGAGACAGAAGGTTGAAATGGACAGACCCCCAGGCCCTAATATGAACCTTAGCTTTGTTCCATGTGTCCGTTCTCAGAGGACTGTTTTCGTAGACCAGCACATGGGGCTTTTCTGAGGCACCAAACCAAGGATCTCTCGTCTCCACATGGGCAGCTTTCGTACTGGGGATGTATCAAACCCTTCAGGTAGGAGAGTTCCGAAGGGCCACTGAACAACCAGCACATTCCAAGGTCTCCATGGACCCAAACGCACATTATGACGCATCCTCAGGAGAGGCCATTTCAACTCAGCCCCCTGGGTCGCGTGTTCCAGAGGCCCCAGATCAAACATATCTTATCGCTAATGGCCAATTGGAATGCGAGGCTTGCTGTACAGGGATCCATCCTTCGAACCCTGCTCTCCAGTCCTTCCGTATGGTATGTCCTGGAGCCATGCAACAGGACTCGAATGTCCCGCAGAAGGAAACCTTGTGGTTTGGGGCAACCTCCAAACTCAGCGTGGGAAAACTTCCTTGGCCTCATGAGGCCCCCGCTTCATGAAGGTGCCATCATGGACACATACTCCAGCCTCAGCCAACGTCTGATCCTCAGCCTGACTTCAGATGCAGGAGATTTTGATTCAGCCTCTGCAGAATGGGCCTGCTCTGCCCTTGGCTCCAATCCTCACCCTAGCTTGTGTTTTCAGACTTCCGTCCTCTCACTCCAGGCCCACAAGCCCTCCCTACTGGGAATTCTGGGGCCACAATGAAGCACTCTGCCTGCCTCCCAGGAGAAAATCATTGTCTACGGTGCTGCCCAGAAACCCCAAATGAGGATCAAACTGCTTGGCCCTCGGCAACACCCCAATTGCATAGGCTACTTTAAACAGTGATGCTCTGAGGCAAATAGCTGAGCCCAGACCTTCCAACAGACACCGACACAGCTGGCTGCACACCCAGCACATTGGACCCGCCACTGCCTTAGGCCACCATCTATTCCCAACCTGGGTTTTCAGTCATCGGAACCTAGACCTTATATCCAATCCCTGCACAGGGGGGACCCCCTCTGATGCACACAAGTCAGAACCCCTCCTACCCCATGGCAAGAAACCTTGCTGCTGGCAGTGAGTCAAACCTTCAGTGTTGGAGAAAACGGCATGACCCATGAGGCCACGCACATGCGTGAGGGCCTCCTTGGGCACAAACACACATTGTGACCCTCAGCGTGAGTACCTTATTCAAGTAACGCCTCTCAGTGACTGGACCAAGAGCCCGCATATGTGGTTTGCCATGCCCATAGGCACCCAGGACTAACTAGATGGTGTGTATTCCAGTTGAGGGAACCCACTGCTGTGCTCTAGAGTCCCTCTCCTGGGGGGTCCCCTGTGGCAGAAAACAGTACTCTTCATTCCCACAGAATGAACACAAACACTTGGGAGCTTGGACAATCCCCCGAGAGGAAGGCTCTTCCTCGGCCTCTGAGACATCCCCTACCCTGACCGGACACTGTAAATCCTGAGTGACTGCCTCCCACTTGCCCTACTTTGATTTCCAGAGGATCTCCCCTCACGGACTGGAGATCAGTCCTGCTATTACATTGGCCCCTAGCTGAGCCAACTTTGCTTTTTCAGACATCTGTCCCCATAGCCCTGGCAAACACAGCCTCTAGGCTGGGTCCTCTGGAGCCATACCACAGGACCGTGCCTGCTCTCTCCTGGGAAACTGTGTCCATTCCTTTGGCCACACACCTCCAGAATATGAGAAACCTCAAGGCCCCCGAGGACATCCTACTACTGGGAGCCTCCCTGGACACACAGGGGCATTCCGTCACAAGCTGAGCAGCTACCTCCACGAAGGCATGCAAACAGATGTCAACAGAGATAGAAGGTTGAGCCGGACAGGCCCTTAGGCCATAATCTCAACTCTTGCTTTGGGATCCAGGTGTTACTCCTCAGAGGCTTTGGTTCGAAGAACAGGATATGGGGCTTTCCTGAGGCACTGAACAGAACTCCTCTCGTCTCCACATGGGAAGCTTCCTTGTTGGAGCTGTGTCAAACACCTCAGTTTGGAAAACCCTGCAGAGTTCCTGAGCCACCTCCACATTCCAAGGTCTCCCAGGCCACCAAGCCTCAGTAGGACTCATCTTCAGGAGAGTCCATTTCAATTCTCCCCTTGGTTAGCTCACCCAAGAGCATGCAGATTGAGCCTGCCTTGTCCTGACTAAAGAGTGGGAATATGAGGTGGCGTTCCCAGGCATCCATGCTTAGACATCTGCTCTCGAGTCTTTCCGTATGGGGCCTCCTGGAACCATCCAATAGGACTCGACTGAGGTGCAGAAGAAAACCTTGAGGTTTGGAGTAGTTCACAAATCCCATCGTAGGCAAACCTCCCTGGCTTCATGAAGCCCCCACACCCTTCAGAAAGAGGCCATGCTGGACAAAAACTCTAGCCTGAGGCACGTCTCATAGTTGACATGACATCAGTGCAAGAGATCTCGATTCAGCCTCTGCAGACTGGCCCTGCCTTGCCCTCGGTCCCAAACCTCATGCTAGCTTGTGTTTTCTGACTTCCTTCCTCACACTCCTGGCAAACAAGCCCTCCGGATTAGGAACTCCAGAACCACAACCCAGCCCAGTGTCTGCCCAAAGGAAGAAAAACGTTTCCCTGTGGGGCTCTCCAGAAAACCCAGATGAGGATCAACCTGCTCGGGCCTCGACGGTACCCGAACTGGATAGGCTGCTCTGGGCACTCATGCTCTGTCTGACACAGCCTGAAGCCAACGTCCAGACAGACAAGGAGACAGCTGGCCGCACACCCAGCACTTCGGACACGCCATGGTCTTATGCCGTCACCTCTTCCTAACCTTGGTTTTCAGATATCTGAACCTAGACATTATATCAATTCTCCACACAGCTGGGTATAGCAAGCACAAAACAGAACTCCTCCTTCCCCATGGCTGTCAAGCTTGCTCTTGGCATGGAGTCACACCTTCAGGGTGGGAGAAACCTTCATGGCCCCTGATGCCACGCCCAAACTTGAGTGCTGCTTGGGCACAAATTCACACTGTGACCCTCAGCATGAGCCCCATGTCAAAGAAAGACCTGTCAGGACCTGGACCAAGTGCCCGCACTGGGGCTTGCCAAGCCCCTATGCACCCAATCCTCACCAGTGTTTGAGTTTTCCAGTCGCCCCGCTCGTACCTGGGGCTATGTTCTGGAATCCCTTTCTTGGAGAGACCCATGAGCCAGACAACACGACTCCACCCTTCCCACAAAATGACCCCAAACTCTTAAGAGCTGGGACAAATCCCCAGAGAGGGATACTCGTCCACAGTCCCTGAGGCCACCCCTCCAATCCACGGCTATCCAGGACACAACATTCAGAGACAAAAGCCTGAAGGAACGCCACCCACTCGCCCTTGTTTCAGAGGCCCAGGAGCTCCCACTTGGGTTGTACCTCCGGCCTGTCATACCCTAGGCGCCACTCATAAGCTGACTTTGTGTTTTAAGACTTCTGTGCCCACAGCATGGACCCACACAACCTCCAGGCCAGGGCCTCTGAAGCTACAGCGAAAGATTGTGCCGGCCCTCTCTAAGGAAAGTATGTCCAATCCATTGACCACAACCCTACAGTTTAGGGAAAAGCTCCAAGGCCCCTGAGGCCATCAATAGGTAGGCCACCCTGGACTAAGAGGGGCTCTCTGACACCAGCAGAGCAACTATCTCCACTTAGATTCTAAGACAGTGTCCCCAGAGACAGAAGGTTGAAATGGACAGGCCCCCAGGCCCTAATATGAACCTTAGCTTTGTTTCCATGTGTCCGTTCTCAGAGGACTGTTTTCGTAGACCAGCACACGGGACTTTTCCGAGGCACCAAACCAAACCTCTCTCTCCACATGGGGAGCTTTCTTACTGGGGATGTATCAAACCCTTCAGGTAGGAGAGTTCCAAAGGGCCACTGAACAACCAGCACATTCCAAGGTCTCCATGGACCCAAACGCACATTATGACGCATCCTCAGGAGAGGCCATTTCAACTCAGCCCCCTGGGTAGCGTGACCCAGAGGCAGCAGATCAAACATATCTTTTCGCTAATGGCCAATGGGAATGCGAGGCATGCTGTACAGGGATCCATCCTTCGAACCCTGCTCTCCAGTCCTTCCATATGGTATGTCCTGGAGCCATGCAACAGGACTCGAATGTCCCGCAGAAGGAAACCTTGTGGTTTGGGGCAACCTCCAAACACAGCGTGGGAAAACTTCCTTGGCCTCATGAGACCCCACTTCATGAAGGTGCCATCATGGACACATACTCCAGCCTCAGCCAACGTCTGATCCTCAGCCTGACTTCAGATGCAGGAGATTTTGATTCAGCCTCTGCAGAGTGGGTCTGCTCTGCCTTTGGCTCCAATCCTCACCCTAGCTTGTGTTTTCAGACTTCCGTCCTCACACTCCTGGCCCACAAGCCCTCCCTACTGGGAATTCTGGGGCCACAATGAAGCACTCTGTCTGCCTCCCAGGAGAAATACATTGTCTATGGTGCTGCCCAGAAACCCCAAATGAGGATCAAACTGCTTGGCCCTCGGCAACACCCCGATTGCATAGGCTACACTAAACACTGATGCTCTGTCACAAATAGCCTGAGCCCAGACCTTCCAACAGACACCGACACAGCTGGCTGCACTCCTAGGACATTCGACCCGCCACTGCCTTAGGCCACCATCCATTCCCAACCTGGGTTTTCAGTCATCGGATCCTAGACCTTATCTCCAATCCCTGCACAGGGGGGAACCTGATGCACAAATCAGAACCCCTCCTTCCCCATGGCAAGAAAACTTGCTGCTGGCAGTGAGTCAAACCTTCAGTGTAGGAAAAACGACATGGCCCATGAGGCAACGCCGAAGCGTTAGGGCCGCCATGGGCACAAACACACATTGTGACCCTCAGCGTGAATACCTTATTCAAGTAACGCCTCTCAGTGACTGGACCAAGAGCCCGCATATGTGGCTTGCCATGCCCATAGGCACCCAGGATTAACTAGATGGTGTGTATTCCAGTTGAGGGAACCCACTGCTGTGCTCTAGAGTCCCTCTCCTGGGGGGTCCCCTGTGGCAGAAAACAGTACTCTTCCCTTCCCACAGAATGAATCCAAATACTTGGGAGCTTGCAAAATCCCCCGAGAGGAAGGCTCTTCCTCGGCCTCTGAGACAACACCTACCCTGACCGGACACTGTGAACGCAACACCCAGAGACAAAATCCTGAGTGACTGCCTCCCACTTGCCGTCCTTTGATATCCAGAGGATCCCCTCACGGACTGGAGATCAGTCCTGCCATTACCGTGGCCACTAGCTGAGCCAAGTTTGCTTTTTCAGACATTAGTCAACACAGCCCTGGCAAACACAGCCTCTAGGCTGGGTCCTCTGGAGCCATACCACAGGACCGTGCCTGCTCTCTCCTGGGAAACTGTGTCCATTCCTTTGGACACACACCTCCAGAATATGAGAAACCTCAAGGCCCCCGAGGACATCCCACTACTGGGAGGCTCCCTGGACACACAGGGGCATTCGGACACATGCTGAGCAGCTACCTCCACGAAGGCATGCAAACAGATGTCAACAGAGATAGAAGGTTGATCCGGACAGGCCCTTAGGCTGTAATCTCAACTCTTGCTTTGGGTTCCAGGTGTCAATCCTCAGTGGCTTTGGTTCAAAGAACAGGATATGGGGCTTTCCTGAGGCACTGAACAGAACTCCTCTCGTCTTCACATGGGAAGCTTCCCTGTTGGGGCTGTGTCAAACACCTCAGTTTGGAAAACCCTGAAGAGTCCCTGAGCCACCTCCACATTCCAAGGTCTCCCAGGCCACCAAGCCACAGTAGGACTCATCTTCAGGAGAGTCCATTTCAACTCTCCCCACTGGGTAGCTCACCCAGGAGCCTGCAGATTGAGCCTGCCTTGTCCTGCCTAAAGAGTGGGAATATGAGGTGGCGTTCCCAGGCATCCATGCTTAGACACCTGCTCTCGAGTCTTTCCGTATGGGGCCTCCTGGAACCATCCAGTAGGACTCGACTGTCGTGCAGAAGGAAACCTTGAGGTTTGGAGTAGTTCACAAATCCCATCGTAGGCAAACCTCCCTGGCTTCATGAAGCCCCGACACCCTTCAGGAAGAGGCCATGCTGGACAAAAACTCTAGCCTGAGGCACGTCTCATAGTTGACATGACCTCAGTGCAGGAGATCTCGATTCAGCCTCTGCAGAGTGGCCCTGCCATGCCCTCGGTCCCAAACCTCACGCTAGCTTTTGTTTTCAGACATCCTTCCTCACACTCCTGGCAAACAAGCCCTACGGACTAGGAACTCCAGAACCACAACCCAGCCCAGTGTCTGCCCAACGGAAGAAAAACGCTTCCCTATGGGGCTCTCCAGAAAACCCAGATGATGATCAACCTGCTCGGGCCTCGACGGTCCCCGAAGTGGATATGCTGCTCTGGGCACTCATGCTCTGTCTGACACAGCCTGAAGCCAGACGTCCAGACAGACAAAGAGACAGCTGGCCGCACACCCAGCACTTCGGACACGCCATGGTCTTATGCCGTCACCTCTTCCTAACCTTGGTTTTCAGATATCTGAACCTAGACATTATATCAATTCTCCACACAGCTGGGTATCGCAAGCACAAAACAGAACTCCTCCTTCCCCATGGCTGTCAAGCTTGCTCTTGGCATGGAGTCACACCTTCAGGGTGGGAGAAACCTTCATGGCCCCTGATGCCACGCCCAAACTTGAGTGCTGCTTGGGCACAAATTCACACTGGGACCCTCAGCATGAGCCCCATGTCAAAGAAAGGCCTGTCAGGACCTGGACCAAGAGCCCGCATATGGGGCTTGCCAAGCCCCTATGCACCCAATCCTCACCAGTGTTTGAGTTTTCCAGTCGCCCCACCTGTACCTGGGCTCTGCTCTGGAATCCCTTTCTTGGAGAGACCCATGGGCCAGACAACACGACTCCACCCTTCCCACAAAATGACCCCAAACTCATGAGGCCCCCGCTTCATGAAGGTGCCATCATGGACACATACTCCATCCTCAGCCAACTTCTGATCCTCAGCCTGACTTCAGATGCAAGAGATTTTGATTCAGCCTCTGCAGAGTGGGCCTGCTCTGCCCTTGGCTCCAATCCTCACATTAGCTTGTGTTTTCAGACTTCCGTCCTCACACTCCTGGCCCACAAACCCTCCCTACTGGGAATTCTGGGGCCACAATGAAGCACTGTGCCTGCCTCCCAGGAGAAAAACATTGTCTATGGCGCTGCCCAGAAACCCCAAATGAGGATCAAACTGCTTGGCCCTCGGCAACACCCCAATTGCATAGGCTACCTTAAACAGTGATGCTCTGTCGCAAATAGCCTGAGCCCAGACCTTCCAACAGACACCGACACAGCTGGCTGCACACCCAGCACATTGGACCCGCCACTGCCTTAGGCCACCATCCATTCCCAACCTGGGTTTTCAGTCATCGGAACCTAGACCTTATCTCCAATCCCTGCACAGGGGGAACCTGATGCACAAGTCAGAACCCCTCCTTCCCCATGGCAAGAAACCTTGCTGCTGGCCGTGAGTCAAACCTTCAGTGTAGGAGAAAACGGCAAACCTGCCGGGCCTCATGAAGCCCCCCATATCCTTCAGGGAGAGGCCATCATGGACAAAAATTCTAGCTTGAAGCACGTCTCATCGTAGATATGACCGCAATGCAGGAGATCTTGATTCAGCCTCTGCAGAGTGGCCTGCCGTGCCCTCGGTCCCAAACCTCACGCTAGCTTGTGTTTTCAGACTTCCTTCCTCACACTCCTGGCAAACAATCCCTCCAGAGTAGGATTTGCAGAACCACAAGCCAGCCCAGTTACTGCAAACCGGTAGAAAACGTTTCCTTGTGGGGCTCTCCATCAAACCCAGATGAGGATCAACCTGCTCTTGCCTCGACGGCACTCAGATTTGATAGGCTGCTCCGGGCACTAATGCTCTGCCTTTCACAGCCTGATGCCAGACGTCCAGACAGGCAAGGAGACAGCTGGCCACACACCTAGCACTTCTGACACGCCATGGTCTTATGCCGTTATCTCTTCCTAACCTTGGTTTTCCGATATCTAAACCCAGATATTATATCAATTCCCCACACAGTTGGGCATCTGAAGCACAAATCAGAACTCCTTCTTCCCCATGGCTGTAAGGCTTGCTCTTGGCATGGAGTCACACCTTCAGGGTGGGAGAAACCTTCATTTCCCCTGAAACCACGCCCAAACTTGAGTGCTGCCTTGGGCACAAATTCACTCTGTGACCCTCAGCATGAGCCCAATATCAAAGAAAGGCCTGTCAGGGCCTTGACCAAGAGCCCGCATATGAGGCGTGCCAAGCCCCTATACACCCAATCCTCACCAGTGTTTGAGTTTTCCAGTCTCCCCCCCGTTCCTGGGGCTCTGCTCTGGAATCACTTTCTTGGAGAGACACATGAGCCAGACAACACGACTCCACCCTTCCCACAAAATGACCCCAAACTCCTGTTAGCTGGGACAAATCCCCAGAGAGGGATACTTGTCCACAGTCACTGAGGCCACCCCCTACAATCTACGGCTATCCTGGACGCATCCAGAGACAAAAGCCTGAAGGAATCTCGCCCTTGATTCACAAGCCAAGGAGCTCACTCTCTATCTGTACATCCGGCCTGCCATACCCTCGGCGCCACTCATAAGCTGAGTTTGTGTTTTCAGACTTCTGTGCCCACAGCCTGGACCCACACACCCTCCAGGCTAGGGCATCTGGAGCCACAGCGAAAGATTGTGCCTGCCCTCTCCAAGGAAAGTGTGCCCAATCCATTGACCACAACCCTACAGGTTAGGGAAAAGCTCCAAGGCCCCTGAGGCCATCCTGATAGTGTAGGCTGCCCTGGACTAAAAGGGGCACTCTGACACCAGCTGAGCCATTATCACCACTTAGACTCTCAGACAGTGTCCCCAGAGACAGAAGATTGAAATGGACAGGCCCTTAGGCCCTAATATGAACCTTAGCTTTAGTTTTCATGTGTCTGTCCTCAGAGGACTGGTTTCGTATACCAGCATATTAGGTTTTTCTGAGGCTCCAAACCAAACCTCTCTCGTCTCCACATGGAGTGCTTTCTTACTGGATCTGTATCAAACCCTTCTGGTCGGAGAATTCCGCAGGGCCACAGTACAACCATCACATTCCAAGGTCTCCATGGACAGAAACACACATTATGACGCATCCTCAGGAGAGGCCATTTCAACTCAGCCCGCTGGTTAGCTTGCCCCAGAGCCAGCAGATCAAACATATCTTGTCGTTAATGGCCAAAGGGAATGCGAGGCATGCTGTTCAGGGATCCATCCTTTGAACCCTCCTCTTCAGTCCTTCCGTATGGTATGTACTGGAGCCACTCAACAGGACTCGACTGTCTTGCAGAAGGAAACCTTGTGGTTTGTGGCAACCTCCAAACTCAGCGTGGGAAAATTTCGTTGGCCTCATGAGGCACCTGCTTCATGAAGGTGCTATCAAGGGTACAATCCAACCTCAGCCAACGTCTGATCCTCAGCCTGACTTCAGATGCATGAGATATCCTTTCAGCCTTTGCAGAGTGTGCCTGCTCCCAACCTCACCCTATCTTTTGTTTTCAGACTCTACCCTAGCACTCCTGGCCCAAAAGCCCTCATGATTGGGAATTCTGGTTCCAGAACGAAGCACTCTGCCTGCCCCCCAAAGAAAAACATTGTCTATGGCATTGCTCAGAAACCCCAAATGAAAATCAACCTGCTCAGCCCTCGGCAACACCCCAATTGCATAGGCTACCCTAAACACTATGCTCTGTCTTACATAGCCTGAGCCCAGACCTTGTGAGAGACATTGAGACAGTTGGCTTCACACCCAGCACATCGAGCCTGCCATGGGTTAGGCCATTTCATCCCTTCCCATTGACCTGGGTGTCTTCCTGGAGGTATATTCTGAGGCTGTGTCAGACTATGCATTTTTTCTGGAGCTTCCTATGGAATTGGGGTGGTATTAGGGGCCTTGCAATTTTCTCTTAATCTGGTGGGTTGGGAAACTGAGACAGGCTGACATTCCTTGGGAGAGATGGCCCAGTGCTGTTGTGTGTTCCTGGAGGCCCCATCCTGGAGGGCATATGGGTCAGGACTCTGGGTCCAAAGTCTTCAGACACAAACTCGGGTAAGAGTTAAGCTCGAGGTGATGGCAGACCCAATCTGCAGACCCTGAGCGAAGCATCTCCAGATATGAAATTCGGACGGCTGTGAGGCAGGAGCACAGTCTTTTCTGTCTGACTTGTTTGTCTATGATGGCCACGAAATGGAGGGGTGGCCTCATGGGTCCATGTGAGATTCTACCTCTCTGGGAATTCTGCTCGGCACCCAAGAGTTTGGTGTATTTCTGGGGGATGGGAGGAGCGCAGTTTTATGAGTCAGGGATCCCGTCCAAACAGCAATTCCAGAGATGGGTCCTGGGTTCTGGAGCCTGGATCACCACAACAAGGCTTAGGATTTGGGCCTAGGGTCCTGCTCTATGTTTTCCTGGTACAGCTCCCGAGTGTTCTTGTTGGAAATGGGTCTCATTCTGAGGGTCACAATGCCTGTTTTTGCCCAGATGCCCATGCTGAGTGGGTCTGACCTCATGGGATATGCACTTGGCTCCCACTCTGAGGGTTGGACTGCCATCTCAACATTCAGTTTTCCTGCCATGGGGAAGGAGGGGTACTTTTTTATGCTTCAGGTTCCCGCATGGGCAGGAATTTGAGCTAAGTTCTGGGACCGGTGCCTGAATAGCCAGTTCACTTTGAGATGAGGTCCTCGGGCCAAGGCAGGACCCACCTGCAGAAAATGAGGCCTGCTTTCTGGGTGGCTGTCAGGAGCTCGGGCTCGAGCTGTGTCAGACAGAACATTCGTGGAGAGTTCGGCCTATGATATTGGGGTGCTTTTGAGAGCTGTGCAACTGGATCCTCATGGGGGATTTTTGCACAGACCCTTTCTTCACTTCTTCTATCTGGTGAGCAGGCAGATGGCTGCATTACGGCTCCAGAATATCCAAGTTGGAGGGTTTGCAGGCGAGGAGTGTGAGGACAGAAGTATGAAAACATAAGCTACGGTTACGCTCAGTGCCGAGCACATGTCTATTCCAATGTACAGCAGTTGTTTCGAGATCTCCAGCACCTGGGCGAGGGGAAGATGTCTGCTCACGCTGGAGTTTGTATCCATGATGGCCAACAAATGGTGGGGAGGCCTCAAGAATTCTTGGAGGTTTTTCCAAGCTGGAGCTTGTGAGCTGCTCCAAATATCAAGGTGTCCTACTAAGGGACAGCAGAAGTCTTCTTACAGGGCTCCAGGGTCCCCCATATGGAAGATTCGATAGCAATGCTCTCTGAATGGAGGCCTGGGAAGCCAATCTCTTGTTACCATTGCAGCTGAGGAACAGGGTAAGCTTGAACCAATGACACTGATTCCAATTTCCAAGTGATTTTCGTTGATGGAAGTTCTCAGTCTAACAGGTCCCAATGCTGCTTGGTGTCCAGGGAGACCTTAGAATGTGGTGGCGGCTCTCTGACCATTGAGGATTCTCTATCCTTAGGATTAGACCCAGTACCCAGGAGCCAGGTTTCCTTCTTGGGACAGGAGGTGTGCTCTTGTATGGCTCACGGACCACAGGTTGGACCATATGCTTGAATTTCCAGAACAGACCTCTAGGAAGAGAGACCTCAAAACATAAGCTAGGGTTCTGATGAGGTTTTAGGGCCATGGAAGTTTCAATCTTCGGACTAAGTGCCATTGGCCTGCATGTCATCCTGGAGGTAGGTGCTGAGGCTGTGTCAGGCTGTGCACTTTTTCCAGAGTGGCCTATGATATTGGGGTGCAGTCAGGGGCCTTGCAGTTTTCTCCTAATCTGGACATTTTGGGAAACTGAGATGGGCAGGGTTTCCTCAGGAGAGCAGGGCCAGTGATGTCATGTGTTTCTCGAGGCCCCATCCTGGAGGTCATGTGTGTCAGGACTTTGGGACCAAAGACTTTAGACACAACCTCGGATAAGAGATAGGAGTGAGGTGATGGCAGTCCGAATCTGAAGACCCTGAGGGAAGCTCCTCGGGATTTGAAATTCAGGTGGCTGGGAGGGAGGAGCACAGGCTTTTCTGTCTGGATTTTGTGTCTAGGATGGCCACTAAATGGAGGGGTGACCTCATGTGTCCATGGGATATTCTTCCACTCTGGTGATTCTGCTTGGCACCCAAGAGTTTGATTTCTTTCTGGGGAAGAGGAAAAGACTGTATTCCATCTCTGGGATCCTGTCCAAACAGGGATTCCAGAGATGGGTTCTGGGTCCAGACACTGGGAAAACTTAACCAAAGCTTCGATTTGGGATCCTGGTCCAGATCCCAAGGGGGATCTTTGGAAAGGGGTCTCATTCTGAGGGTCACAATGCCTATTTGTGCCCAGCTGCCCATCCTGTGTAGGCATGGTCTCATGGACCATGCACCTGTTTCCCACTCAGGGTTGTACAGCCATCTCAACATTCAGTTTTCTGGCCATGGGGAAGGAGGAGCACTCTTTTGTGCTTCCGAGTCCCCTATGGGCAGGAATTTGAGCTAAGTCTGGGACAGGTACCTGAATATCCAGGTTGCTTCAAGATGATGGCCTCGGGCCAAGGTTGGACCCACCTGGAGGATATGGGGTCCACTATCTGGGTGGCTGACAGGAGGTCGGGGATCAGGCGGTGTCAGATAGACAATGTATGCAGAGGTCGGTCTATTATATTGGGGTGCCATTGAGGGCCGTGCAGGAGGATCCTCATGTGGGTTTCTACGAAGACCCATAGGGCACTTCTTTCTGGTGGGCAGGTAGAAAGCTGCACTGTGGCTTCAGAATTCCCAATATGAAGGGCTTGTAGGCGAGGAGTGTGAAGACAGAAGTCTGAAAACACAAGCCACGGATAAGCTCAGTGCCGACCACAGGACCATTCCATTGTGCAGTGGTTGTTTCGAGATTTCCAGCACCTGAGTATGGGCGAGGGTCAGATGTCTGCATCCATGATGGTCAACGAATTGTGGGGTGGCCTCAAGAATTCTTGGAGATTTTCCCAAGCAGGACCTTGTGAGCTGCTCCAAACAGCAAGGTGTCCTACTGTGGGACAGGGGAAGTCCGCTTACAAGGCTCCAGGGTCCCCATATAGAAAGATTCGACAGCAGAGGTCTCTGAATGGGGGCCTGGGAAGTCTTCCTTGCATGACCATTGCAGCTGAGGAACATTGCAGGCTTGATCTGCTGGTTTTTGTTCAAATTTCCAAGTGATCTAAGTTGACGGATGTTCTCAGTCTAATGAGTCACAAAGCTGCTTGGTGTCCAGGGAGACCTTAGAATGTGGTGGTGAGGGTGCCTGGGTGGCTCAATGGGCTAAGCCGCTGCCTTCGGCTCAGGTCATGATCTCAGGTTCCTGGGATTGAGTCCCGCATCGGGCTCTCTGCTCAGCAGGGAGCCTGCTTCTTCCTCTCTCTCTCTCTGCCTTCCTCTATGCCTACTTGTGATCTCTGTCTGTCAAATAAATAAATTAAATCTATATAAAAAAAAACAATGTGGTTGTGGGTCTGTGGCCATGCAGGATTTTCCTACCTGAGAATTAGACCCAGTTCCCAGGAGCCAGGTTCCCTTCTCAGGACAGGAGGGGTTCTCTTGTATGGCTCAGGGACCACATGTCGGATCATATGTTGGATTTCAAGACCAGGCCTCTGGGCACAGAGGCCTGAATATCTAGGCTAGGGTTCTTATGAGGTTGTAGGGGCATGTCATCCTCAACCTTCGGACTTAGGGACTTTGACCTGTGAGTCTTCCTGGAGGTAGATGCTCAGGCTGTGTCAGACTGTGCATTTTTTCCAGAGTGGCCTATGAAATTGGGGTGGGCTCAGGGGCCTTGCAGGCTTTTCCTAATCTGGAGGGTTTGTGCAACTGAGACGGCAGAATTTCATCCAGAGATCAGGCCCAGTGATGTAGTGTGGTTCTGTCAGCCCCATCCTGCAGGGAATGTGGTTAAGGGCTCTGGGACCAAAGTCTTCAGACACAAAATTGTGTATCAATTAGGAGGGAGGTGATGGCAGCCCCGATCTGCAGACGCTGAGGGCAGCTCCTCAGGATTTGAAATTCGTGTGGCTGGGAGGCAGGAGCAAAGGCTTTTCTGTCTGGATTGTGTCTAGGATGGCCTTAGAATGGTGGGGTGTCCTCATGTGTCCATGGAATATTCTACCTCTCTGGGGATTCTGCCCAGCACCCAAGAGTTTGGTGTCTCACTGGGAAGGAGAGAGCGTGGTTTACAGTTTCAGTGTTTCCGTCAACACAGGGATTCCAGAGATGGGTTATAGGTCCCTGTGCCTGGATAACCCTACAAAGGCTTAGTATTTGGGCCTAGAGGCTTGACTGCCTGGCTCTGTGGGGCTTTGGTTCAGCTCCCATGGAGACTTGTTGGAAATGGGTCTCAGGGTAAGGGTCACAATGCCTGTTTTTGCCCAGATGCCCATCCTGAGTGGGCATTGGCTCTTGTTCCATGCACCTGGATCCCAATATGAGGGTTGGACCACCATATCAACATTTAATTTTCCTTCTATGAGGAAGGAGGAGTACTCTTTTGTGCTTCAGATTCCCCCATGCACAGTAATTTGAGCTATGTTCTGGGACTGGTACGTGAATAACCAGGTTGGTTTGAGATGAAGGACTCAGGTCAAGGCAGGTCACACCTGCCAGATATGGGTCCCGCTATCTAGGTGGCTACCAGGAGGTCGGGGCTCGAGCTGTGTCAGACAAAGCATTAGTTCACAAGGTGGCCTATGATATTGTGGTGCTATAGAGGGCTGTGCTGGTGGAACCTTATATGGAGTTTCACGCAGACCCATAGGGCACCTCTTTTTTCTGGTGGGCAGGCAGAAGGCATTGTGGCTCCCAAATTCCCAATATGGGGGACTTGAAGGCGAGGAGTGTGAGAACAGAAGGCAGAAAACACAATCTATGCTTAATCTCAGTGCCGAGAACATGGCCGTTCCAATGTGCAGTGGTTTTTTCGAGATCTCCAGCATCTGAGTACAGGCGAGGGTCAGATGTCTGCTCATGATAGAGTTTGTATCTATCGTGGCCAACAAATGAAATATCCAGCACCTGAGTAAAGGTGGATTTCAGATGTTTACGCACACTGGAGTTTGTGTCTCTGATGACCGAATGGAGGAGTGGCATCAAGAGGCTGATGCATGTGAGATGCTCCAAACAGCAAGGTTGTTTTTTCTACTGGACAGTTAGAGTCTGGTATGTTTTCTGCAGGGCCCCCCATGTGAAAAGTATGGGTAGCAGAGCCCTTCCACATGGATGCCTGGAAAGCACACCTCCATTGACCAATGCAGCTGAGGAACATGCAGGTTCTTTATGGTGCTTCTGGGGCGAAGCACCAAGGTCTTGAGTTGACATGGAATCTCTTGAAGATGGGTTACAATGCTGGTTTTTTTTTACCAGGTAGATCTTAGAATGTGTTGGTGGCTAAGGTGCCTGCAAGATTCTCCTACCCTGAGGGTTTAACACAGGTCGAAGAGCACGGTTACCTTCTGGGGACAGGAGATGTAGTGTTTTGTGGCTCAGGGACCACATGCCATATCATAAGTTCCTATTCAAGAACAGGCCTCTGAAGACAGATGCCCGACAACCTAATCTAGGGTTCCAATGAGTCCCAGGGGCATGAGAGGTTCAATCTTCAGACTTAGGAAAGTTGACTTGGGTGTCTGCCAGGATGTAGGTGATCAGGGAGTTTCAGACTGCGCACATATGTCCAGAGTAACCTCCAATATTCGGGTGGCCACAGGGGTCTTGAATGTTTCAACCAACTCTGGAGGGTTTGGTTAACTGACATGCACAATTTCCATGGGGATGGCAAGCACAGTCCTGTGGTGTGGCTCCAGAGACTCCACCCTGGAGGGCATGTGAGCCATGGTTCTGGGAGGGAAGTCTGCAAACACAAACTCGGGTTAGGTTTAGTGGCTAGGTTATTGCAGGGCAATGTGTAGACCTGGAAGGCTACTCGTCAGGAACAGTAACTGGAATGACCCGAAGGTGGAAGCACAGGCTTTTATATCTGGATTGTGTGTCTAGGGTGACCTCAGAATGTAGCTGTGGCCTCATGGGTCTATGGGAGATTTTTCCTCTAAGGATACTGGCGGCTCCCAATATTTTGATGACTTTTTGAGATGGGAAGACTGCTATTTTCGATCTTAGGTGTGCCCCAAAACAGGGATTCCAGAGATGGGCTCTGGGTCTAGGCGCCTGGAAAATCCCACCAAGGGTTGGGATTTGGGCTTATGGGCAGACCAGGCCTGCAATGTAGGATCTTGGTGGTGCAACTGAGAGGGCTTGTTTGGAAGCATGCTCAGGCTGAGCATTACAATGCCTGTTTGTGCCCAGGGTGGCCCTCAGGAGTGGGCGTGGTCCCATTGTCCATTTTCTGGCTCCCACACTGAGGGATGGACACACATTCCAATGGCCAGGTTTCCAGCCATGGGGAAGGAGGAAATATCTATTGTGCTTCATGTTCCCCCATAGGCAGGGATTACAGCAAAGGTCTGGGGACAGATGCCTGAATACCAAGGATGCATAGAGATGACAGATTTGGGCCATGGCCGTTCTCACATGCTGGATATGGGCCCCGCTCTCTGGGTGGCTGACACGAGGTCTGGGCTCAGGCTGTGTCAGACACAGCACTAGTGGCCAGAGAAGTCTATATATTGGGGTTCTCTCCAGGGCCGAGTAAATTGATCCTCATGTAGGGTTTCTGGCGAGACTCACGAAGCACTTCTTTCTGTGGGGCAGGCAGAATGCTGCCTTATGGATCCAGAATTCCCTATCAAGAGGGTTTGGGGACAAATAGGGTGAGAATGCAATTGTAAACACCAGCTATGCTTAAATTGAGTGCCAAGCGGAAGTCAGTTTCAATGTGCAGCAGCTTATACGAGATATCCAGCACCTGAGTAAGGGCAGATGTCAGATATTTGCTCACACTGGAGTTTGTGTCTAGGATGACGACTAATGGAGGGGTGGCTTCAGGAGGCAATGGAGGATTACCCACGCTTAAGATTGTGAGATGCTCCAAACAACAAGGTTTCCTTCTAAAGGACAGGAGGAGTCTGTTTTTTTTTTTTCCTCCAGGGTCCCTCAAGTGGAAGTTTGCGTAGCAGAGCCCTCCCGCATGGATGACTGGAAAGCACACGTCCAATGACCATTGCAGCTGAGGAACATGACAGGTTCGTTTTGGTGGTTCTGGTGCCAAGTACCAAGGCCTTGAGTTGACTTGGAATCTCTTACAGATGTGTCCCAAAACTGGTTTGTTACAAGGGAGGTCTTAGAATGTATTGGTGGCTATGGGCCACGCTGAGGGTTTGGCACAGGTCGATGTGCACAGTTTCCATCTTGGGAGAGGAGATGTTCTGTATTGTGGCTCAGGGTAAATATGTTGTATCCTGACTTGGTATTCAAGAACAGGCCTCTGAGGATTGATGCTTGCAATCTAATCTAGAGATCCAATGATGTCCTTGGTGCCCATCAGGTTCAATTTTCTTACTAAGGACCATTGATATGGTTGTCTGACTGGATGTAGGTGATCAGGGTGTTTCAGACTGTGCATTTGCATCCAGAGCCACTTCCAATATTGGGGTGGGCTCAGGGGCCTTGCAGGTTTCTCCTAACTTGGAGGCTTTGGGGAACTGTGATGGGCACAGTTTCCTTGGGGATGGCAGGCCCAGTCCTGTGGTAAGGCTTCAGAGACCACCTCCTTGAGGATATGAGAGCCATGGTTTTGGGAGGGAAGTCTGCAAACACAAATTTGGGTCAGGGATAGTGGCAAGGTGATCGCAGGTCCAATGCATAGACCTAGAAGGCATCACGTCAGGAACTGTAATTAGGGTGACTGAAAGCTGGTAGCACAGGCTTTTCTATCTGGATTGTGTGTCCAGGATGGGCTCTGAATGTAGACGTGGTCTCATGGTTCAATGGGAGACTTTTCCTCTCTAAGGATCCTGGTGGATCTCCATAGATTGGTGGTTTTTCAGAGAAGAAAAGAGTGCTCTTTTCCATCTTAGGGGTGCTCCAAAACAGGGAAGAATGCTGTTTTCCAACTTAGGCTTATGCCAAAACAGGGATTCCAGAGACGGGCTCTGGGTCTGGGTGCCCGGATATCCCACCAAGTGTTGGGATTTGGGCCTAGGGGCATTTTAGGCCTGCAATGCAGGATCCTAATGGTGTAACAGAGAGGGCTTGTTTGAACGCATGCTCAGGCTGAGGGTCATCATGCCTCTTTGTTCCCAGGGGGGCCCTCAGGAGAGGGCGTAGTCTCATTGGCCATATAGCTGGATCCCACTTTGAGGGTTGGACACCCATTGCAACAGCCAGGCTTCCTGCAATGGAAAGAGGAGTTCTCTATTGTGCTTCAGGTTCCCCCATTGGCAGGGTTACAGGAAAGGTCTGTGGAAAGTTGCCTTAATACCAAGGATGTGTACAGATGACAGGCTAAGAATTCCCAGGTAACAAAACAGCATTGTTACCCATGTTCATGACATTCCATGTAGAAATAAGCCCTTAGTACTTCGCCCCAGAGCCACCAGAATGAACTTGCCATGTTCCTAAGCTGCAATGGTCAGTGGAGGTGTGGTTTCCAGGCAACCATACGGGGGTGCTCTGCTACACAAACTTTGCAATTGGCTGGGACCCTTGAGACAAAAAAACAGAATGCCCCTGTCCGGTAGAAGGAAACCTTCTGTTTGGAGCATCTCACAAGCCCCAGCGTGGGAAATTCTCCATTTCCTCTTGAAGCCACCACTCCATTTGTCAGTCATCATAGACACAAACTCCAGCATGAGCAAACATCTGACATCCGCCCTTACTCAGTTGCTGGATTTCAATTCGATCGCTGCACACTGGAACTGCCTTTAGTTTGACTGAATTAAGCCATAGCTTGGGTTTACAATTCCATCCTCAGTCTACTGGTCCACAAGCCCTATTGTGAGGGAATTCTGGAGCTACAACACAATATTCTGCCTTCCCATAGAAAGAAAAAGGGCCTGGAGAGTCTGCCCAGAAACTCCATATGATGGTCAATCTTCTCGGTGCTAGACGGAACCCTGATTCATAGGCTGCCCTGGGCACTAGTGCTGTGTCTGACATAGCCGGAGCCAGGACCTAGTGTCAGCCACGGAGAGATCAGGGCCCATATCCAGCATGTGAGACCAGCTATGGCCCAAGTCTGTCTTCTCTTCTATTCTTGGTATTCAGGCATCTGTACCCACACCTTTGCTGAAATCCTTGCCATTGGGGGAACCTGAAGCACAATAGAGAACTCCTCCTTCCCCATGGAAGGTATTCTGACAGTTGGGATAGTTGCTCAACCCTCAAAGTGGAAGGCAGCTCCATGGCCAAGGAGACCATGTGCACTCATGATGGCTTCCCCGGGCACAAGCAGGCATTGTGACCTCAGCCTGAGCATGCTTTCAACCAAACGCTCTCAATTGCATCTCTGGGACCCCGAATTGCAGGCCTAGTACACACCTAGGCCCAAATCCTAACCCTGGTGGGATTTTACAGGGGCCCAGACACAGAGCCCATCTCTGGAATCCCTATTTTGGGGGACCCTTAAGATGGAAAACAGCACTCTTCCCTTCCCCGAGATAGTCACCAAACTCATGGTAGCCACCAGGATCCTTGAGTGGAAAAATCTGCCATAGACCCATGAGAACACACCTGCATTCCGAGGCCATCCTGGACATACAATCCAGATACATATCATGTGCTATCACCTTTGAGTCATCGGATTTACAGTTCCTGACGAGCTGCCTTCCAGGTCTATGCATTGGGCCTGCAATCACCTTGCCATTAACCTAAACTGAGTTTGTGTTTGCAGACTTCCTTCCTAAAATCATGGCTCACATGACCTCCAGGTTCTGGCATCTGAAGCCACACCACAAGACTGTGCCTGAGATCCTCAAGGAAACTGTGCCCATCACTTTTGCCCGATACCTTTAGATTAGGAGAAACCTGCAAGGACCCTGAGCACAGCCAAATAATGGAGGCCGCTCTGGGCACAAATGCACAGTCTGAGACACCCTGATCACCTCCATACAGGCAGACACCCAAGTCAATGCTCCTGAGTCAGAAGATTGAACCTGACATGCCCCGAGGACTTCATTGGCACACTAGATTAGGTTTACAGGTATCTGTCGTCAGAGGCCTGCTCTGGAATATCAACTTATGATAAAATATATAGTCCCTGAGCCACAGAACAGAATATGTCCTCCCCAAAAAGGAAGCCATGCTCCTGGAATTGTGTCATACCCTAAGGGTATTTGGATCCTGAATGGCCCCTTAGCAACCAGCACATTCTATGATATTCCTGGTAACAAACCATCATTGTGCCCCATTTTCATGAGACTCCATGTCAACTCAAGGTCTCGATATATTGCCCCAGAGCCACCAGAATGCACCTGCCATGTTCCTCAGCTGCAATGGTCAATGGAGGGGTGATTTCCAGGCATCCCTGTGGCGTTCTCTGCTACAAAACTTTCCACATGGAGAAACCAGAGAAAACAAACCAGACTTCTCCTGTCCGGTAGAAAGAAACTTTGCTATTTGGAGCATCTCACAAGCCCCAGCATGGGAAATCCTCCATGGCCTCTTGACGCCACCCTTCCATTTGTGGGTAATCACAGACACAAACTCCAGTGTGAGCAAACATCTGACATCCACCCTTACTCAAGTGCTGGATATTCGAAACGGCAGCTGCACAATGGAACTGCCTTTTGCTTTTCACTGAACTTAACCATAGCTTTGTATTACTATTCTATCCTCACCACACTGCTCCACAATATCTCTTGATAGGGAATTCTGGAGCCACAACGCAGTATTCTGCCTTCCACATAGAAAGAAGAAGGACCTGTTGAGTCTGCCCAGAAACCTCACATGAGGATCAATCTACTCAGACCACGAGGCAATCCTGATTAATAGATTTCCCTGACCACTAGTGCTGTGTCTGACAGAGTCTAAGCCCCGACCTCGTGTCAGCCACCCAGAGGTGAGGGCCCATATTTAGCATGAAGATCGGCCATGGCCCTGGGCCATCATCTGTACCCATCCTTGGTATCCAGTCATCTGTCCCCCAAACTTTGCTGGAATTCCTGCCAATGGCGAACCTGAAACACAATAGAGAACACCTCCTTCCCCATGGCAGGAATATTGGCTGTTGGGATGGTTGTCCAACAGCGTGGGAGCCAGCTGCATGGCCAAGGAGACCATGCCCACTCCTGAGGGCCGACATGGGCACAGGCAGGCATGGTGATCCTCAGCCTGAGCATGTTTTCAAACAAACACTCTCAGTTGCTCCTCCAGTACCAGCATTGCAGGCCTGGTATGCCCCTAGGCCCAAATCCTAACCCTTGGTGGGATTTTCCAGGTGCCCAGACCCAGAGTCCGTCTGAGAATCCCTGTTTGGGGCACCATTAAGATGGAAAACAGCACTCTTCCCTTCCCTGAGAAAGGCACCAAACTATTGGGAGCCGCCAGGATCCTTAGAGAGAAAAAATCTCCCATGGACCCATGAAAACAAACCTGCATTCCGAGGCCATCCTGTCCACACAATCCAGAGAGAAAAGTCTTTGCTACCACCTTCGAGTCATCCTATTTACATTTCCTGACGAGCTGCCATCCATGTCTATGCATTGGGCCTATGATCATCTCGACACTAACCCTAACCCCAGTTTGTGTTTGCCGACTTCTCTCCCAAAACCATGGCTTACATGCCCACCAAGATGTGGTCCCTCAAGCCACATCACAGGAAAGTTCCTGCCATCCCCAAGAAAACTGTGCCCATCAGGTTGTCCAAACCCTCCAGATTAGGAGAAACCTGCCAGGCCCCTGAACCCACCCCAATATTGGCGGTTGCTCTGGATGCAAACGTGCAGTCTGAAACACCCTGAGCACCTCCATCGAGGCAGAAAGCCAAGTCAATGGATCTGAGTCAGATGATTGAACCTGACATGCCCCTAGGACTTCACTGGAACCCTAGATTGGGTCTTCAGACATCTGTTCTCAGAGTCCTGTTCTGGAATACCAAGTTATGATACAACATGTGGTCCCTGATTCCCACAACAGAACATCTCCTGTCTCCAGAAGGAAAATGTGCTCTTGGATCTATGTCCAACTTTCAGGGTAGATGGATCCTGCATGACCCATTAGCCCCAGCACCTTCTATGATCTCCCTGGTAACAAACCAGCATTGTGACCCAGCTTCCTGAGACTTGATGCCAACTCAAGGTGTTGGTACTTTGCCCAAGAGCCATGAAACGAATCTGCCATGTTCCTCAGGTACAAAGGTCAATGGACGTGTGCTTTCTAGGCATCCAAGAGGTAGTTCTCTGCTACACAAAAATTCCACATAGGGAACCCTAGAGCAAACAAATAAGACTGCTCCTGTCAGGTTGAAGGAAACCTTGGTTGTTTGGAGCATCTCACAAGCCCCAGCCTGGGAAGTCCTCCACATTCTCTTGATGCCAACACTCCATTTGTTAGTCATCATAGACAGAAATTCCAGCATGAGCAAACATCTGACATCTGCTCTTACTCAGGTGCTGGATATTCAAATCAGTCACGCACACTGGAAATACCTTTCACTTGACACTGTATTCTTGCATAGTTTGGGTTTACAATTCCATCCTCACCCTACTGGACCGCAAGTCCTCTTGAGAGGGAATTAGGGAGACAAAACGCAACATTCTGCCTTCCCCATAGAAAGAAGGGCCTGGTGAGTCTGCCCAGAAACTCCCCATGAAGATCAATCTACTTGGCCCTCGAGGGAACCCCGATTTATACTTTGCGCTGGCCACTAGCGCTGTGTCTGAGAGAGCCTGAGCCCCAACCTCGTGTCAGCCACCCAGAGTGTGGGGCCCTTATCCAGGATGTGGGACTGGCCATGGCCCAGTCATCTCTACCCATCCTTGGTATTCCGGAAACTATCCCAGACCTTTGCTGGAATCCCTACCAGTGGGGGAATCTGAAGCACAATTGAGAACTCCTCCTTCCCCATCGCAGGAAGCCTGGCTGTTGCTATGGGTGCCCAACCCTCAGAATTAGAACCAGGTGCATGGCCAATGAGACAACGCCCAATCATAAGGGCCGCCTGGGCCAAAGCAGGCATTGTGTCCCTCAACCTTAGCATGCATTCAAACAAATGCTCTCAGTTGTTTCTGCAGGGTCCCGCATCGCAGGCCTGGTATGCCCTTAGGACCAAACCCTAACACTTCGTGGGATTTTCCATGCCAACATAACCAGAGCCTGTCTCTGGAATCTCTGTTTTGAAGCACCCCTATGATGGAAAACAGCAATCTTCCCTCCCCTGAGAAAACTATTAGGAGCTGCCAGGATGCATAGAGAGGAAAAATCTCCCAGGGCTCCATAAGACCACACCTTCATTTCGAGGCCATCCTGGACACACAATCCAGATACAAGAGACTGTGCTACCACCTTCGAATCACCTGGTTTACAGTTCCAGACGAGCTGCCCTACAGACCTATGCATTGGGCCTGTGATCACCTCGCCATTAACCCTACCCCAAGTTTGTGTTTGCAGACTTCTTTCCCAAAACCATGGCTCACATGCCCTCTATGATGGGTCTCTGTAGCCACACCACAGGAAAGATCCTGCTATCCCCAATGAAACTGTGTCCATCACAGTTGCCCAAACCCTCCAGATTAGGAGAGACCTGCAAGTCCCCTGAGCCCAGTCCAATATTGGAGGCCACTCTGGACACAAATGCACAGTGTGCAACACCCTGATCACCTCCATCCAGGAAGACACCCAAGTCAATGGTCCTGAGTCAGAAGATTGGTCCCTGAACCCCACAATAGAATATCTCCTGTCCCCAGATGGAATTCGTGCTCTTCAACTTGTGTCAAGGGTCGGGGTATATGAATTATGCACAGCCCCTTAGCCCCCAGCACATTCTAAGATCTCTCTGGTAACAAACAAACAGCATTGTGATCCATCTTCATGAGATTCCATGTCACTTCAAGTCCTTGGTAATTCGCCCCAGAGCCACCAGAATGAACCTGCCATGTTCCTCACCTGATATGGTCAGTGGAGGTGTGCTTTCCAGGCATCCATGTGGGAGTGCTCTTCTACTTATTCTTTCCACATGTGGGACCCTGGAGCAAACAAACCAGACTGCCACTGACCAGTAGAAGGGAACCCTCTGTTTGGAGCATCTCAGAAGCACCAGCAGGAGAAATCCTCCATGGCCCTTGACACAACCCCTCCATTTGTCAGTCATCATAGACAAAAACTCCAGCATGAGAAAACATCTGAAATCTGCCGTTATTTAGATTCTGCACTTTCTTTTCCACCACTGCACACTAGAACTGCGTTTCACTTGACACTGAATTTATCCATAGCTTGGGTTTAGAATTCCATCCTCAGCCTCCTGGTCTGCAAGCCCTCTAGAGAGGGAATTTGGAGCCACAAGGCAACATTCTCCATTCCCACTAGAAAGAAATAGGGCCTGGTGAATCTTCCCAGAAACTCCACATGAGGTTCAATCTACTTGGCACTCGATGGAACCTTGATTTATAGGCTGTCCTGGGCACTAGTACTAGTACTAGTACTAGTACTGTGTCTGACAGAGCCTGAGCCAAGACCTAGTTTCAGGCACCCAGAGATATGAGCCCATATCCAGCATGTGAGATTGGCCAGGGCCCAAGTCCATCATCTCTACCCATCCTTGGTATTCAGGCACCTGTCCCCAGACCTTTTATGTAATCACTACCAATGGGGTAACCTAAAGCACAATAGAGAACTCCTCCTTCCCCATAGTAGGAATCCTGGCTGTTGATATGAGTGTCCAAACCTCAAAGTGGGAGCCAGCTGCATGGCCAAGGAGACAATGCCCACTCATGAGGGCTGCCCTGGGCACAAGTAGCCATTGTAACCCTCAGCTTGATCAAGCCTTCAAAAAAATGCTCTTAGTTGCACCTCCAGGATCCTGCATTGCAGGCCTGATATGCCCTTAAGCCCAAATCCTAACACATCGTGGGATGTTCCATGTGCACATACCCAGAGCCCGTCACTGGAATCCCTGTTTTGAGGCACCCCTAAGATGGAAAACAGCCCTCTTCACTTCCCTGAGAAAGCCACCAAACTAATGGGATCCCCCAGGATCCTTGAGAAGAAGAATCTCCCATGGTCCCATGAGTCCACACCTGTATTCCGAGGCCAGCGTGGATATGCTATCCAGATACAAGAGACTGTGCTACTGGCTTCGAGTCACCTGATTTACAGTTCCTGACGTGCTGCCCTCCAGATCTTTGGATTGGGACTGTGAACACCTCTCCATTAACCTTATCCCGAGTTTGTGTTTGCAGATCTCTCTCTAAAAACCATAGCTCACATGTCCTCCAGGATGGGGCCCCTAGAGTCACACCACAAGACTGTGCTTGCCATCCCCAAGGAAACTGGGCCCATCACAGTTGCCCAAACCCTCCTGATTAGGAGAAACCCGTAAGGCTCCTGAGCACATCCCAATATTGGAGGCTGCTCTGGATGCAAATGCACAGTCTGAAACACCCTGATCACCTCCATCCAGGCAGACACCCAAATCAATGTGTCCTGAGTCAGATAATTGAACCTGACATGGCCCTAGGACCTCATTGGAAGAGGGATTAACTTTTCAGGCACCTGTCCTCAGAGGCCTCTTCTGGAATACCAACTTATGATACAAATTATGGCCCCTGAGCCCCAGGGTGGGAAATCCTCCATGGCCTCTTGACGCCACCTCTCCATTTGTTGGTCATCGTAGACACAAACTCCAGCCTGAGCAAACATCTGACATCCGCCCATATTCAGGTGCTGATATTGGAATCAGCTGCTGCACACTGGAACTGCCTTTCGCTTTGCAATGAATTTAAGCCTAGCTTCAGACTACAATTTCATCCTCACCCTACTGGTCTGCCATATCTCTTGATAGGGAATTCTGGAGCCACAACGCAACATTCTGCCTTCTTCATAGATAGAAGGACCTGGTGAGTATGCCCATAAACTGCACATGAAGATCAATATACTCATCCCAGGAGGGAACCCCTATTTATAGTTTGCCCTAGCCACTAGTGCTGTGTCTGACAGAGCCTGAGCCTCTACCTCGTGTCAGCAACCCAGAGGGTGGGGCCCACATTAACCATGTGAGACCGGCCATGGCCCAGGGCTGTCATTACTACCCATCCTTGGTATTCAGGCATCTGTCCCCTAGATCTTAGCTGGAATCCCTACCAATGGGGGGACCTGAAGCACAATAGAGAATTCATCCTTCGCCATGGCAGGAATCCTGGCTTTTGGATGGGTGTCCAACCCTAGGAATGGGAACTGGCTGCATGGCTGAGTAGACATCGCCCATTCCTGATGGCCTCCGGGGCACAAGCAGGCATTGGGACCCTCAGCTTGACCATACTTTCAAACAAACGCTCTCAGTTGCACCTCCAGGATCCCGCATTGCAGGCCTGGTATGGCCCTAGGCCTAAATATTAACCCTTGGTGGGATTTTCCAAGCACTTAGACCCAGAGCTCATCTCTGGAATGCCTGTTTTGGGGCACGCCTAAGCTGGAAAACAGTACTCATCCCTTCCCGGAGAAATCCAACAAACTATTGAGAACCGCCAGGATCCTTGAGAGGAGAAATCTCCCATGGACCCTTGAGACAACACCTGCAATAAAGGCCATTCTGGAAATTAAATCCAGATACAATTACCTGTGCTACCACCTTTGAGTTACGTGATTTACAGTTCCAGACTTGCTGCCCTCCTGGTCTATGGATTGGGACTATGATCACCTTGCCACTAACCCTAACCTAAGTTTGTGTTTGCAGACTTCTCTCTCAAAATCATGGCGCACATGTCCTCCAGGATGGGGTCTCTGGAGTCACACCACAGGACAGTTCCTGCAATCCCCAAGGAAACTGCCCATCACAGTTGTCCAAAAACCCCATATAAGGAGAAACCTGCAAGGAACCTGAGCCAACCCTAGTATTGGATGCCACTCTGGACACAAATGCACAGTCTGAAACACCCTCATCACCTGCATCCAGTCAGACACCAGAGTCAATGATCCTGAGTCAGAAGATTGAATGACATTCCCCTAGGGCCTCATTCAAACCCTTTATTAGGTTTTCAGGCTTCTGTCCTCAGAGACCTGTTCTGGATTACCAATTTATGATACAACATATGGCCGCTGAGCCCCACAACAGAATATCTCCTGCCCCCAGAAGCAATCCGGGCTCTTGGGCCTGTGTCAAATCCTCAGGCTAGATGAATCCTGCATGGCCCATTAACCACCAGCACATTCTAAGATCTCCCTGGTAACAAACCAACATTTTGACCCATCTTCATGAGGTTCCATGTCCAATCCAGTCTTTATTTCTTCGCCTCAAAGCCACCAGATGCCATGTTCCTTCGCTGTCATGGTCAATGAAGGTGTGCTTTCCAGTCACCCATGTGGGAGATCTATGTTATCCGATCTTTCGACATGGGGAACCATGGAGGAAACAAATCAGACTGCCCCTGTCTGGTAGAAGGAAACCTTGCTGTTTGGAGCATCTCAAAAACACCAGATTGGGAAATCCTCCATAACCTCTTGACGCCACCCCTCCATTTTTGTGTCATCATAGACACAAACTCCAGCATGAGCAAATATCTGACATCCACCCTCACTCAAGTGCTGAATATTGGATTCAAACATTGCACACTGGAAATTTCTTTCGCTTGATACAGAATGTAAGCATAGCTTAGGTTTACAATTCCATCCTCAGCCTCCTGGTCCACAAGCCCTCTTGATAGTGAATTCTAGAGCCACAAAACAGCATTCTGCCTTCCCCTTACAAACAAGAAGGGCCTGGTGAGTCTGCCCAGAAACCATACATGAGGATCAATCTGCTCGGCACTCGAGGGAACCCCAATTTATAGGCTGCCCTGGGCACTAGTGCTGTGTCTGACAGAGCCTGAGCCAAGACGTAGTGTCAGCCACCCAGTGATCGGGGCCCATATCCACGATTTGATACTGGCCATGGCCCATGTCCATCATCTTTACCCATCCTTAGTATTCAGGCCTCTGTCCCCAGACCTTTGCTGGAATCCCCGCTAATGGGGGAACCTGACGCACTATAGAGAACTCCTCTTTCCCCATGGCAGGATTCTGGCTGTTGGGATGGTTGTCCAACCCTCAAAGTGGGAGCCAGCTGCATGGCCAATGTGACCACGCCCACTCATGAGGGCCACCTGGGCATAAGCAAGTATTGTGACCCTCAGCCTGAGAATGATTTCAAACAAGACCTCTCAGTTGCACCTCCAGGATCCTGCATGCAGGCCTGGTAAGCCACTAGGCCCAAATCCTAACACTTGGTGGGATTTTCCAGGGGACCAAACCCAGAGTCCGTCTCTGGAATCCATATTTTGGGTCACCCCTAACATGAAAAACAGCACTCTTCCCTTCCCCGAAAAAGCCACCAACTATTGGGAGCCACCAGGATCCTTAGAGAGGAAAAATCTCCCATGGACCCATGAGGCCACAACTGCATTCTGAGGCCATCCTGCACACAATACAGAGAAAAAAGCCTGTGATTCTGCCTTTGAGTCACCCGATTAACAGTTCCTGAAGAGCTGCCATCCATGTCTATGCATTGGGCCTGTGATAACCTTGCCACTAACCCTAACCCAAGTTTGTGTTTTCAGACTTCCCTCCCAAAACCGTGGCTCACATGCCCTCCAGTTTGTGATAACTGGAGCCACACCACGGGATTGTACCTGTCTTCCCAAAGGAAACTGTGATTGTCACTATTAAACAAACCCTCTAGATTAGGAGAACCCTGCAAGTCCCCTAAGCCCAGCCCAATATTGGAGGCCACTCTGGACGCAAATGCACAGTCTGACACACCATATCACCTACATCCAGGCTGATATCCAAGTCAATGGTCCTCAGACAGAAGATTGAACCTGTCATGCTCCTAGGATTCACTGGAACACTAGAATAGGTTTTCAGGTATCTGTACTCAGAAGGCTGTTCTGAATATCAATGTATGATACAATATGGTCACTGAGCCACACAAAAGAACATCTCCTGTCCTTAGAAGAAAGCTGTGCTCTGGACCTGTGTCAAACACTCTGGGTAGATGAATCCTTCAAGGCCCCCTGGCAACCAGCACATTCTATGATCTCCCTGACAACATACCAGCATTGTGACCCATCTTCATGAGACTCCATGACAA
Source organism: Mustela nivalis (assembly GCF_964662115.1). Taxonomy (NCBI): domain Eukaryota; kingdom Metazoa; phylum Chordata; class Mammalia; order Carnivora; family Mustelidae; genus Mustela; species Mustela nivalis. Next base: position 381,657 of record NW_028136118.1, on the reverse strand, counting down.
CTCCAGCCCTTGGTACTTCGGCCCAGAGCCACCAGAATGAAACTGCCATGTTCCTCTGCTGCCATGGTCAATGTAGGTGTACTTTCCAGGCATCCAGCGGGAGTGCTCTGATACCAACTTTCCACATGGGGAACCCTGGAGGAAACAAACCAGACTCCCCTGTACGGTAAAAGGAATCTTTTCTGTATGGAGTATCTCAAGCCTGAGGGTGGGTAATCCTCCATGGCCTCTTGAGGCCACCCATCCATTTGTTGGTCATCATAGACACTAACTCCAGCGTGAGCAATCAACTGACATCTGCACTTACTCAAGTGCTGGATATTTGAATCAGCTGCTACACACTGGAATTGCCTTATGCTTGGCACTGAATTTAAAAGTAGCTTGGCGGGACGCCTGGGTGGCTCAGTTGGTTAAACAGCTGCCTTCGGCTCAGGTCATGATCCCAGCGTCCTGGGATCGAGTCCCACATCAGGCTCCTTGCTCTGCAGGGAGCCTGCTTCTCCGTCTGACTCTGCCTTCCACTCTGTCTGCCTGTGCTTGCTCTCGCTCACTCTCTGACAAATAAATAAAATCTTGAAAAAAAAAAAAAGTAGCTTGGGTTTGCAATTCCATCCTCACCCTGGTGTTCAGTAAGCTCTCTTGATAGGGAATTCTGAAGCCACAACACAGCATTCTGCCTTCCCCATAGCAAGAAAAAACAGCCTGGAGAGACTGCCCAGAAACACTACATGAGGATAAATCTACTCGACCCTCGAGTGAACCCCATTTATAGGTTTACCTGGCCACTAGCGCTGAGTCTGACAGAACCTCGTCTCTGACCTCGTGTCAGGACCCAGAGACTGGGCTCCAACTCCAGAATGTGAGACCAGCCATGTCCCAGGGCTGTCATCTCTACCCATTCTTGATTCAGGCATCTGTCCCCAGACATTTGCTGAAATCCCTGCCAATGGGGGAACCAGAAGCACAATAGGGAAATCCTCCTTCCCCATGGCAGGAATGATGGCTCTTGGGATGGGTTTCCAGACCTCAGAGTGGTAGCCAGCTGAATGGCCAATGATAACCCGCCCACTCATGAGGGCTGCCCTGGACACAAGCAGGCATTGTGACCCCCAACATGAGCATGCTTTCAAACACTCTCAGTTGCATTCCAGAATCCAAATTTGCAGGCCTGATATGCCCCTAAGCACAAATCCTAACACCTGGTGGGATTTTTCAGGGGACCAGAAACACAGCCTGTCTCTGGAATCCCTATTTTGGGACACCCCTAAGATGTAAAATAGCACTCTCCCCTTCGCCAAGAAAGCCACCATAGTATAGGGAGCCGCTAGGATCCTTGAGAGGAAAAATCTCCCATGGATCCATGAGACCACACCTGCATTCCGAGGCCATCCTGGACACAAAAGCCAGATACACAAGCCTGTGCTACCACCTTCAAGGCAACTAATTTATAGTTCCAGACGAGCTGCCCTCCAGGTCTATGCATTGGGCCTGCGATCACCTCACCGCTAACCTTAACCCGAGTTTGTGCTTACAGACTTCAATCCCGAAACCATGGCTCATATTTCCTCCAGGATGGGGTCTCTGGAGCCACACCAAAGGACTGTGCCTGCCATCCCCAAGGAAAATGTGTCCGTCACATTTGCCTAAAACTTCGAGATAAGGAGAAACCTGCAAGGCCCCTGAGCCCACCCCAATACTGGAGGCCCCTCTGGACACAAATGTGCATTCTGAAATACGCTGATCACCTGAATCCAGGCAGATACCCAAGTCAGTGTTTCTCAGTCAGAAGATTGAACCTGACATGCTCCTATGACCTCATTGTAACCCCTGATTAGGTTTTCAGGCATTTGTAATCAGAGACCTGTTCTGGAGTACCAACTTAAGATACAACATATGGTCCCTGATCCCCACAACAGAACATCTCCTTTCTCTAGATGGAAGCCGTGCTCTTGGAACTGTGTCAAACCCTCAGGGTAGATGAATCCTACTTGGCCCGTAGCCACCAGCAGATTCTAAGATCTCACTGGTAACAAGCCAGCATTGTGAGCCATCTTCATGAGATTCCATGTCAACTACAGGCCTTGGTACTTCACCCCAGAGACTTCAGAAAGAACCTGCCATGTTCCTCAGCTGCAATGTTCAGTGGAAGTGTGCTTTCCAGGCATCCATGTGGGAGTGCTCTGCTACCCAAACTTTCCACATGGGGGACTCTCGAGCAAACAAATCTGACTGCCCTGTCCTGTAGAAGGAAACCTGGCTGTTTGGAGCATCTCACAAGCTCAAGTGTGGGAAATCCTCTATGACCTCTTTTCAACTCCTCTCCATTTGTCGGTCATTATAGACACAAACTCCAGCTTGAGCAAACATCTGACGTCTGCGCTTACTCAGGTGCTGGATATTCGAATCAGCCCCTGCACACTGGAAATGCCATTCGCTTGTCACTGAATTTATTCATAGCTTGGGTTTACAATTCCATCCTCACCCTACTGGTCCACAAGCCCTCATGATAGGGAATTCTGCAGCCACAACACAGCATTCTGCCTTCCCAATAGAAAGAAGAAGGGCCTGGTGAGTCTGCCCAGAAATTCCACATTATGATCAATCTACTTGTCCCTTGAGCGAACCCTGAATTATAGACAGCCCTGGCCCCTAGTGTTGTGTCTGACAGAGCCTAAGCCCCGACCTCGTGTCAGCCACCTAGAAGGCGGGGCCCATATCCCGCATGTTAGACTGGCCATGGAACAGAGCCGTCATCTTTACCCATCCTTGGTATTCAGGCATGTGTCCCAGACCTTTCCTGGAATCCCTACCAATGAGGGAACCTGAATCACAATAGAGAAATCCTCATTCCCCATGGCAGGATTCCTGTAAGTTCGGAAGGGTGTCCAACACTCAGAGTGTTAGCCTACTGAATGGCCATTGAGACCACCCCCATTCCTGAGGGCCACCCTATGCAAAAGCTTGCATAGTGACCCTCAGCCTGAGCATGCTTTCAAACAAACGCTCTCAGTTGTATCTCCAGGACTTGCATTGGAGGCCTGGTAAGCCCCTATGCCCAAATCATAACCCTTGGTGGGTATTTCCAGGTGCCCAGAGCCAGAGCACTTCTCTGCAATCCCTGTTATGGGACACCCTTAATATGGAAAACAGAACTCTTTCCTCTCTGAGAAAGCCACCACATTATAAGGAGCCGCCAGGATACTTGAGAGGAAATATCACCCATGGGCACCTGAGACCACACCTGCATTCTTAGTCCATCGTGGATACACAATCCAGATAAAAAAGCCTGTGCTACCTCCTTTGAGGCATGCGATTTACATTTCACACGGAGCTTCCCTCCAGGAGTATGCATTGGGCCTACAATCACTTCGCCACTAAACCTAACCCGCATTTGTGTTTGCAGACTTCCCTCCCAAAACCATGGCTCTCATGCCCTCCAGCATGGGGTCTCTGGAGCCACACCACAGGACTGTGCCCACCATTGCCAAGGAAACTGTGCCCATCAAATTGCCCTATCTTTCCAGATTAGGAGAAACCTGCAAGGCCCCTGAGCCCACCCCAATACTGGTTGCCACTCTGTACACAAATGCACAGTCTGGAACACCCTGATCACCTACATCTAGGCAGACTTTGAAGTCAATGATACTGAGTCAGAGGATTGAACCTGACATTCCGTTAGGATTTTATTGGAACCCTAGATTAAATTTTCACGCATCTATCCTCAGAGGCCTGTTCTGCAATACCAAATTATGATACATTTGGTCCGTTAGCCCCACATCAGAACATCTCTGGTCCGAGAAGGAAACCGTGCCCTTTGACCAGTGTCAAACCCTCAGGGTAGATGAATCCTACATGGTCCCTTAGCCACCAGCACACTGTAAGGTCTCCATGGTAACAAACCTGCATTCTGACCCATCTTCATGAGACTTCATGTCAACTCCAGGCCTTGGTAATTCGCCCAAGAGCCACCAGAACGAATTGGCCATGTTTCTCAGCTGCAATTTTAATGGAGGTGTGCTTTTCAGGCATCCACGTGGGAGTGCTCTGCTACCCAAACTTTCCACATGGGGGACCCTGGAGCAAATAAACCAGACTCCCCCTGTGTGGTAGAAGGAAACTTTGCTGTTTGAAGCATCTCACAAGCCCCAGCATGTGAAATCCTCCATGGCCTCTTGACGCCACCCCTCCATTCATCGGTCATCATAGACATAAACTCCAGCATGAGGAAATGTCTGACTTTCACCTTTACTCAGGTGCTGGATATCTGGAATCAGACACTGCACAATGGAACTGCCTTTTGCTTGGCACTGAATTAAACCTTAGCTTGAGTTTACAATTCCATCCTCACCCTACTGGTCCCCAAGCCCGCTTGATAGGGAATTCTGGGGCCACAACGCAGCTTTTTGCCTTCCCCTTAGAAAGAAGAAGGGCATGGTGATTCTGCCCAGAAACTCTGCATGAGGATCAATCTGCTCAGCCCTTGAGGGATCCCTGATTCATACTCAGCCCTGACCACTAGTTCTGTTTCTGACAGAGCCTGAGTGCTCAATTCATGTCAGCTACTCAGAGAGTCAGGCATGTGAGACTGGCCATGTCTCAGGTCCCTCATCTCTACCCATCCTTGGTATTCAGGCATCTGTCCCCAGACATTTGCTAGAATACCTGCTAATGGGGGAACCTGAGGCACAATAGAGAATTCTTCCTTTTCCATGGCAGGAATCCTGGTAGTTGGGATGGGTGTCCTACATTAAAGTGGTAGCCAGCTGCATGGCCAAGGAGACAACTCCCACTCATAAGGGCTGCCCTAATCACATCAGGCATTGTGACACTCAGACTAGCATGCTTTCAAACAAACGCTCTCAGTTGTACCTCCAAGTCACACATTGTAGGCCTGGTACTCCCCTAGGCCCAAATCCTAATCCTGGTGGGATTTTCCAAGCACCCAGACTCACAGCCCTTCTCTGGAATCCCTTTTTGGGGAACATCTAAGATTGAAAACAGCACTCTTCCATTCAAACGAGAAAGCCACCATACTATTGGGAGCTTCCAGGATCCGTAGAGAGGAAAATACTCTCATGGAAACATTAGAACACACCTGCATTCCAAGGCTATCATGGACACACAATCCAGATACAAAAGCCAGTGCTAGTGCCTTCGAGGTACGTGATTTACAGTTCCTGACGATCTGCCCTCCAGGTCTATGCATTGGGCCTACGATCACCTCGCAACTCAACCTAATCCGAGTTTGTGATTGCAGACTTCTCTCCCAAAACCATGGCTTACATGCCCTCCACGATGGAGTCTCTGGAGCCACACCACAGGACTGTGCCTGCCACCCCCAAGGAAACCGTGCCCACAAATTTGCCTAAACCTTCAAGATTAGGAGAAACCTGCAAGGCCCCAGAGCCCACCCCAATATTGGAGGCCACTCTGTACACAAAGGCACAGTCAGAAACACCCTGGTTGCCTACATATAGGCAGACACCGAAGTCAATGGTCCTGAGTCTAATGATTCAACCTGAAATTCCCCTTGGACTTCATTGGAACCCTAGATGAAGTTTTTAGGCATCTGTCCTCAGAGGCCTGTTCTGGAATACCAACTTATGATACAACATTTGGTCCGTGAGCCCCACAACAGAACATCTCCGATACCCAGAAAGAAACCGTGTTCTTCGACCGGTGTCAAACCATCAGGATAGACTAATCATACATGGCCCCTTAGCCACCAGTACATAGTAAGATTTCCGTGGTAACAAAACTGCATTGTGACCCAACTTCATTAGAATCCAGGCCTTGGTACTTTGCCCTAGAGCAACCAGAAAGAACCTGCCATGTTCCTTAGGTGCAATGGTTAATGTAGGTGTGCTTTCCAGTATCCACATGCGAGTACTATGCTACCCAAACTTTGCACATGGGGGAACCTGGTGTAAACAAACCAGACCTCCCCTGTCCAGTAGAAGGATACCTTATGTTTGGATCAACTCACAGGCCTGAGCTTGTAAACTGCTCCATGGCCTCTTGATGCCACCACTCCATTGGTCGGTCATCATAGACACAAACTCCAGTCTAAGCAAACATCTGACATGCACCCTTATCCCAGTGCTGGATGTCTTGAATAAACCACTGCACATTGGAACTGCCTTCCACTTGGCACTGAATTGAACCATAGCTTGTGTTTACAATTCCATCCTCACCTGACTGGTCCCTAAGCCCTCTTGATAGGGAAATCTGGGGCCACAACGCAGCATTCTGCCTTCCCCATCGAATGAAGAAATGCCTGGTGAGTCTGCCCTGAAAACCCACATGAGGATCAATCAGGTCGGCCCTCGAGTCAACACCGATTTATAGGCTGCCATGGCCACTAGTGCCGTGTCTGACAGAGCCTGAGCTCGACTGAGTTTCAGCCACTAGAGAGCAGGCCCCATATCTAGCATTTGGGATTGCCATGGCCCAAGTATGTCATCTCTACCCATCCTTGATATTCAGGCACCTGTCCCCAGACCTTGGCAGGGATCCCTGCCAATTAGGGAACTTGAAGCACAATAGAGAACTCTTCTTTCCCCATGGCAATAAACCTGGCTTTTGGGATGGGTGTTCTACCCTCAAAGGGGGAGCCAGTTACAACATCAATGACACCACACACACTCCTTAGGACTACCCTTGGCACAAACAGGCATTGTGACCCTCACCCTGAGCATGCTTTCAAAAAATCCCTCTCAGATTCACCACAATGATCCCTCATTTCAGGCCTGGTATGCCTGTAGGTTCAAATCATAAAGCTTGGTGGGATTTTCGAGGTGCCCAGACCCAGAGACCATCTCTGGAATTTTTGTTTTGGTGCACCCTTCAGATGGAAAACAGCACTCATCCCTTCCCCAAAAATGTCACCAAATTATGAGGAGCCACCAGGATCCATAGAGAGGCAATGTCTCCCATGGACCCATGAAAACACACCTGCATTCCGAGGCCATCCTGGACACACAATCCGGAGCGAAAAGCCTGTGCTACTGCCTTCCATTCACCCTAATTACAGTTCCAGATTAGCTGCTCTCAAGGTATATGCATTGGGCCTGTGATCACCTCGCCACTCACCCTAATTCGAATTTGTGTTTGCAGACTTATCTACCAAAACCATGGCACACATGCCCTCCAGGATGGGGTCTCTGGATCCACACTGCAGGACTGTCCCTGCCATCCACAAGGAAACTGTTTCCATCACAGTTGCCCAAACTGTCTAGATTAGGAGAAACCTACAAGGCCTCTGGGCCTACCCCAATTTCGGCGGCCGCTCTGAACACAAATGCACAGTCTGAAATACCCTGATCCCCTACATCCAGGAACACAGCCAAGTCAATGGTCCTGAGTCAGAATAATGAACCTAACATGCCCCTAGGACGTCATTGGAACCATTGATTCAGTTTTCAGACATGTGTCCTCAGAGGCCTGTTCTAGAATGCGAACTTATGATACAACATGTGGTGCCTGGGCCACACAACAGAACATCTCCTGTCCCCAGAAGGAAACCGTGCCCTACAATCTGTGCAAAATCCCAGAGTAGTAGATTCCTGCACAACTACTAAGCCACCAGCACATTCTAAGATCTACCTGGTAACAAACCAGCTGTGTGGCCCATCTGCAAGAGATTCCATGTCAAATCAAGGACTTGGTACTTTGCTACAGAGACACCAGAATAAAGCTGCCATGTTCTTCAGTTGCAATGGTCAATGAAGTTGAACATTCCAGGCATCCATGCGGTAGAGCTCTGCTACCCAAACTTTCCACATGGGGGACCCTGGAGCAAATAAACCACACTCCACCTGTCCAGTAGAATGAAACCTTGCTATTTGGAGCAGCTCATGAGTCTCAACGTGAAAATCCCTCCATGGCTTCTTGACGCCACCCCTCCATTTGTCAGTCATCATAGACACAAACTCCAGTGTGAGCAAATATCCGACGTCCTCCCTTACTAAGCTGCTGGATATCTCGAAAAAGCTGCTGGACACAGGAACTGCCTTCCGCTTGGCAGTGAATTGAACTGTAGCTTGTGTTTACAATTCCTTCCTCACCCGACTGGTCCCCAAGCCTTCTTGATAGCGAATTATGGAGACACAACACAGCATTCTGCCTTCCCGATAGAAACAAGTGCCTGGTGAGTCTGGCCAGAAACCCCACATGAGGATGAATCTGCTCGGCCCTATATCGGAGGGACCCTGATTTATAGGTTGCCCTGGCCACTAGTGCTGTGTTTGACAGAGCCTGAGCCCAGACCTAGTGTCAGTCACCAGAGTTTGAGCCCCACATCTAGCATTTGGGATTGCCATGGCTCAAGTATTTCATCTCTACCCATCCTTGGTATTCAGGCACCTGTCCCCAGACCTTTGCTGGAATCCCTGATAATGGGGCATCCTGAAGCACAATAGAGAACTCCTCCTTCTTCATATCAGGAAACTTGGCTGTTAGGATGGGTGTTCAACCCTGAAAGGGGGAGTCATTTACAAGTCCAGTGAGACCACACAAACTCCTCAGGGATGCCCTGGAGGCAAACAGGCCTTGTGACCCTCAGCCTGAGCATGCTTTCAAACAATCCTTCTCTGTTGCACCACCATGAACCCGCATTGCAGGCCTAATATGCCCCTAAGCCCAAATCCTAGCACTTGTTGTGATGTCCCAGATGCCATGCACCAGAGCCCGTCTCTGGAATCCCTGTTTTGGGGCACCCATAAGGTGGAAAACATCACTCTCCCCTTCCCCGAAAAAGCCACCAAACTATGGAGAGTCACCAGGATCCATAGAGAGGAAAAGACTCCCATGGACCCATGAGACCACACCTGCATTCCAAGGCCATGCTGGACACACAATCCCAAGAGAAAAGCCTGTGCTACTGCCTTCCAGTCTCCCTAATTATAGTTCATGAGGAGCTTCCCTCCAGGTCTACGCATTGGGCCTGTGATCACCTCGCCACTCACCCTAATTTGTATTTGTGTTTGCAGACTTCTCTCCCAAAACCATGGCTCACATGCCCACCAGAATGTGATCTCTGGAGCCACACCACAGAACTCTGGCTGCCAACCCCAAGGACACTGTGCATATCAGATTTGCCCAAACCTTCCAAATTAGGAGAAACCTGTGTGGCCCCTGAGCCCACACCAATATTGCCGGCCACTCGGGATGGAAATGCGCAGTCTAAAACACCCTTATCACCTACATCCAGGGAAATAGCCAAGTCAATGATCGTGAGATAGACGATTGAACCTAAAATGCCAGTAGGCTCTCAATGGAACCCCATTAGGTTTTCAGGCATCTGTCCTCAGGGGCCTATTCTGAAATACCAATCTATGACACATCATGTGGTCTCTGAGCCACACGACAGAACATCCCCTGTCCCCAGAAGAATACCATGCTCTTCGACCTGTGCCAAACCCTCAGGGTAGGAGAATCCTGCATGGCACCTTAGCAACCAGCACATTCTAAGTTCTCCCTGGTAACAAACAAGCATTGTGACCCATCTGCAAGAGATCCCATGTCAACTCAAGGCCTTGGCACTTTGTCCCAGAGCCACCAGAACGAATCTGCCATGTTCCTCAGCTGCAATTGTCAATGGAGGTGTGCTTTCCTGGCATCCATGCCGGAGAGCTCTTCTTCACAAACTTTCCACATGGGGAAACCTAGAGTAAACAAACCAGACTTCACCTACTCTGTACAAAGAAATGTTACTTTTTGCAGAAGTTCAGAGGCCTCAGCTTGTGAACTCCTCCATGGCCTCTTTATACCACCCCTCCACTTGTCGGTCATCATAGACAAAAACTCTAGTGTGAGCAAGCATCTGACATCCACCCTTATTCCAGTGCTGGATGTCTCGAGTAAACTGCTACAAATTGGAACTGCCTTCTGCTTGGCACTGAAATGAACCATAGCTTTTGTTTACAATTCCACCCAAAACTGACTGGTCCCCAAATCTGGAGCCACAACACAGCATTCTGCCTTCCCTATTGAATGAACAAATGCCTGGGAATCTTCCCAAGAAACTCCACATGAGGATCAATCTGCTCCGCCCTCGAATCTACTCTGATATAAAGGCTGCCATGGCCACTAGCGCTGTGTCTGACAGAGCCTGAGCCCCGACCGAGTTTTAGGCCTCATATCTAGCATTTGGGATTGCTATGGCCCAAGTACGTCATCTCCACCCATCCTTGGTATTCAGGCACCTATCTCGAGACCTTGCTGGAAACCCTGCCAATGGGGCAACCTGAAGCACAGAGGAACCTGACGGAAGAGAACTCATCCTTCCTCATGGCAGGACATTTGTCTGTTGGGTTGGGTGTCCAACTCTCTAAGAGGGAGCCAGATATATGACCAATGAGACCACTCCCACTCCTGAGGGCCGCCATGGGAGCAAACAGGCATTGTGAGACTCAGCCTGAGCAAGCTTTCAAACAATCCCTCTCAGTTGCACCATCATGATCCCGCATTGCAGGCCTCATACACCCCTAGGTGCAAATCCTAACCCTTGGTGGGAAGTCCCAGATACCCAGAAAAAGAGCCTGTATCTGGAATCCCTGTTTTGGGGCACCCATAAGATGGAAAACAACACTCTTCCCTTCCCCAAAAAAGCCACCAAACTATGAGCTGCACAGATCCATAGAGAGGAAAAGTTTCCCATGGACCCATGAGACTATACCTGCATTCCAAGGCCATCCTGGACACACAATATAGAGAGAAAAGCCTGTGCTACTGCCTTTCAGTCACCCTAATTACTCCTGACAAGCTGCACTCCAGGTCTACTCATTGGGCCTGTGATCACCTTTCCACTAACCATAACCCACATTTGTGTTTGCAGACTTCTCTCCCAAAACCATGGCTCATATGCCCTCCAGGACAGGGTCTCTGGATCCACAACACATGACTGGGCCTGCCATCCCCAAGGAAATTGTGCCCGTCAAACCTGCCCAAACCTTCCAGTTTAGGAGAAACATGCAAGAGCCCTGAACCCGACCCAATATTGTCGGCAGCACTGGACACAAATGCCAGTCTGAAACGCCCTAATCACCTACATCCAAGCAGACAGCCATTTCAATGTTCCTGGGTCAGAAGATTGTACCTGACATGCTCCTAGGACGTCATTGGAACACTAGATTAGGTTTTCAGGCATCTGTCCTCAGGGTCCTGTTCTGAAATACCAACTTAGGATACAACATGTGGTCCCTGAGCCACACAATAGAATATCTCCTGTCCCCAGTAGGAAACCATGCCCTTCGACCTGTGCCAAACCCTCAAGATTGGAGAATCCTGCACAGCACCTTAGACACCAGCACAAACTCTAGTTTGTGCGTTGACCCATACCACAAGCTTTCCATCTGCTGGACAGTCGAGTCCTGTTGAATGGCTCCAGGATGTCCCATACGGAAAGACTGGAGAGCAGGATTCGAAGGATGGATGCCTGTACAGCATACCTCACATTCCCATTGGCTCTTTGTGACAAGACATGTTTGAACTACTGGCTCTGGGGCGAGCTAACTAGGGGGCTGAATTGAAATGGACTCTCCTGCGGATGGGTCATAATGTGGGTTTGTGTGCATGGAGACCTTGGAATATTTTGGCAGCTCAGGGGCCATGAAGTATTCGCCTAACCGAAGGGTGTAATATTGCTCCAATTAAAAAGAGATCCCTATGTGGAGATGAGACAGGTTCTCTTTGGTGCCTCAGAAAAGCCCCAGATACTGGTCTTCAAACCAGTTCTCTGAGTAGAGACACCTGGAAACCAAAGCTAGGGTTCAGATTAGAGCCTAGATGCCTGTCCGTTTCAATCTTCTGTCTCTGGGGACACTGTCTGAGTATCTAAGTGGAGATAGTTGCTCAGCTGGTGTCAGAGTGCCCCTCTTAGTCCATGGCCGAGGCATGGCCTTGGAGACCTTATTGGATTCTCCTAATCTCTAGGGTTGTGGCCAATGGATTGGGTACAGTTTTCTTGGAGAGGACTGGCACAGTCCTTCAGTGTGTCTCCATAGGCCCTAGCCTGGAGGGTGTGTGGGTCCGGGCTGTGGGCACAGAAGTCTGAAAACACAAACTCGGCTTGGGTGTGGAGTCGAGAGCATGGCAGGATGGACCCACAGACCGTGAGAGGAGATCCTCAGCTTATGAAAGAAGGGCAAATGGGAGGCAGTCACGCAAGCTTTTGTCTTTGGATGTTTTGTCTCCCATAGCCGTGGAATGTAGGGGTGACCTCAGGGGCTATGGAAGAGTCTCCCTCTCTGAGGAGTTGGTCCAGCTCTTAAGATTTTGGGGACATTTTGTGGGAAGGGTGGAGTCCTGCTGTCTGGCTCAGGTGTTCTTCCAGGAGAGGGACTCCAGATCACAGTCCTGGGTTCGAGCAAATGGAATACTCGAGCTCTTGTGAAGATTGGGATCATAGGGGCTTGGCAAGCCCCATATGCGGGCTCTTGGTCCAGGCCCTGAGAGACCTTACTTCGACATGGGGCCCATGCTGATGGTCCCAATGCGAGTTTGTACCCAAGGAGGCACTCAAGTTTAGGCTTGGCCTCAGGGGCCATGAAGGTTTCTCCTACACTGAAGGTATGACTCCATGCCAACAGCAAGTTTTCCAGCCATGGGGAAGGAGAAGATCTGATTTGTGCTTCAGTTACCCACGTTTGCCAGGATTTGATATAATATCTAGGGTCAGATGTCGGAAAACCCAGGTTGGGAAGAGATGACGGCATAAGGCCATGGCCTGTCTGATGTGCTTAGTGTGCAGCCAGCTGTTTCCTTGTCTGTCGGGACGTCAGGCTGTGTCAGACAGAGCATTACTGACCAGGGTAACCTTTCCAGTTAGGGTGCGGTCGAGGCCAGAGCAGGTTGGTTCTCATTTGTGGTTTCTGGAGAGCCCCATAGGGCAACGTTTTTCTTCTGGTGGGCAGGCAGAAAACTGTGTTGTGGTTCTGGAATTCCCAGTCTGGAGGGCTTGTTTGCCAGGAGTGTGAAGAGGGAAGTCTGAAAACACAAGCTAACGTTAGGTTTGGGGCCGAGGGCATGGCAGGCCCACTCTGCAGAGACTGAATCAAGATCTCCTGCATCTGAGGTCAGGGCGAGTATCAGACGTTGCATCAGGTTGGAGTTTGTGTCCATTCTGGCCCCTTCCTGAAGGGGGTGGGGGCGTCATGAGGCCAGGGAGGTTTCCCAACGCTGGGAGTTATGAGCTGCCCCAAACATCAAGGTTTCCTCTGTAGGACAGTCGAGTACTATGAGATGGTTCTAGGATGACCCCTACAGAAAGACTCGAGAGAAGGGGTCTAAGCATGAATGTCTGCAAATGCCACCTCACATTCCCACTGGCTGCTTGGGGCAAGGCAGGCTCAATCTGCAGGCTCTTGGGCGGGTTTCTCAGAGGGCTGAGTTGAAATGGACTCTCCTGAGGATGAGTCATACTGTGGGTTGGTGGCCATGGAGACCTTGGAATGTGGCGGTGGCTCAGGGACTCTGCAGGTTTCTCCAAACCGAAGGGTTTGACACAGCTCCAACAATGAAGCTTCCCATGTGGAGACGATAGTTGTTCTGTTTGGTGTCTCAGGAAAGCCCCAGATGCTGGTCTTCAAACCCAGGCCTCTGAGGAGTGACACCTGGAAACCAAAGCAAGAGTTCAGATTAGGGCCCAGGGGCCTGTCTGGTTCAATCAACTGTCTCTGCCGACATCTGTCTGTGTTTCTGCATGGAGGTAGTTGCTCAGCTTGTGTCAGGATGCCTTTGTCCAGAGTGGCTTATAGTAGTGGGATGTCCTCGGGGGCCTTGATGTTTCTCCTATTCTGTGGGGTTATGGGCAATGGAATGGGCATAGTCTCCTTGGAGAGAGCAGGACAGTCCTGTGGTGTGGCTCCAGAGGCCCCAGCCTGGCGGCTGTGTGGGCCAGGGCTGTGGGGACAGACATCCAAAAACACAAACTCGGCTGAGGTTTGGGGCTGAGGTTATGGCAGGAGTGATCTACAGTCCGTGAGGGGAGCTCATTGTGATTAGAAAGTAAGGCGAGTGAGAGGCGGTCGTTCAGGCTTATGTCTCTGGATGTTGTATTCATGATGGTCATTTGATGTAAGCATGGTCTCATGGGCCATGGAAGTCTCCCTCTCTGGTGATTTGTCCGGGTCCCAAGAGATTGGGGTCATTTTGTGGGAAGGGAGGAGTCCTGTTTTCTGCCTCATGTGTCCCCACAATAGAGGGATTCTAGAGCAGAGCACTGGGTACATACAACTGGAATACCCACCCTCTGGTTAGGCCTGGGGTCCTATGGGCATGGCAAGCCCATATGCAGATTCTTGGTCCAGCCACTGAGAGACGTTACTTGAATAGTGGACTCATGCTGAGGGTCACAATGTGTGTTTGTGCCCAAGGTGGTCCTCAATATTGGGCGGGACCTCATTGAGCTTGCAGGTTTCTCCTACAGTGAACCTTGGACATGCCAACCTCAGGGTTTCTTGCCATGGGGAAGGAGGAGTTTTGATTTCTGCATCACGTTCACCTCTGGGCACTAATTGGAGATAAGGTCTAGGTTCTGAAGCCTGAAAACCGAGGTTTGGAAGAGATGACGACCTAAGGCCATGGCGGGTCCGATGTGTTCAGTTTGGGGCCAGCTTTCTAGGTGTCGTTCAGGAAGTCTGCACTCAGGCTGTGCCAGACAGGGCATTCGTGCCCAGATACGCTGTATAATTGGGGTACAGTTGAGTGGCATGCAGAAGATAATTATTTGGGGTTTCTCCGTAGCCCCATAAGGCAAAGTCTTTCTTCTGGAGGGCAGACAGAGTGCTGCATTCTGGCTCCGAAACTGCCAAACTGGAGGCCTTGCGGCCAGGAATGCAAGGATGTAAGTCTGAGAACTGAAGCTTTGCTTTGGTTTCAGGGCGAGGAAATGGCAGGCACACTCTGCAGAGCTGAATTTAGATTTCATGCATCTGAGGTCAGGGCGAGGTTCATATATTGGCTCAGGTTGGAGTTTCTGTCCATGATGGCCCCTTCATGAAGGGGGGTCATCACACCGCCATTGGTGTTTTCCCATGATGGCAGTAGTGAGATGCTCCAAACCACAAGGATTTTCTGCGGGTCAGTTGAAACCTGTTGGATGGCTCCAGGACATCCCATATGGAACAATTGCAGAGCAGGGTTCTAAGGATGGATGCCTGGGCATCCGGCCTTGCATTCCAATTGTCTCCTACCGAAACGGCACGTTTGATTGCTGCCTATGATGTAGTAGCCGAGGGGGCTGAGTTGAAATGCATTCTCCTGAGGATCGGTCATAATGTGGGATTGTGTCCATGGAGACCTTGGAATGGGGCAGTGGCACCAGGGCTCTGAAGGATGCTCCTAACCAGAGGTTTTGACACAGCTCCAAAAGCATTTTTCCAATGGGGAAACAAGATTTGTTCTCATTGGTGCTTCAGTAACCCCCAATATGCTGGTATTGGAAACCAGAACTCTGAGGAGAGATGCCTGGAAACCAAGGCAATGGATCTGATTAGGGCCTGGGGCCTGTCTGGTTTAATCTTCTTCTCTCGGTTCATCTGTCTATGGGATTGAGTGGAGGTAGTTCCTCAGCTGGTGTCAGATTGCCCCTATTTGTCCTGGGCAGTCTACACTATTGGGATGGCCACTTTGACTTTGGAGGTTTCTCCTAATTTGCAAGTTTGTGGCCAATGAAATGGGCAGAATTCCTTTGGGGAGGGAAGGCACAATCCTGAGGTGTGGCTCTAGGGGCTCAAGCATGGAGGGTGTGTGGGTCAGAGCTGTGGGGACAGAAGTCTGAAAACAGAAACTCGTCTTAGGTTTGGGGACATAGGTATGGGAGGCCCGATCTACAGACCTTGAGCAGAACTCTTCAGGATATGAACAAAGAGTGAGTGTGAGGCACTTGCTCAGGCTTTTGACTCTGGATTTTGTGTCACTGATGGCCGTGGAATGTAGGGGCGTCCTCATGGACCATGGGTGAGACTTCCTCTATGGGGATTTGGATGATCCCAATATTTTGGGGTCATTCCGTGGGATGGGAGGAGTCCATTCTGTTTTTTTTTTTTTTTTTTTTTTACCTCAGGTGTGCTACTAAAGAGGGATTCCAGAGCAGAACCCTGGGAAGGGGCGACTGGACAACCCGAACTCTGTATAAGATTGGGGGCCTAAGGGCATGGCAATCCCCATATGGGGTACCTTGGTCCAGCCACTGAGAGGTCTTACTTGAGTACAGTGCTCACACTGAGGGTCACAATGCATGTTTGTGCCCAATGTAGGCATCAAGCATGGGCGGGGACTCATGGGCCATGCTTGATTCTCCTACACTGAACTTTGGACAACATACGAACCGCAAGGTTTCTTTCCATGGGGAAGGAGGAATTCTGATTTCTGCATCATGTTCACCCCTGGGCAGTGACTGGAGATAAGATCTAAGTTCTGAATCCAGAAAATCGAGGTTGGGATGAGATGATAACCTAAGGTCATGGAGGGTCCGATGTGCTCAGTGTGCGGTCAGCTTTCTGGGTGTTGTTCAGGAGGTATGGATTCAGGCTGTGTCAGACAGTGCATTAGTGCCCAGGTTAGAATGTATAATTTGGGTACAGTTGAGTTCCATGTAGGTTCATCCTCATTTATTGTGTCAGGGAAGCTCACTGGGGCAACATTTTTCTTCTGGTGGGCAGGCAGAGTGCAGCATTGTGGGTCCAGAATTGCAAAACTTGAGGGCGTCGGGACCAGGAGTGTGAGGACGTAAGTCTGAGATCATAAGCTAAACTTAAGTTTCAGGGCGAGGGCACGGCAGGCACCCTCTGCAGATCCGAATCAAAATCTCATTCATCTGAAGTCAGGACGAGGATCAGACTTAGGCGCAGGTTGGAGTTTCTGTCCATGATGGCCCCTTCATCAAAGGGGTGGAATCTCGAGGCCATGGAGGTTTTCCCACGTTGGGAGTTGTGGGATGCTCCAAACTGCAAGGATTCCTTCTGCGGGAAAATTGAGAACTGTTGGATGGCTCCAGGACATCCCATATGGAATGACTCCAGAGCCGGGTTCTAAGGATGGATGCCTGAGCAGACTGCCTCTTACACCAATTGTCTCCCTGCCACAAGACAGGTACGATCTGATGGCTATGCAGGAGCAATCGTGGGAGCTGAGTTGAAATGGACTCTCCTGAAGATGGGTCTTAATGTGTGTTTGTGTCCATGAGGACGTTGGAATGGGGTGGTGGCCCCAGGGCTCTAAAGGATTCTAACCGGAGATTTTGAAACAACTCGAAAGAGCAAGTTTTCCATGTGGAGACAAGATTTGTTCTAATTGGTGCCTCAGGAAACCCACATATGCTGGTATTAGAACCAGGCCTCTGAGGAGAGATACATAGAAACCACAGCAATGCATCCAATTAGGTCCTAGGAGCCTCTCTGGTTCAATCTTCTTCTCTGTCGACATCTGTCTATTTTATGAAATGGAGGTAGTTGCTCAGCTGGTGTCAGACCGCTCCTGTTTGTCCAGGCGGCCTACACTATAGGGATGGCCTCGGGGACTTTGGAGGTTTCTCCTAAATTGTATGATTATGGACAATGGCATGGGCAGAATTCCTGTGGAGTGGGCAGGCACAGACCTGATGTGTGGCTCCAAGGGCCCAGCCTTGAGGGTGTGTGGGCAAGGACTGTGGGGACAGATGTCTGAAAACACAAACTCAGCTTAGCTTTGGGGACGTAGGTATGGCAGGTCCGATTTACAGACTATGAGGAGAACTTTTTGGGATATGAATAAAGGGTGAAAGTGTGACACTTGTCAGGCTTTTGCCCCTGGATTTTGTGTCAATGATGGCTGTGGAATGTCAAGGAGTCCTCATGGGCCATGGAAGAGTCTTTCTCTCTGTGGATTTGGCCAGATCCCAATTGTTTTGGGTTAATCTGTGGGATTCAGTTTTGTTAACTAAGGTGTCCCACCAAAAGAGGGATTCCAGAGCAGAGCCCTGGACAACAAGAAATCTAACTAAAAATACGGGCCTAGGGGCATGGCAAGCCCAATATGCCTTCTAATGGTCCAGCCACTGAGAGGCCTTCATTGAGGACAGAACTCATGCTGAGGGTCACAATGCGTGTTTATGCCCTCGTGGTACTCAAGCATGGGTGGGGACTCATGGTGCATGCTTGTTTCTCCTACACTGAATGATAGTCAACATGTCAACCACATGAGTTCTTGCCATGGGGAAGTATTAATTCTGATTTCTGCATGTCATTCACCCCTGGGCAGTGATTGGAGATAAGGTCTAGGTTGTGAAGTCTGAAAACCGAGGTTGGGAAGAGATGACGACCTAAGACCATGTCGGGTCCGATATGCTCAGCGTGGAGCCAGCTGTCTGGGTGTTGGTCGGGAGGTCCAAGCTTGGGCTGTGTCAGACAGGGCCTTAGTGCCCAGGGTAGATTGTATAATTGGGGTACAACTGAGTGCTGTGCAGGTTGATCTTTATTTGGCATTTCTGGGTAGCCCCAAGGGCAATGTTTTTCTTCTGGAGAACAGGCAGAGTGCTGCATTGTGGCTCCGGAATTTCCAAAGTGGATGCCTTGTGGACGGGGAGTGTGAGGACGGAAGTCTGAGAACACATGTTAGGCGTAGGTTCTGGGCGAGGGCACGGCAGGCACCCTCTGCAGATCTGAATCGGGATATCATGAATCTGAAGTCAGGGCGAGGTTCAAACCTAGGCTTAGGTTTGAATTTCTGTCCATTCTGGCCACTTTATGAAGGGGACAGCATCTCCAGTCCATGGAGGTTTACCCACAATGGAAGTTGTGAGATGCTCCAAACAACAAAGATTCCTTCTGATCAACAATTGAGACCTTTTGTATCACTCCAGTACATACCATACAGAATGACACCAGAGCAGGGATCTAAGGATGGATGCATGGGAAGCCCGCCTCACATTGCAGTTGTCTCCTAGCAAATAGACAGGTTTGATATGCTGGCTCTGTCAGAGCAACCAAGGGGGCTGAGTTGAAATGGACTCTCCTGAGGATGGATGCTAATGTGGGTTTGTGTCCATGGAGACCTTGGAATGGGGCGTTGGTGCATGGGCCCTGAAGGATTCTCCTAACCGGAGGTTTTGAGACATCTCCAAAGGACAAGTTTCCCATGTGGAGACGAGATTTGTTCTGATTGGTGCCTCAGGAAACCCCCATATACTGTTATTGGAATATAGGCCTCTGAAGAGAAATAACTGGAAACCAAAGCAATGGCTCCGTTTAGAGCCTAGGGGCCTGTCCGGTTGAATCTTCTTCTCTGTGTACATCCATCTAAGGTATTAGTGGAGTTAGATGCTCAGCTGGTGTCAGATGGCCCTTGTTTGTCCCAGGCGGCCTACACTATTGTGAAGGCCTTGGGGACTTTGGAGGTTTCTCCTAATTTTATGATTATGGACAATGGAATGGGCAGAATTCCCGTGGAGAGGGAAGGCACAGTTTTGATGTGGCTCCAGGGGCCCCAGCCTGCAGGGTGTGTGCACCAGGACTGTGGAGACAGAAGTCTAAAACACAAACTCAGTTTAGGTTTAGGGACGTAGGTATGGCAGGCCCGATCTACAGACCGTGAGGAGAATTCTTCCGGATATGAAGAAAGAGAGATTGTGAGGCACTTGTTCAGGCTTTTGTTTCTGGATTTTGTGTCAACGATGGGCGTGGAATGTCGGGGAGGCCTCATGGGCCATGGACGAGTCTTCCGCTCTGTGGATTTGGCCCGATTCCAATTGTTTTGGGTCAAACTGTGGGATGGGAGGAGTCCTTTCAGTTTTGTTACCTCAGGTGTCCCACCAAAAGAGGGATTCCAAAGCCGAGCCCTGGGGAGGGGAGACTGGACAACCAGAAATCTGGTTAAAAATTGGGGCCTAGGGGCATTGCAAGCCCAATATGCTGTCTTTTGGTCCAGCCGCTGAGAGGCCTTACTTGAGAACTGGGCTCACGTTGAGGGTCACAATGCATGTTTGTGACCGACTTGGTCCTCAAGCATCTGCAGGGCCTCATGGGCCACACTGGTTTCAACTACACTTTACGTTGGACAACATGCCAACCACAAGGTTTCTTGCCATGGGGAAGGAGTTCTGATTCCTGCATCATGTTCAACCCTGGGTGGTGACTGGAGATAAGGTTTAGGTTCTGAAGCCTGAAAACCGAGGTTGGAAAGAGATGATGACCTAAGGCCATGGCGGGTCCGATGTGCTCAGTGTGTGGCTAGCTGGGTGGGTGCGAGCCAGGAGGTTCAGTCTCAGGCTGTGCCAGAAAGGGCAGTAGTGCCCAGGGCAGCCTGTATAATTGGGGTCCAGTCAAGTGGCATGCAGGTTGATCCTCATTTGGGGAATCTGGGTAGCCCCAGAGGGCAAAGTTTTTCTTCCGGAAAGCAGGCAGAGTGCTGCCTTGTAGTTCTGGAATTGCCAAACTGGAGGGCTTGTGGGCCAGGAATGTGAGGATGGAAGTTGAGAACACAAACTAGACTTACGTTTCTGGGCAAGGGCACGGCAGGCACACTCTGCAGAGCTGAATCAAGATGTCCTGCATCTGAAGTCAGGGCGAGGATCAGACGATCGCTCAGGTTGGAGCTTCTGTCCCTGATGGCCCCTTCATGAAGCGCAGGGGGCGGGATCACGAGGCCATGGAGGTTTTCCCACGATGGGAGTTGTGAGATGCTCCAAACAGTAAAGATTCTTCTGCGGGACTATTGAGACCTGTTGGTTGGCTCCAGGACTTCCCATACAGCATCATTCTGAGAATGGTTCTAAGTATGGATGTCTGGGAAGCCTGCCTCTCATTCCAATCATCTCCTAGCGACAAGACGGGTTAGATCTGCTGGATCAGGGGGAGCAACTGAGGGGGCTGAGTTGAAATGGACTCTCCTGTGGATGGGTCCTAATGTGGGTGTGTCTCCATGGAGACCTTGGAATGAGGCGCTGGCACCGGGAACCTGAAATGTCCTTCTAACCAGAGGCTTTGAGAGAGCTCCAACATGCAAGTTTCCCATGTGTAAACGAGATTTGTTCTGATGGGTGCCTCAGGAAAAGCCCTCAGCTGGTATTGGAAACCAGGCTTTTGAAGAGACATGCCTGTAAACCAAAGCTATGGATCCCATTATGGCCTGGGGTCCTGTCTGGTCAATCTTCTTCTCTGGGGACATCCATCTATGGTATGAGTGGAGGTAGATGCTCAGCTGGTGTCAGACGGCCCATTTTTGTCCCGGACAACCTACACCATTGGTATGGCCTCAGGGAATTTGGAGGTTTCTCCTAATTTGTATGGTTTTGGATAATGGAATGGGCAGAATTCCCATGGATTGGTAAGGCACAGTCCTAATGTGTGGTTCCAGGGGCCCAGCCTGGAGGGTCTGTGGCCCAGGACTTTGAGGACAGAACTCAAAAAACACAAACTCAGCTTAGGTTTGGGGACGTAGGTATGGCACGGCCGAACTACAAATCATGAGAAGAACTCTTCAGGATATGAAGAAAGAGCGAGTCTGAGGCGCTTGCTTAGGCTTTTGTCTCTGGATTTTGTATCAGCGATGGCCGTGGAATGTCGGGGAGGCCTCATGAGCCATGGACGAATCTTCCTCTCTGTGGATTTGGCCCTATCCCAATTCTTTTTCGTGAATCTGTGGAATGGGAGGACTCCTTTAAGGTTTGTTACCTGAGGTGTCCCACCAAAAGAGGAATTCCAAAGCAGAGCCCTGGGCAAGAGTGAAGGGACAACCCGAACTTGGTTAAAAATTGGGGTCTAGGGGCATGGCAAGCCCAATATGCTCTTTCTTCATGCAGCCACTGAGAGGCCTTGCCTGAGGACCGGGCTCAGGCTGAGGGTCACAATGTGTGTTTGAGACCAATGTGGCCCTCAAGCGTGGGCTGGGTCTCATGTGCCACACTGGTTTCAACTACACTGAAAGTTGGACAACATGCCAACCACCATAGGTTTCTTGCCAAGGGAACGAGTTCGGATTTCTGCAACATTTTCAAACCTGGGCAGTGATTGGAGATAAGGTCAAGGTTCTGAAGCCTGAAAACCGAGGTTGGGTAGAGATGACGACCTATGGCCATGGCGGGTCCGATGTGCTCAGTGTGTGGCCAGCTGTCTGGGTGGGGCCAGGAGTTCCAGGCTCAGGCTGTGTCAGAATGGGCAATTGTGCCCACTTCAGCCTATATATTTGGTGTACAGCCAAATGGCGTGCAGGTTGATCCTCATTTGGGGTTTCTGGGTAGCCCCAGAGGGCAATGTTCTTCTTCCAGGGAGCAGGCAGAGTGCCGCAATGTACTTCTGGATTGCCAAACTGGAGGGCTTATGGGCCGGTAGTCTGAGGACGGAACTCCGAGAACACAAGCAAGGCTTAGGTTTTATGTGTGAGGACATGGCAGGCACAATCTACAGACCTGAATCGAGATCTCTTGCACCTGAAGTCAGGTTGAGCATCAGACGATGCCTCAGGTTTGACTTTCTGTCCCTGATGGCCCCTTCATAAAGGGGGGGAATCACGAGGCCGTGGGGGTTTTCCCACCATGGGAGTTGTGAGAAGCTCCAAACTGCAAAGATTCTACTGTGGGACAATTGAGACCAGTTGGTTGGCTCCAGGCCAACGATTCTGAGCAGGGTTCTAAGGATGGATGGCTGGGTAGCCCACCTCGCATTCCAATATTCTCCTAGCTACAAGACAGGCTAGATCTGTTGGATCTCGGGGAGCAACCGAGGAGGCTGAGTTTAAATGGACTCTCCTGTGGATGGGTCCTAATATGTTTTTGTGTCTATGGAGACTGTGGCATTAAGCGGTGGCACTAGGGCCCTGAAGGCTTCTCCTAAACAGAGGTTTGACACAGGTCCACCATGCAAGTTTCCCATGTGTAGAGGAGATTTGTTCTGGTGGGTGAGTCAAGAAACAGCCATATTCTGGTATTGAAATCCAGGCCTCTGAGGAGAGATGCCTGGAAACCAAAGCAATGGATCCGATTAGTGCCTAGGGGCCTGTTGGTTTCTTTTTACCTCGGGCGACATCTATCTATGGGTCAGAGTGCAGGTAGGTGGTCAGATGAACTCAGATTGCCCGTGTTTGTCCTTGGAAGCCAACACTATGGGATGGCCTCAGGGAATTTAAAGGTTTATACTTTTAGTTGCGTTGTGCCATTGGAATGGGCTCACACAATTCCCTTGCGAGGGCAAGAACAGTCCTCAGGTTTGGCTTCAGGGGCCTGAGCCTATAGGGTGTGTAGGCCAGGGCTGTTTGGACAGTTGTCTGAAAACACAAACTCGACTTCTGTTTCGGGTCATAGGTAGGGCAGGACTGATCTACAGACCATGAGGAGAACATTTCGGTATATGAAAAAAGGGCGAGTGTGAGGCTATTGCTCATGTTTTTGTCTCTGCATATCATGTCACTCATGGTCGTGAAATTTCCGGGTGACTTCATGGGAAATGGACGAGTCTTACTCTCTGGGGATTTGGCCCCTTCCAAAGAGGTTGGGGTCATTCTGTGGGATGGAAGAAGTCGTTTTTTTTTTTTGTTGTTGTTGCTTTGTTTTGTTTCATTTTTTAACCTCCGTTGTCCCACCACATGAGGAATTCCAGAGTAGAGCTCTGGGGAGGGGTGACTGAACAACCAGAAATCTGGTTAAAAATTGGGGCCTAGGGCTATGTCAAGCCCATTATGACATCTAGTGATCCAGGCTCTGAGAGGACTTACTAGAGGACAGGACTCACCCTAAGGGTCACAATGCATATTTATGCCCTCGTCGCACTCAAGAATAGGCGGGCCTCAGGGTGAATGCTAGTTTCTCCTACAATGAACGTTGGACAACATGCCAACCACAAGGTTTCTTGCCATGTGTAAGGAGAAGTTCTGATTTCTGCATCACACTCACCCCCAGGCAGAGATAAAGTCTAGTTTCTGAGGCCTGAAAACTGAGGTAGGGAAGAGATGAGGACCTAAGGCCATGGCGGGTCTGATGTGCTCAGTGTGCGGTCATCTGTCTGGGTGTTGGTCAGGAAGTCCGGGCTCAGGTTGTGTCAGACAGTGCATTAGTGCCCAGGTTAGACTATATAATTCCGGCAAAGTCGAGTACCGTGTAGGTTTATCTTCATATAAGGTGCCTTGGCAGCTCTTTAGGCAATATTTTTTTTTCCAGAAAGCAGGCCATGTGCTTAATTTTGGGACCGGATTTACCAATCATGAGGGCTTTGAGGCCAGGAGAGTGAGGTCGGAATTCTGAGAACAAAAGTTATACTTGGGCTAAGGGCAAGGGCTCGGCAGGTACCCCCTGCAGATCTGAACCAATATCTCATCCATTTCAAGTCAGGGAGAGAATTAGACTTTGGCTTAGGTTGGAGTTTCTGTGCCTGACGGCTCCTTCATGAAGGGAGCGGAATCTTGTGTCCATGGAGTTTTTCCCACGTGGGAGTTGTGGGTTGCCCCCTTCAAGAATTCCTTCTGCGGGACAATTGAGACCTTTGGGCAGCTCCAGGACATCCCATATGGAGTGACTCCATAGCACCGTTCGAGGGAGGATGCCTGGGAAGCCAGCCTCGCATTCCAATTGTCTCCTAGCAACAAGCCAGTTTAGATCTGATGGCTCTGCGGGAGCAACCGGGGTGACTGACTTGAAATGGACTTTCCTCAGGATGGGTCCTAATGTGTCTTTGTGTCCATGGGGCCTTGGAATGGGGCCGTGGCACCGGGACACTGAAGTATTCTCCTAAGCTTTTGACAGAGCTCAATGCACATGTTTCCTTGTGGAGACGAGATTTGTTCTGATTGCTACCTCAGGAAAACACCTATGCTGGTATTGGAATCCAGGCTTTTGAGGAGACATGCCTCTCACCAAAGCAATGGATCCGATTGGCCAGGGTCCTGTCTGGTTCAATCTTCTTCTCTGGGGACATCCATCTATGGTATGAGTGGAGGTTGATGCTCAGCTGCTATCAGACCGCGCTTGTATGTCACGGGCGACATGCCCTATTGGGATGGCCTCAGGGATTTGGAGGGTTCTCCTAATTTTACGGTTTTGGACAATGGAATGGGCAGAGTTCCCATGGATTGGGTAGGCACAGTCCTTATGTGTGGCTCCAGGGACCGCAGCCTGGAGGGTGTGTGGCCCAGGACTTTGAGGACAGAAGTCTGAAAACATAAACTCAGCTTAGGTTTGGAGACGTAGGTATGGCAGGCCCGATCTATAAACCATGAGAAGAACTCTTCAGGATATGAAGAAAGAGCGAGTCTGAGGTGCTTGTTCAGTCTTTTGTCTCTAGATTCGGTATCAGCGATGGCCGTGGATTGTCTGGGAAACCTCATGGGCGAAGGAGAATCTTCCTCTCTGTGGAATTGGCCCGATCCCAATTCTTTTTCGTCAATCTGTGGAATGGGAGGTCTCCTTTCAGGTTGGTTACCTTAGGTGTCCCGCCAAAAGAGGAATTCCAAAGAAGAGCCCTGGGGAAAAGCGAAGGGACAACCCGAATTATGGGTAAAATTTGGGGCCTAGGGGCATGGCAAGCCCAATATGCTGTCTCTTCTTCCAGCCACTGAGAGGCCTTACCTGAGGACTGGGATCAGGCTGAGGGTCACAATGTGTGTTTGTGACCAAAGTGGCCCATAAACATGGGCGGGGCCTCATGGGCCACACTGGTTTTAACTACACTGAACGTTGGACAACATGCCAACCACATGGTTTCTTGCCACGGGGAAGGAGTTGTGATTTCTGCATCACTTACAAGCCTGGGCAGTGATTGGAGATAAGGTCTAGGTTCTGAAACTTGACAACCGAGGTTGGGAAGAGATGACGACCTAAGGACATGGCTCGTCCGGCGTGCTCAGTGTTCGACCAGCTTTCTGGGTGGGGCCAGGAAGTCCAGGCTCAGGCTGTGTCAGAAAGGGCAATAGTGCCTAGGTCAGCCTATATATTTGGGGTACAGTCGAATGGCATGCAGGTTGATCCTCATTTGGAGTTTCTGGGTAGCACCACAGTGCTATGTTTTTCTTCCTGAATGCTGGCAGAGTGCTGCATTATAGTTCTGGTTTGCAAACTGGAGGGCTTGTGGGCCAGTAGTCTGAAGACGGAAATCTGATAACACAAGCTAGGCTTAGGTTTCTGGGTGAGGACAAGGCAGGAACAATCTACAGACCTGAATCGAGATCTCGTGCTTCTGAAGTCAGGGTGAGGATCAGAAGATCGCTCAGGTTGGTGTTTCTGTCCCTGATGGCCCCTTCATGAAGGGGCGGGGTCTCGAGTTCATGGGGGTTTTCCCAAGATGTTAGTTGTGAGAAGGTCCAAACTGCAAAGATTCTTGTGCAAGACAATTGAGACATGTTGGTTGGCTCCAGGGCAACGATTCCGAGCAGGGTTCTAAGGATGGATGCCTGGGTAGCCCACCTTGCATTCCAATTGTGTCCTAGCAACAAGACAGGTTATATCTGCTGGATATGGGCGAGCAATCTGGATCTGGGTTGAAATGGACTCTCCTGTCGATGGATCCTAATATGTTTTTGTGTCTATGGAGACCTTGGAATGTAGCGATGGCACTGGGGTCCTGAAGGGTTTTTTCAAACAGAGGCTTTGACACAGCTCCAACGTGCAAGTTTCCCATATGTAGATGAGATTTGTTCTGACGGATGAGTCAGGAAACAGCCATATGCTGGTATTGAAATCCAGGCCTCTGAGGAGAGATGACTGGATACCACAGCAATGGATCCGAATAGTGCCTAGGGGCCTGTTCGTACATTTTTACCTCTGGGGACATCAGTCTATGCGTCTGAGAGCATGTAGGTGCTCAGATGGGCTCAGATTGCCCCTGTTTGTCCTGGGAAGCCACCACTATTGGGATGGCCTCAGGGAGTTTGCAGGTTTATCCTATTAGTAGGTTGTGGCCATTGGAATGGGCACATACAATTCCCTTGTAGAGGACAAGTACAATCCTCAGGTTTGGCTCCAGGGGCCTGAGCCTGTAGGGTGTGTAGGCAGAGCTGTTTGGACAGTCTGAAAACACAAACGCGGCTTATGTTTCAGGTCATAGGTATGGCAGGATTGATCTACAGACCATGAGGAGAACTCTTCGGGATATGAATAAGGGGCGAGTGTGAGGCTCGTGCTCAAGTTTTTGTCTCTGGATATCGTGTCACTCATGGTCGTGAAATTTCCTGGTGACTTCATGGGAAATGGACGAGTCTTACACTCTGGGGGTTTGGCCCCGTCCAAGGAGTTTTGGGTCATTCTGGGGATGGAAGAAGTCCGTTTTGTTGTTGTTGTTGATTTGCCTTGTTTTGTTTTTTAACCTCAGGTGTCCCACCAAATGGGGGATTCCAGAGTAGAGCCCTGGGGAGGGCCGACCGGACAACTAGAAATGTGGTTAAAAATTGTGGCCTAGGGACATGTCAAGCCCATTATGACATCTAATGGTCGAGCCACTGAGAGGACTTACTAGAGGACAGGACTCACGCTGAGGGTCACAATGCGTGTTTATGCCCACTTCGCAAACAAGAATGGGCAGGGCCTCATGGTGAATCCTGGTATCTCGTACACTGAACGTTGGACAACATGCCAACCACAAGGTTTCTTGCCATGGGTAAGGAAGAGTTCTGATTTCTGCATCACAGGCACCCCTGGGCAGTGATTGGAGATAAGGTCTAGGTTCTGAAGCCTAAAAACTGAGGTAGGGAAGAGATGATGACCTAAGGCCATGGCGGGTCTGATGTGCTCAGTGTGTGGTCAGCTGTCTGGGTGTTGGTCAGGAGATCCGGGCTCAGGTTGTGTCAGAGAGTGCATTAGTGCCCAGTTTAGACTATATACTTTGGGTACAGTCGAGTGCCATGTAGATTTATCCTCATATAAGTTGTCTGGGCAGCTCATTAGGCAAAATTTGTTTTCTAGAGGGCAGGCAGAGTGCTTAATTGTCGGTCCGGAATTATAAACTTGATGGATTCGTGTCCAGGAGTGTGAGGACGGAAGTCTGAGAACACAAGCTAGACTTGGGTTTCAGGGCGAGGACACGGCAGGTACCACTGTAGATCTGAACCTATATCTCATGCATCTGAAGTCAGGGCGAGGATCAGACATTGGCTCAGGTTGGAGTTTCTGTGCATGACGGACCCTTCATGAAGGGAGTGGAATCTCAAGGCCATGGAGTTTTTCCCACGTTGGGAGTTGTGGGATGCCCACTTCAAGGATTCCTTCTGCGGGACAATTGAGACCTGTTGGGCAGCTTCAGGACATCCCATATGGAATGACTCCAGGGCACTGTTCGAGGTTGGATGCCTGGGAAGCCGGCCTCGCATTCCAATTGTCTCCCAGCAACAAGACAGTTTAGATCTGATGGCTCTGCGGGAGAAACCGGGGTGGCTGACTTGAAATGGACTTTCCTGAGGATGGGTCCTAATGTGTGTTTTTGTCCATGAGTGCCTTAAAATGGGGCGGTGGCACCGAGACCCTGAAGTATTCTCCTAAGCTTTTGACATAGCTCGATGCACAAGGTTCCTTGTGGAGACGAGATTTGTTTTGATGGGTGCCTCAGGAAAACCTCTATGCTGGTATTGGAATCCAGGCTTTTGAGGAGACATGCCTGTAATCCAAAGCAATGTATCCGATTATGGCCTAGGGTCCTGTCTGGTTCAATCTTCTTCTCAGGGGACATCCATCTATGGTATGAGTGGAGGTAGATGCTCAGCTGGTATCAGACCGCCCTTGTTTGTCCCGGGCGACCTGCACTATTGGGATGGCCTCAGCGATTTGGAGGGTTCTCCAAATTTTACTGTTTTGGACAATGGCATCGGCAGAATTCCCATGGATTGGGTAGGCACAGTCCTACTGTGTGACTTCAGGGGCCCCAGCCTGGAGGGTGTGTGGCCCAGGACTTTGAGGACAGAAGTCTGAAAACACAAACTCAGCTTAGGTTTGGGGACGTAGGTATGGCAGGCCTGATCTATAAACCATGAGAAGCACTCTTCCGGATATGAAGAGTGAGTCTGAGGGGCTTGCTCAGGCTTTTGTCTCTGGATTTTGTATCAGAAATGGCCGTGGAATGTTGGGGAGGCCTCATGGGCCATGGACGAATCTTCCTCTCTGTGAATTTGGCCCGATCCCAATGGTTTTTCGTCAATCTGTGGAATGGGAGGACTCCTTTCAGGTTTGTTACCTCAGGTGTCCCGCCAAAAGATGAATTCCAAAGAAGAGCCCTGGGGAAAAGTGAAGGGAGAACCCGAACTATGGGTAAAATTTGGGGCCTAGGGGCATGGCATGCCCAATATGCTATCTCTTCATCCAGCCACTGAGAGGCCTTATTGAGGACTGGGATCAGGGTGAGGGTCAAAATGTGTGGTTTTGACCAATGTGGCCCGCAAACATGAGCGGGGCCTCATGGGCCACACTGGTTTCAACTACACTGAATGTTGGACAACATGCCAACCACATGGTTTCTTGCCACGGGGAAGGAGTTGTGTTTTCTGCATCACTTTCAAGCCTGGGCAGTGATTGGAGATAAGGTCTAGGTTCTGAAACTTGACAACCGAGGTTGGGAAGAGATGACGACCTAAGACCATGGTGGGTCCGATGTGCTCAGTGAGCGGCCAGCTTTTTGTGTGGGGCCAGGTAATCCAGGCTCAGGCTGTGTCAAAAAGGGCAATAGTGCCCAGGTCAGCCTATATATTTGGGGTACAGTCGTATGGCGTTCAGGTTGATCCTCTTTTGGAGTTTCTGGGTAGCCCCAGAGGGCAATGTTTTTCTTCCTGAGGGCAGGAAGAGTGCTGCATTATAGTTCTGGTTTTCAAACTGGAGGCTTGTGGGCCAGTAGTCTGAGGAAGGAAATCTGAGAACAAGCTAGGCTTAGGTTTCTGGGTGAGGACAAGGCAGGAACAATCTACAGACCTGAATCGAGATCTCGTGCTTATGATGTCAGGGCGAGGATCAGAAGATCGCTCAGGTTGGTGTTTCTGTCCCTGATAGCCCTTCATGAAGGGGTGGGGGGGTCATGAGGCCGTGGGGGTTTTCCCACGATGTTAGTTGTGAGAAGCTCCAAACTGCAAAGATTCTTCTGCAGGACAATTTAGACCTGTTGGTTGGCTCCAGGGCAACGATTCCGAGCAGGGTTCTAAGGATGGATGGCTGGGTAGCCCACCTCGCATTCCAATTGTGTCCTAGCAACAAGACAGGTTAGATCTGCTGGATCTGGGGGAGCAACCCAGGAGGCTGAGTTGAAATAAACTCTCCTGTGGATGGGTCCTAATGTCTTTTTGTGTCTATGGAGACCTTGGAATGTAGCGGTGGCACTGGGGCCCTGAAGGGTTTTTCCAAACAGAGGCTTTGACACAGCTCCAACGTGCAAGTTTCCCATATGTAGATGAGATGTTTTCTGATGGGTGAGTCAAGAAACAGCCATACGCTGGTATTGAAATCCAGGCCTCTGAGGAGAGATGACTGGATACCGCAGCAATGGATCCAAATAGTGCCTAGGGGCCTGTTCGTTCCTTTTTACCTCTGGGGACATCAGTCTATGCGTCTGAGTGCAGGTAGGTGCTCAGATGAGCTCAGATTGCCCCTGTTTGTCCTGGGAAGCCACCACTATTGGGATGGCCTCAGGCAGTTTGGAGGTTTATCCTATTAGTAGGGTTGTGGCCATTGGAATGGGCACACACAATTCCCTTGGAGAGGGCAAGTACAGTCCTCAGGTTTGGCTCCAGGGGCCTGAGCCTGTAGGGTGTGTAGGCCAGAGCTGTTTGGACAGTTGTATGAAAACACAAACGCGGCTTATGTTTCGGGTCATAGGTATGGCAGGACTGATCTACAGACCATGAGGAGAACTCTTCAGGATATGAAAAAAGGGCGAGTGTGAGGCTCGTGCTCGTTTTTGTATCTGGATATCGTGTCACTCATGGTCATGAAATTTCCGGGTGACTTCATGGGAAATGGACGAGTCTTACTCTCTGGGGTTTTGCCCCGTCCCAAGAGTTTTGGGTCATTCTGGGGATGGAAGAAGTCCGTTTTGTTGTTGTTGTTGTGATTTGCTTTGTTTTGTTTTTTAACCTCAGGTGTCTCACCAAATGAGGTATTCCAGAGTAGAGCCCTGGGGAGGGCCGACCGGACAACCAGAAATCTGGTTAAAAATGTGGCCTAGGGACATGTCAAGCCCATTATGACATCTAATGGTCGAGCCACTGAGAGGACTTACTAGAGCACAGGACTCACGCTGAGGGTCACAATGCGTGTTTATGCCCTCTTCGCACTCAAGAATTGGCGGGGCCTCCGGGTGAATGCTGGTTTCTCCTACACTGAACGTTGGACAACATGCCAACCACAAGGTTTCTTGCCATGGGTAAGGACAAGGTCTGATTTCTGCATACAGGCACCCCTGGGCAGTGGTTGGAGATAAGGTCTAGGTTCTGAAGCCTGAAAAACCGCAGTTGGGAAGAGATGATAACCTAAGGCCATGGCGGTTCTGATGTGCTCAGTGTGCGGTCAGCTGTCTGCGTGTTGGTCAGGAGGTCCGAGCAAAGGTTGTGTCAGACAGTGCATTAGTGCCCAGGTTAGACTATATACTTTGGGTATAGTCGAATGCCATGTAGATTTATCCTCATATAAGGTGCCTGGCAGCTCATTAGGCCAAATTTTTTTTCTAGAGGGCAGGCAGAGTGCTGCATTGTGGGTCTGGAATTGCGAAACTTCCGGGCTTCGGGGCCTGGAGTGTGAGGACGGAAGTCTGAGAACACAAGCTAGACTTGGGTTTCAGGGCCAGGGCACGGCAGGTACCCCTGTAGATCTGAACCTATATCTCATGCATGTGAAGTCAGGGCGAGGATCAGACGTTGGCTCAGGTTGGAGTTTCTGAGCATGACGGCCGCTTCATGAAGGGAGCGGAATCTCGAGGCCATGGAGGTTTTCCCACGTTGGGAGTTGTGGGATGACCCCTTCAAGGATTCCTTCTGCGGGACAATTGAGACTTGTTGGGCAGCTCCAGGACATCCCATATGGAATGACTCCAGGTCACCGTTCGGGATGGATGCCTGGGAAGCCCGCCTCGCATTCCAATTGTCTCCTAGCAACAAGACAGTTTAGATCTGATGGCTTAGCTGGAGAAAACGGGGTGGCTGACTTGAAATGGACTTTCCTGAGGATGGGTCCTAATGTGTGTTTGTGTCCATGAGGGCCTTAAAATGGGGCGGTGGCAACGGGACACTGAAGTATTCTCCTAAGCATTTGACATAGCTCGATGCACAAGGTTCCTTGTGGAGACGAGATTTCTTTTGATGGGTGCCTGAGGAAAACCTCTATGCTGGTATTGGTATCCAGGCTTTTGAGGAGACATGCCTGTAATCCAAAGCAATGTATCCGATTATGGCCTAAGGTCCTGTCTGGTTCAATCTTCTTCTCAGGGGACATCCATCTATGGTATGAGTGGAGGTAGATGTTCAGCTGGTATCAGACCGCCCTTGTTTGTCCCGGGCGACCTGCACTATTGGGATGGCCTCAGCGATTTGGAGGGTTCTCCAAATTTTACTGTTTTGGACAATGGCATCGGCAGAATTCCCATGGATTGGGTAGGCACAGTCCTAATGTGTGACTCCAGGGGCCCCAGCCTGGAGGGTGTGTGGCCCAGGACTTTGAGGACAGAAGTCTGAAAACACAAACTCAGCTTAGGTTTGGGGACGTAGGTTTGGCAGGCCCGATCTATAAACCATGAGAAGAACTCTTCCGGATATGAAGAAAGAGCGAGTCTGAGGCACTTGCTCAGGCTTTTGTCTCTGGATTTTGTATCAGAGATGGCCGTGGAATGTCGGGGAGGCCTCATGGGCCATGGACGAATCTTCCTCTCTGTGGATTTGGCCCGATCCCAATTGTTTTTCGTCAATCTGTGGAATGGGAGGACTCCTTTCAGGTTTGTTACCTCAGGTGTCCCGCCAAAAAATGAATTCCAAAGAAGAGCCCTGGGGAAAAGTGAAGGGAGAACCCGAACTATGGGTAAAATTTGGGGCCTAGGGGCATGGCAAGCCCAATATGCTATCTCTTCATCCAGCCACTGAGAGGCCTTATTGAGGACTGGGATCAGGGTGAGGGTCACAATGTGTGGTTTTGACCAATGTGGCCCGCAAACATGAGCGGGGCCTCATGGGCCACACTGGTTTCAACTACACTGAACGTTGGACAACATGCCAACCACATGGTTTCTTGCCACGGGGAAGGAGTTGTGTTTTCTGCATCACTTTCAAGCCTGGGCAGTGATTGGAGATAAGGTCTAGGTTCTGAAACTTGACAACCGAGGTTGGGAAGAGATGACGACCTAAGACCATGGCGGGTCCGATGTGCTCAGTGAGCGGCCAGCTTTCTGTGTGGGGCCAGGTAATCCAGGCTCAGGCTGTGTCAAAAAGGGCAATAGTGCCCAGGTCAGCCTATATATTTGGGGTACAGTCGTATGGCGTGCAGGTTGATCCTCTTTTGGAGTTTCTGGGTAGCCCCAGAGGGCAATGTTTTTCTTCCTGAGGGCAGGAAGAGTGCTGCAATATAGTTCTGGTTTTCAAACTGGAGGCTTGTGGGCCAGTAGTCTGAGGAAGGAAATCTGAGAACAAGCTAGGCTTAGGTTTCTGGGTGAGGACAAGGCAGGAACAATCTACAGACCTGAATCGAGATCTCGTGCTTATGATGTCAGGGCGAGGATCAGAAGATCGCTCAGGTTGGTGTTTCTGTCCCTGATGGCCCTTCATGAAGGGGCGGGGGGGTCATGAGGCCGTGGGGGTTTTCCCACGATGTTAGTTGTGACAAGCTCCAAACTGCAAAGATTCTTCTGCAGGACAATTTAGACCTGTTGGTTGGCTCCAGGGCAACGATTCCGAGCAGGGTTCTAAGGATGGATGGCTGGGTAGCCCACCTCGCATTCCAATTGTGTCCTAGCAACAAGACAGGTTAGATCTGCTGGATCTGGGGGAGCAACCCAGGAGCCTGAGTTGAAATGGACTCTCCTGTGGATGGATCCTAATATGTTTTTGTGTCTATGGAGATCTTGGAATGAAGCGGTGGCACTGGGGCCCTGAAGGGTTTTTTCAAACAGAGGCTTTGACACAGCTCCAATGTGCAAGTTTCCCATATGTAAATGAGATTTGTTCTGAGGGATGAGTCAGGAAACAGCAATACGCTGGTATTGAAATCAGGCCTCTGAGGAGAGATGACTGGATAGCACAACAATGAATCCAAATAGTGCCTAGGGGCCTGTTCGTACCTTTTTACCTCTGGGGACATCAGTCTATGCATCTGAGTGCATGTAGGTGTCAGATGGGCTCAGATTGCTCCTGTTTGTCCTGGAGAGCCACCACTATTGGGATGGCCTCAGGGAGTTTGGAGGTTTATCCTATTAGTAGGTTGTGGCCATTGGAATGGGCACATACAATTCCCTTGGTGAGGGCAAGTACAGTCCTCAGGTTTGGCTCCAGGGGCCTGAGCCTGTAGGGTGTGTAGGCAGAGCTGTTTGGACAGTTGTCTGAAAACACAAACGCGGCTTATGTTTCGGGAAATAGGTATGGCAGTATTGATCTACAGACCATGAGGAGAACTCTTCGGGATATGAAAAAAGGGCGAGTGTCAGGCTCTTGCTCAAGTTTTTGTCTCTGGATATCGTGTCACTCATGGTCATGAAATTTCCGGTTGACTTCATGGGAAATGGACGAGTCTTACTCTCTGGTGGTTTGTCCCCATCGCAAGATTTTTGGGTCATTCTGTGGGATGGAAGAAGTCCGTTTTGTTGTTGTTGTGATTTGCCTTGTTTTGTTTTTTAACCTCAGGTGTCCCACCAAATGAGGTATTCCAGAGTAGAGCCCTGGGGAGGGCCGACTGGACAACCAGAAATCTGGTTACAAATTTGGGCCTAGGGACATGTCAAGCCCATTATGACATCTAATGGTCGAGAGACTGAGAGGACTTACTAGAGGACAGGACTCACACTGAGGGTCACAATGCGTGTTTATGCCCACTTCGCAAACAAGAATGGGCGGGGCCTCATGGTGAATCCTGGTTTCTCCTACACTGAACGTTGGACAACCTGCCAATGACAAGACTTCTTGCCATGGGTAAGGAAGAGTTCTGATTTCTGCATCACAGTCACCCTTGGGCAGTGATTGGAGATAAGGTCTAGATTCTGAAGCCTGAAAACAGAGGTAGGGAAGAGATGATAACCTAAGGCCATGGCGGGTCTGATGTGCTCAGTGTGCGGTCAGCTCTCTGGGTGCTGGTCAGGAGGTCCGGGCTCAGGTTGTGTCAGACAGTGCATTAGTGCCCCCGTAGACTATATAATTTGGGTAAAGTCGAGTGCCATGTAGATTTATCCTCATATAAGTTGTCTGGGCAGCTCATTAGGCAAAATTTGTTTTCTAGAGGGCAGGCAGAGTGCTTCATTGTCGGTCCGGAATTGCCAAACTTGAGGGCTTCGTGTCCAGGAGTGTGAGGACGGAAGTCTGAGAACACAAGCTAGACTTGTGTATCAGGGCGAGGACACGGCAGGGACCACTGTAGATCTGAACCAATATCTCATGCATCTGAAGTCAGGGCGAGGATCAGACGTTGTCTCACGTTGGAGTTTATGTGCATGACGGCCCCTTCATGAAGAGAGCGAAATCTCGAGGCCATGTAGGTTTTCCCACGTTGGGTGTTGTGGGATGCCCCCTTCAAGGATACCTTCTGCGGGACAATTGAGACCTGTTGGGCAGCTTCAGGACATCCCATATGGAATGACTCCAGGGCACTATTCGAGAATGGATGACTGGGAAGCAGGCCTCGCATTCCAATTTTCTCCTAGCAACAAGAGAGTTTAGATCTGATGGCTCTGCGTGAGCAACAGGAGTGACTGACTTGAAATGGACTTTCCTGAGGATGGGTCCTAATGTGTGTTTGTGTCCATGAGTGCCTTAAAATGGGGCGGTGGCACCGGGACCCTGAAGTATTCTCCTAAGCTTTTGACATAGCTCGATGCACAAGGTTCCTTGTGGAGACGAGATGTGTTCTAATGGGTGCCTCAGAAAAACCCCTATGCTGGTATTGGAATCCAGGCTTTTGAGGAGACATGCCTGTAAACCAAAGCAATGTATCCGATTATGGCCTAGGGTCCTGTCTGGTTCAATCTGCTTCTCAGGGGACATCCATCTATGGTATGAGTAGAGGTAGATGCTCAGCTGGTGTCAGACCGCCCTTACTTGTCCCGGGCGACCTGCACTATTGGGATGGCCTCAGGGATTTGGAGGGTTCTCCTAATTTTACGGTTTTGGACCACGGAATGGGCAGAATTCCCATGGATTGGGTAGACACAGTCCTAATGTGTGACACCTGGGGCCCCTGCCTGGAAGGTGTATGGCTCAGGACTTTGGGGACAGAAGTCTGAAAACACAAACTCAGCTTAGCTTTGGGGAGGTAGGTATGGCAGGCCCGATCTATAAACCATGAGAAGAACTCTTCCGGATATAAAGAAAGAGCGAGTCTGAGGCACTTGCTCAGGCTTTTGTCTCTGGATTTTGTATCAGAGATGGCCGTGGAATGTCGGGGAAGCCTCATGGGCCATGGACGAATCTTTCTCTCTGGGGATTTGGTCCGATCCCAATTGCTTTTCATCAATCTGTGGAATGGGAGGACTCCTTTCAGGTTTGTTACCTCAGGTGTCCCGCCAAAAGAGGAATTCCAAAGATGAGCCCTGGGGAAAAGTGAAGGGAGAACCCGAACTATGGGTAAAATTTGGGGCCTAGGGGCATGGCAAGCCGAATATTTTGACTCTTCATCCAGCCACTGAGAGGCCTTACCTGAGGCCTGGGATCAGGCTGAGGGACACAATGTGTGTTTGTGACCAATGTGGCCCATAAACATGGGCGGGGCATCATGGGCCACACTGGTTTCAACTACATTGAACGTTGGAAAAACATGCCAACCACTAGGTTTCTTGCCAAGGCGAAGGAGAAGTTCTGATGCTTGTATCACGTTCACTCCTGAGCAGTGAGTCGAGATAAGGTCTAGGTTCTGAAGGTGAAAACTGAGGTTGTGTAGATTTGATGGCCTAAAGCCATTGTGGGTGTGATATGCTCTGTGTATGGCCAGCTGTCTGGGTGTTGGACTGGAGGTCTGCCCTCAGGCTGTTTCAGACAGGGCTTTAGTGCAAATGCTAGACTGTATAATTGGGGTATGGTCGAGTGGCATGCAGGTTGTTACTCATTTGGCGTTTCTGGTTAGGCCTATAGGGCAACATTTTTCTTCTGGAGGGCAGGCAGAGTGCTGCATTGTGTCTCCAGAATTGCCAAACTGGAGGGGTGTGGCCAGGATTGTGAGGAAGGAAGTCTGAAAACACAAGCTAGCACGAGTTTTGGGGCCAAGAGCATGGCAGGCCCACTCTGCAGAGGCTGAATCGAGAACTCCTGCAGGTGAGGTCAGGGCGAGTATCAGATGTTGCCTCAAGCTGGAGTTTGTGTCCATGACGGCCCCTTCCTGAAGGGGGTGGGGGCGTCATGAGGCCAGGGAGGTTTCCCTACGCTGGGAGTTGTGAGCTGCTCCAAACTTCAAAGTTTCCTTCTTCAGGACAGTCGAGTACTATTGGATGGTTCCAGGATGCCCCATACAGAAAGACTCGAGAGCAGGGCCCTAAGCATGGATGCCGAGAAACGCCAACTCACCTTCCCATTGCCTGGTCGAGACAAGGCACGCTCAATCTGCGGGCTTTTGGGTGAGCTACCCAGAAGGCTGAGTTTAAATGGACTCTCCTGAGGATGAGTCATAATGTGGGTTGGTGGCCAAGGAGACCTTGGAATGTGGCAGTAGCTAAGGGACTCTGCAGGATTCTCCAACCCGAAGGGCTTGACACAACTCCAACAAGGAAGCTTCCCATGTGGAGATGAGAGGTCTTCTGTCTGGTGCCTCAGGAAAGCCGCGTATGCTGGTCTTCGAACCCAGGCCTCTGAGGAGTGATACCTGGACACCAAAGCAAGAGTTCATACTAGGGCCTAGGGGCCTGTCTGGTTCAATCTTCTTTCTCTGCGGATATCTGTCTGTGTGTCTGCATGGAGGTAGTAGTTGCTCATCTTGTGTCATAATGCCAGTATTTGTCCAGTGCGGCTTGTGGTAGTGGGATGTCCTTGAGGACCTTGAGGTTTCTACTATTTTGTAGAGTTGTGGCCAATGGAATGGGCAGTTTCTTAGGAGAGAGCAGGCACAGTTCTATGGTGTGGCTCCAGAGACCCCAGCCTGGAGGCTGTGTGGGCCATGGCTGTGCAGACAGACATCCAAAAACCCTAACTCAGCTCAGGTTTGGGGCCGAGGTTACGGCAGGCCTGATCTACAGTCCATGAGGGGAGCTCCTCTGGATATGAAAGAAGGGTGAGATGAAGGCAGTCGCTCAGGCTTTTGTCTCTGGATGTTTTGTCCACAATGGCCGTTTAATGTAGGAGTTGCCTCATGGGTCGTAGAAGTCTCCCTCTCTGGTAGTTTGTCCAGCCCCCAAGAGTTTGGGGTCATTCTGTGGGAAGGGAAGCGTCCTGTTTTCTGCTTCATGTGTCCCCCCAGTAGAGGGATTCTAGAGCATAGCAGTGGGTACTGACAACTGGAATACTCGCCCTCTGGTTAAGCCTGGGGGCCTATGGATATGACAAGCCCCATATGCAGGATCTTGGTCCAGCCACTGAGAGGCGTTACTTTAATACGGGACTCACGCTGCAGGTCACAATGTATGTCTGTGCCCTAGGCGGCCCTCAAGCACTGGCGTGGCCTTTCGGACAATGCAGGTTTTCCCACATTGAACGTTGGACAACATGCCAACCACAAGGTTTCTGGCCATGTGGAAGGAGGAATTCTAATTTCTGCATCACGTTCACCCCTGGGCAGTGATTGGAGATAAGGTCTAGGTGCTGAAGCCTGAAAACCGAGGTTGGGAAGAGATGACGACCTACAGCCATAGCGGGTCCTATGTGTCCAGGTTGGGGCCAGCTGTCTGGGTATCGTTTGGGATGTCTTGTCTCAGGCTGTGCCAGACAGGGCATTAGTATACAGGGTAGGCTGTATAATTGCTTTACAATCGAGTGGCATGCATTAGAAAATCATTTGGGGTTTCTTATTAGCAGCATAGGGCAAAGTTTTTCTTCTGGAGGGCAGGCAGAGTGCTGCATTGTGGCATCGGAATTCCCAAACTGGAGGGCTTGTGGGCCAGGAGAGTGAGGACGGAAGCCTGAGAACACAAGCTAGGCTTAGGTTTCGGGGCAAGGACATGGCAGGCACACTCTGCAGAGCTGAATTGACATCTCATGCCTCTGAAGTCAGGTCGAGGATCAGACTTTGGCTCAGGTTTGATTTTCTGTCCATGTTGGCCCCTTCAGGAAGGGGGGACATTATGAGCCCATGGGTGTTTTCCCACTATTGGAGTTGTGAGATGATCCAAACCGCAAGGATTCCTTCTGTGGGACAATTAAGATTTGTTGGATGGCTCCAGGACGTCTTATAAGGTATTTTTACAGAACAGGGTTCTAAGTATGAATGCCTGGGCAGCCAGCCTCACATTCCAATTGTCTCCTAGCAACAAGAAACGTTTGATCTGCTGGCTTGGGGTAGCAACAGAGGGGGCTGAGTTGAAATGGACTTTCCTGAGGATGATCTTAATGTTGGTTTGAGTCCATGGAGACCTTGGAATGGGGTAGTGGCACCAGGGCCCTGAAGGATTCTCCTAACCAGAGGTTATGACAAAGCTCCAATGAGCAAGTTTTCCATGGGGAGACGAGATTTGTTCTTATTGGTGCCTCAGGAAACCACCATATGCTGGTATTGGAAAGGAGGCCTCTGAGGAGAGATGCCTGAAAACCAAAGCAATGGATCTGATTAGGGCCTAGAAGCCTGTCCGGTTCAATATTCTTCTCTGGGGACATCTGTTGTCTGAGTGGAGGTAGTTGCTCAGCTGGTTTGAGATCACCCCTGTTTGTCCTGGGCGGCCTACACTATTAAGATGGCCTCGGTGACTTTGGAGGTTTTTCCTAATTTGCAAGGTTGTGGCCAATGGAATGGGAAGAATTCACTTGAAAGGGAAGCACAGTCCTGAGGTGTGGCTCCAGGGACCCAATTGTGGAGCGTGTTTGGTCCTGGGCTATTTGGACAAAAGTCTGAAAACACAAACTCCACTTAGGTTGGGGGATGTAGGTATGGCCGACCCGATCTATAGACCGTGAGGAGAACTCTTCGGGATATGAACAAAGGGCGAATGTGAGGTTTTGGCTCATGCTTTTTTTTTTTTTCTGTAATTGTGTCACCGATTGCCATGGAATGTCGGGGTGTCCTCATGGGTCATTGATGAGGTTCCCTTTCTGGGGATTTGACCCGATCCCAAGAATTTGGGGTCATTCTGTGGGAAGGGAGGAGGCCTTTCTTGTTTTTTTGTTTATTTTTTTAGTATTATTATTTTTTTTTACCTAAGGTGGACCACCAAAAGAGGGATCCAAGAGCAGAGTCCTGGCGAGGGGCGACTGGACAACCAGACCTCTGGTTAACATTGGGACCTAAGAACATGGCAAGCCCCTTATGTGGGCTCTTGGTCCAGACACTGAAAGGCCTTCCTTGAGGATAGGTCTCACACTGAGTTTCACAATGTGTTTTTGTGCCCAAGGAGCCCCTCAAGTCAGGGCGTGGCCTAATGTACCATGCTGGTTTCTCCTACACTGAACGTTGCACAATATGGCAACCACAAGTTTTCTGGCCATGGGGAAGAAGGAGTTCTAATTTCTGCAACACTTTCACTCCTGGCCTGTGATTGGATTTAAGGTCTAGGATCTGAAGCCTGAAAACTGAGGTTGGGAAGAGATGAAGACCTAAGGCCATGGTGTGTCTGATGTGCTCAGTGTTCGGCCAGCTGTTGAGTGTGGGTTGGGAGGTGCAGGCTCAGGCTGTGGCAGACAGGGAATTAGTGCCCAGGCTAGACTGTATCATTGGGGTGCAGTCGAGTTTCGTGCAGGATAATACTCATTTGTGGTTACTGGGTAGCCCCAGAGGGCAACGTTTTTCTTCTGGAGGGAAGACACAGTGCCACATAGTGGCTCCAGAATTCCCAAACTGGAAGGCTTGTGGGCCAGGAGTGTGAGAAAAAAATTCTGAGAACACAAGCCAGACTTAGATTTCGGGGTGAGGGGACGGCAGGCACCCTCTGCAGAGATGATTCCAGATCCCGTATGCCTGAAGACAGAACTAGAATCAGACGTTGGCTTACGTCGGAGTTTCTGTCCATGACGGCCCCTTCATGAAGGGGACGGTGTCACGAGGACATGGAGGTTTTCCCACGATGGGAATTGTGAGTTGCTCCAAACCACAATGATTCCTTCTGTGGGACAGTCGAGACATGTTGGATGGCTCCAGGACATCCCATAAGGAAGTTATCCAGAGCAGGGTTCTAAGGATGGATGCCTGGGCAGCCTGCCTCCCATTCCAGGTGTCTCATAGCGCCAAGGTAAGTTCGATCTGCTGGATCTAGGGGAGCAACCGAGGCGGGTGTGTTGAAATGGGTGAGTTGAGGATGGGTCATAATGTGCATTTGTGTCCATGGAGACCTTGGAATGGGGTGCTTGATCCGGGGCCTTGAGGGACGTTCATAACCGGAGGTTTTGATGGGCTCTAAAGAGTACGTTTCCTATGTAGAGAAGAGAATTGTTTTGATGAGTGCCTAAGGAATCTCCCATATGCTGGTATGGGAAACCAGGCCTCTGAGGAGAGATGACTGGAAACAAAAGCAATCGAGATGATTAGGGCCTAGGTGCCTGTCCGGTTCAATCTCTTTCCTGAGGATACGTGTCTAAGGATCTGAGGGGATGTAGTTGCTCAGCTTGTGTCAGATCGCCCCTGTTTGTCCTGGGCAGCCTATAATATTGGGATGGCTTCCGGACTTTGGAGTTTCTCCTAATCTATAGGTTTGTGGCCAATGGAATGGGCAGAAATACCCTGGAGAGGGCAGGCACAGTTCTGAGTTTGGCTCTAGGGGCCCAGCCTTGAGGCTGTGTGGGCCAGGCCTGTGGGGACAAAAGTCTGAAAACACAAACTCCGCTTAGGATTGGGGACATAGATATGGCACGCCCAATCTACAGACTGTGATAACACTTAGGGATATGAAAAAGGGTGAGTTTGAGGTGCTTGCTCAGGTTTTGTCTCTGGATTTGTGTCAACAATGTGGGTGGAATGCTGGCGTGGCCTCATGGGTTGTGGATGGCTTTCCTTCTCTGAGGATTTGACCCGATCCCAAGAGTTTGGGTACATTCTGTGGGATGGGAGGAGTCTTTTCTGTTTTTTATTTTATTTTATTTTATATTTTATTTTATGTACCTCAAGTGTCCCAATAAAAGAGGGATTCCAGAGCAGAGTCCTTGGGAGGGACAACTGGATATCCCCACCTCTGTTTAAGTTTGGGGGCCTAGGGGCATGGCAAGTCCAATAGGCGGGCTCTTGATTCAGACACTGAGAGGCCTTCCTTGAGGACAGGGCTCATGCTGAGGTTCACAATGCCTATTTGTGCCCAACAAGGCCCTCAAGCATGGGAAGTGCCTCATGGGCCACGCTGGATTCTCCTACACTGAACGTTGGAGAATATGCCAACCACAAGGTTTCCAGCCATGGCGAAGGAAGAGTTGTGATTTCTGCATCACGTTCACCCCTGGACAGTGATTGGAGTTTAGGTCTAGGTTCTGAAACCCGAAAACTGAGGTTGGGAAGAGATGAAGACCTAAGGACCTGATGGGTCCAATGAGCTCAGTGTGCAGCCAGCTGTTGAGCGTAGGTCTGGAGGTGTGGGCTCATGCTGTGTCAGACAAGGCATTAGACAGTGTAGACTGCATATTTGGGGTGCAGTCGAGTGGCGTTCAGTTGATCCTTATTCGGGTTTCTAGGTAGCTCCATAAGGCAACGTTTTTCTTCTGGAGGGCAGGCAGTGTGCTGCATTATGGCCCCAGTATTGCCAATCTGTAGGGCTTTTGGGGCAGGGGTGTGAGGACGGTAGTCTGAGAACACAAGCTAGGCTTAGTTTTGGGGGTGAGTGCACAGAAGGCACACTCTGCAGAGCTGAATCAAGATCTCATGCACCTGAAGTCAGGGCGAATATCAGACGTTTGCTCAGGTTGGAGTTTCTGTCCATGATGGCCCCTTTATAAAGTGGAGCGTCTCAAGAGGCCATGTAGATTTTCCCACAATGGGAGTTGTGAGATGCTCCAGACTGCAAAGATTCCTTCTGTGGGACACTTGAGACCTGTTGGATGGCTCTAGGATGTCCCATGTGGAACGACTCCAGAGTAGGGTTCTAAGGATGGATGCCTGGGCAGCCCGCCTCCCATTCTAGTTGTCTCCTAGCAACAAGGCAGGTTTGATCTGCAGGCCCTGGGGGAGAAACCAAGGGGGTTGAGTTGACATGGACTCTCCCGAGGATAGATCATAATGTGGGTTTAAGTCCATGGAGACCTTGGAATGGGGCGCTTGATCCGGGGCCCTGAAAGATTCTCCTAAACAGAGGTTTTTATAGAGCTCCAAAGAGTACATTTCCTATGTGGAGACGAGATTTTTCTGATGAGTGCCTCAGTAATCCCCCTATGCTGGTATTGGAAAGCAGGCCTCTGAGGAGAGATGCCTGGAAACAAAAGCAATGGATCTGATTAGGGCCTAAGTGCCTGTCCAGTTCAATCTTATTCTATGGGGATATCTGTCTCTGGGTCTGAGTGGAGGTAGTTTCCTAACTTGTGAAAGATCATCCCTGTTTGTCCTGGGCAGCCAACACTATTCGGATGGCCTCGGGGAGCTTGGAGGTTTCTCCTAATCTATAAGGTTGTGGCCAATGGAAATGGCAGAATTCCCCTGGAGAGGGAAGCCACAGTCCTGAATTGTGGCTCCAGGGGCCCCAGCTTGGATGGTGTGTGGGCCAGGACTGTGGGGACAGAAGTCTGAAAACACAAACTCAGCTTAGGTTTGGGGATGTATGTATGAAGCCTTGATCTACAGACCGTGAGAATTTTCCGGGCTATGAACAAAGGGCGAGTATGTGGCGCTTGCTCAGGCTTGTCTCTGGATTTTGTGTCAACGGTGGCCGTGGAATGTCGGAGTGTCCTCAAGGGCCATGGACAATTCTTTCTCTGGTGATTTGCCCTATCCCAAGGGGTTGGGATCATTCTGTGGATGGGAAAAGTCCTTTCTGTATTTTTTTTTTTTTTTTTACCTCAGGTGTCCCACCAAAGAGGGATTCCAGAGCAGAGCCCTGAGTCGGGTGACTAGACATTTCGAACTCTGGTTGTGATTGGGTGACTAGGGGCTTGGCAAGCCCCATATGTGGGCTGTTGTTCCAGTCACTAAGAGGCTTCACATGAGAATAGGGCTCACGCTGAGGGTCACAATATGTGTTTGTGCAAATTGTGGCCCTCAGGGATAGGTGGGACCTCATAGTCCATGCTGCTTTCTCCTACAATGAAATTGGACAACATGCCAACCACAAAGTTTCTTGCCATGGCAAAGGAGAAGTTCTGATTCTTGCATCACGTTCACTCCTGAGCAGTGAGTGGAGATAAGGTCTAGGTTATGAAGGTGAAAATTGAGGTTGGGTAGAGATGATGGCCTAAAGCCATTGTGGGTATGATATGCTCAGTGTACG
Organism: Mustela nivalis; assembly: GCF_964662115.1. Taxonomy (NCBI): domain Eukaryota; kingdom Metazoa; phylum Chordata; class Mammalia; order Carnivora; family Mustelidae; genus Mustela; species Mustela nivalis. The sequence continues at coordinate 337,081 of NW_028136118.1, read as the reverse complement.
GCCAGCTGTCCTGGTGTTGGACTGGAGGTCTGCCCTCAGGCTGTGTCAGACAGGGCTTTAGTGCACAGGCTAGACTGTATAATTGGGGTATGGTCGAGTGGCATGCAGGTTGTTACTCATTTGGCGTTTCTGGTTAGCCCTATAGGGCAACATTTTTCTTCTGGAGGCCAGGCAGAGTGCTGCATTGTGTCTCCAGAATTTCCAAACTGGAGGGGTGTGGCCAGGATTCTGAGGACGGAAGTCTGAGAACACAAGATAGGCTTAGGTTTCAAGACGAGGGCCCAGCAGGCACACTCTCAAGTGCTGAATCGAGATCTCATGCTTCTGAATTCAGGGCGAGGATCAGACTTTGGCTTAGGATGGAGTTTCTGTCCATGATGGCCCATTTATGAAGGTGTGGGGCATCATAAGGAAATGGAGGTTTTCTCACAGTGTTATTGTGTGATGCTTCAAACCACAAGGATTCATTCTGCGAGACAGTCAAGACAGGTTGGTTGGATTCAAGACGTCCCATAAAGAAGTTCTCCAGAGCAGGGTTCTAAGGATGGATGCCTGGGCAGCCCGCCTCCCATTCTAACTGTCTCCTAGTGACAAGGAAGGTTTGAACTGCTGGCTCTGGGTGAGCAGCCGAGTGGGCTGATTTGAAATGGACTCTCCTGAGAATGGTTCATAATGTAAGTTTGTGTCCTTGGAGACCTTGGGATTGGGCCATGGTGCCAGCGCCCTGAAGGATCCTCCTAACCTGAGGTATTGACACAGCTCCAAAGAGCAAGTTTCCCATGTGGAGATGAGATCTGTTCTGATTGTTTCCTTAGGAAACCCCCATATTCTGATATTGGAAACCAGGCCTCTGAGGAGAGATACCTAGAAACCAAAGCAATGCATCAGAAGTTGGCTCAGGTTGGAGTTTCTGTCTATGATGGCCCCTTTATAAAGGGGAGCATCTCATGAGGCCATGTAGGTTTTCCCACGATAGGAGTTGTGAGATGCTCCAATCTGCAAGGATTCCTTCTGTGGGACAGTCAAGACCTGTTGGAAGGCTCCAGGACATCTCATATGGAACGGCGCCAGAGCAGGATTCCATGGATGGATGCCTAGAGAGTCTGCTTTGCATTCCAGTTGTCTCCTAGCGACAAGGCAGGTTTGATATTCTGCCTCTGGGGGAGTAATCGACGGGGCTGAGTTGAAATGTACTCTCCTGCCGAATGGTCATAATGCGGGTATGTGTCCATGGAGACCTTGGAATAGGGCGGTTGCTCCGGCTACCTGAAGGTTTCTCCTAACTGGAGGCTTTTACAGAGCTCCAAAGGATAAGTTTCCCATGTGAAGACAAGATTTGTTCTGATTGGTATCTCTGGAATCCCCCATATGCTGGTATTGGAAAACAGGCCTCTGAGGAGCGATGCTTAGAAAAAAAAGCAATGGAACCAATTACATTCTAGGGGCCAGTCCAGTTTAATCTTCTTCTCTTGGGTTATCTGTCTACGGGTGAGTTGACGTCGTTGCTCAGCTTGTGAGAGATCGCCCCTCTTTGTCCTGGGTGGCCTACACTATTGGAATGGCCTCTGGGACTTTGGAGGTTTCTCCTTATCTGTAGGGTTGTGGCCAATGGAATGGGAAGAATTTCCTTGGAGAGGGCAGGCACAGTCCTGAGGTGTGGCTCCAGGGGCCTCAGTCTGGAGGGTGTGTGGGACAGGGATGTCAGGATAGAAGTCTGAAAACACAAACTCGGCTTAGCTTTGGGGACGTAGGTATGGCAGGCCCAATCTACAGACTATGAGGAGAATTTTTTGGGCTATGACCTAAGGGTGAGTGTGAACGCTTGCTGAAGCTTATGTCTCTGGATTTTGTGTCAATAGTGGCCGTGGAATGTCGGGCTGGCCTCATGGGCCATGGACGAGTCTTTCTCTCTGGACCCCAATCACTTGGGATGGCCCAATCCCAAGTGATTGGGGTCATTCTGGGAGTGGGAGGAGTCCTTTCTGTGTTTATTTACCTCAAATGTCCCACCAAAGAGGGATTCCAGAGCAGAGCCCTGAGTAGGGGTGACTAGATGTCTCTACCTCTGGTTAAGATTGGGTGACTTGGGGCATGGCAGGCCCCATATGCGGGCTCATGGTCCAGCCACTGAGAGGCTTTACTTGAGGACAGGGCTCAAACTGAGGGTCCCAATGTGTGTTTGAGCCCACCGCAGCTCTTAAGCATAGGCAGGGCCTCAGGGACCCTACACTACCCTCGGGGGCCCTACTACTACCCCTGTAGGCCCTACAGGGGTCCTCCACTGAACGTTGGACAAGATGCCAACCACAAGATTCTGGCGAGAGGGAAGGAGGAGTTCTGATTTCTGCATCACGTTCACCCATGGGAAGTGAGTAGAGATAAGGTCTAGGATTCTGTAGCCTGAAAACCGAAGTTGGAAAGAGATGGCGACCTAAGGCCATGGCGGTTCAGATGTTCTCAGTGTACTGCAAGCTGTCTGGGTGTCGGTTGGGAATTCAGGCCTCAGGTTCTGTCAGACAGGGCATTAGTGCACAGGCTAGACTATATAATTGGTGTACAGTTGAGTGACGTGCAGGTTTATCCTCATTTGAGGTTTCTGGGTAGACCCATAGGGCAATATTTTTCTTCTAGAGGGCAGGCAGAGTGCAGCACTGTGTCATCGGAAATCCCAAAATAGAGGGCGTGTGGTCCAGGAGAGTGAGTACGAAAGTCGGAGAACACTAGCTACGCTTAGGTTTTGGGGTGAGGGCACAGCAGGTACACTCTGAAGAGCTGAATCAAGATCTCGTGCATCTGAAGTCAAGGCGAAGATCAGCTGTTGGCTCAGGTTGGAGTTTCTTTCCATGATCTGCCTTCATGAAGATTGGGGGCATCATGTGACCTTGGAAGCTTTCCATGATATGAGTTGTTAGGTGGTCCATGCACAAGGACTCCTGTGGGACAGTCGAGACCTGTTGGATGGCTCAAGGATGTCCCATAAGGAATGACGCAAGAGCAGGGTTCTAAGGATGGATGCCTGAAGAGCCCAACTCGCATTTCAATTGTCTCCTAGCGATAAGGCAGGTTCAATCTGCTGGCTCTGGAGTAGCAACCGAGGGGGTTTAGTTGAAATGGACTCTCCTGAGGATGGGTCATAATTTGGGATTGTGTCCATGGAGATATTCAAATGGGGCAGTGGCTCCAGTGACCTGAAGTTTTCTCCTAACTGGAGGTTATGACACAGCTCCATAGAGCAAGATTCCCATGTGGAGACGAGATTTTTTCTGATAGGTAGCTCTGGAAACCCCCTTATGCTGGTATTGGAATCCAGGCCTCTGAGGAGAGATGCCTGAAAACAAAAGCAATGGATCCAATTAGGGCCTAGGTGCCTGTCTTGTTCAATATTCTTTTCTATGGATATCTGTCTAAGGTTCTGATAGGAGGTAGTGGCTCAGCTTGTGCCAGAGGGTCCCTGTATGTCCAGGACATCCTACACTATTGGGATGGCCTCAGAGATTTTGGATGATTCTCCTAATCTGTCAGGTTGTGCCACATGAATGAGCAGAATTCCCTTGGAGAGGGCAGGCACAGTCCTGAGGTGTGGCTCCATGGGGCCCAGCCTTTAGTATGTGTGGGGTAGGACAATGGAGACAGAAGTCTGAAAACACAAACTAGGCTTAGGTTTGGGGACATAGGTATGGCAGGCCCGATCTACAGACCTTGAGAATTTTGGGGGCTCTGAACAAAGGGCAAGTGTGTGGCGCTTTTTCAGGTTTTTGTCTCCGGATTTTGTGTCAATGGTGGCCGTGGAATGTCAGGCTGGCCTCATCGACCATGGACGAGTATTTCTCTCTGTGGATTTGGCCAGATTCCAAGTGTTTGGGGTCATTCTTTGGATGGTAGGAGTCCTTATTTTTTTTTTCTTTATCTTGGTTTTTTTTTTTTTTTTTTTTTTTTTTTTTTTTACCTTATGTGTCCCACCAAAGAGGGATTCCAGAAAAGAGCTCTGAATAAGGTTGACTAGACTTCTCAAGCTCTGGCTAGGATTGGGGGAGTAGGGGCATGGCAAGTCCCATATGCAGGCTCTTGGTCCAGCCCCGGAGAGGCTTTACTTGAGGCCAGGGTTCATGCTTAGGGTCCTAATGTGTGTTTGTGCCCATCGCAGCCCTCAAGCATGTCTGAGGCCTCATGGGCCATGCTGGGTTCTCATATACTGAACGTTGGACAACATGCCAACCACAAGGTTTCTGGTCATGGGGAAGGTGAAGTTCTGATTGCTGCATCACGTACATCACTTAGTTGTGAGTGGAGATAATGTCTAGGTTCTGAAGCCTGAAGACCAAGGTTGGGAAGAGATGATGACCTAAGGCCATGGCATGTTCGATGTGTTCAGTGTGAGGCCAGGTGTCTGGGTGTCGGTCACGAGGTCTGGGGTCAGGCTGTGTCAGACAGGGCATTAGTGCCCAGGCTAGACTGTATACTTGGGGTACAGTCTAGAGAATTGCAGGTTGATCCTCATTTGATGTTTCTGGGTAGACCCCTAGGGCAAAGTCTCTCTTCTGGAGGGCAGGCAGAGTGCTGCATTTTGTCTCCAGAATTCCCAAAGTGGAAGGCTTGTGGGCCAGGAGTGTGAGGATGGAAGTCTGAGAACGCGAGCTGGCTTAGGTTTTGGGGCGAGGGCAAGGCAGGCACACTCTGCAGAGCTGAATTGAGATCTCATGCATCTGAAGTCAGGGCGAGGATCAGACGGGAGTTTCTGTCCATGATGTCCTCTACCTGAAGGTGGAGGCATCACGAGGCCATGGAGGTTTTCCCACGGTGCGAGTGTGTGATGCTGCAAACCACAAGGATTCCTTCTGCAGGACAGTTGAGACCTGTTGAATGGATCAAGGACACCCCATTAGGAATTTCTCCAGAGCAGAGTTCTAACAACGGATACCTGGGCAACGAACTCGCATTCCAATTGTCTCCTAGTGACAAAGCAGGTTTGATCTGCTGGCACTGGGTGAGCAACCGCCAGGTTTGAGTTGAAATGGACTCTCCTGAGGATGGGTCATAATGTGGGATTGTGTCCATTGACACATTGGAATGGGGCGGTGGCTCCAGTGACGTGAAATTTTCTCCTAACTGGAGGTTTTGACACAGTTCCATATAGCATGATTCCCATGTGGCATGCGATTTGTTCTGATTGGTAGCTCCAGAAACCCCCATGTGCTGGTATTGGAATCCAGGCCTCTGAGGAGAGATAGGTGAAAACAAAAGCAATGGATCCGTTTAGTGCCTAGGTGCCTGTCCTGTTCAATCTTCTTTTCTATGGATATCTATCTACAGGTCTGATTGGAGGTAGTGGCTCAGCTTGTGGCAGATGGTCCCTGTTTGTCCCGGACATTCTACAATATTGGGGTGGCCTCGGGGAATTCGGATGTTTCTCCTAATCTGTCAGGTTGTGCCAAAGGAATGAGCAGAATTCCCATAGAGAGGGCAGGCACAGTCCTGAGGTGTGGCTCCATGGGGCCAAGCCTTGAGGGTGTGTGGGCCAGGACAATGGAGACAGAAGTCTGAAAACACAAACTTGGCTTAGGTTTGGGGACATAGGTATGGCAGGCCCGATCTACAGACCGTGAGAATTTTTCAGGCTTTGAACAAAGGGCGAGTGTGTGGCGCTTTTTCAGGCTTTTGTCTCCGGATTTTGTGTCAATGGTGGCCGTGGAATGTCAGGATGGCCTCATCAGCCATGGACGAGTATTTCTCTCTGTGAATTTGGCCCAATTCCAAGTGTTTGCGGTCATTCTTTGGACGGTAGGAGTCCTTTCTCTATTTTTTTTTTAACCTCATGTGTCCCACCAAGGAGGGATTCTAGAGAAGAGATCTGAGTAGGGGTGACTAGACTTCTCAAGCCCTGGTTAAGGCTTGGGGAGTAGGGGCATGGTAATCTCCATATGTGGGCTCTTGGTCCAGCCCCGGAGAGGCTTTACTTGAGGCCAGGGATCATGCTTAGGATCCTAATGTGTGTTTGTGCCCATCGCAGCCCTCAAGCATGTCTGAGGCCTCATGGGCCATGCTGGTTTCTCCTACACTGCACGTTGGACAACATGCCAACCACAGGGTTTCTGGTCATGGGGAAGGAGGAGTTCTGATTTCTGCATCACGTACACGGCATGGCAGTGAGTAGAGATAAGGTCTAGATTCTGAAGCCTGAAAACCGAGGTTGGTAAGAGATGACAACCTAAGGCCATGGTGGGTCCGATGCACTTAGTGAGCGACCAGATGTCTGTGTCCATCATGAGGTCTGGGCTCAGGCTGTGTCAGGCAGGGCATTAGTCCCCAGGCTAGACTGTATAATTGGGGTACAGTCGAGTGATGTGAAGGTTGGTCCTCATTTGGGGTTTCTGGTTGGCCCCATAGGGCAAAGATTTTCTTCTGGAGGGCAGGCAGAGTGCTGCATTCTGGCTCCAGAATTGCCAACTTCAGGGCTTGTGGGCCAGGTGTTTTAGGACAGAAGTCTGAGAACACAAGTTCAGCTTTGAATTCGCAGCGGTGACATGGCAGGCACACTCTACAGACCTGAAATGAGATCTCGTGCATCTGAAGTCAGGGCGAGGATCAGATGTTGGCTTAGGTTGGAGTTTCTGTACATGATGTCCCCTTCATGAAGGTGGGGGGGGCATCAGGAAACCATGGAAGATTTCCAACTTTGTGAGTGTGTGATGCTCCAAACCACAAGGATTCCGTCAGCGGGACAGTCACGAGCTTTTGGATGGATCAAGGACGTCCCATAAGAAATGCTCCAAAGCACAGTTCTAATGATGGATGCCTGGGTAGTCCAACTTGCATTCCAGTTGTGTCCTAGTGAAAAGGAGGATTCGATCTGCTGTCACTGGGGGAACAACCGAGGGGGCTGAATTGAAATGGACTCTCATGAGGATCAGTCATGATGTGGATTTGTGTCCATGGATCCCTTGGAATGGGGCAGTGGCTCTGTTGCCCTGAAGAATTCTCCTAACCTGAGGTTTTGATGCAGCTCCAAAGAGCAAGTTTCCCATGTAGAGACGAGATTTGTTCTGAAAGCCCCACAACCTGGTATTGGAAACCAAGCATCTGGGGAACAATGCCTGGAATCCAAAGCAATGGATCTGATTACGGTCTAGGGGCCTGTCCTTTTCAATATTCTCCTCTGAGTGTCTCTGTCTAAGATTCAGAATGGAGGTCACTGCTCAGCTTGTGTCAGATCACCCATGTTTGTTGGGGGAGGCCAACACTATTGGACTGGTCTTGGGAATTGGAGGTTTCTCCTAATCTGTAAGGTTGTGGCAAATGAAACGGGCAGAGTTCCCTTGGAGAGCAATGGCACAGTCCTTAGGTGTGACACCACCTTTCTGGGTGTCATCCAGGAGGTCCAGGCTCAGGCTGTGTCAGACAGGGCATTAGTGCCAAGCTTAGACTGTATAATTGGAGTAAAGTTGAGTGGCATGCAGGTTGATCCTCATTTGGCGTTTCTAGGTAGCCCCAGGGGCAACGTTTTTCTTCTGGAGGGAAGAAAGAGTGCTGCATTGTGGCGACGGAATTCTCACACTGGAGGGCTTGTGGGCCAGAATTGTGAGGAAGGAAGTGTGAGAACACAAGCTAGGCTTAGGTTTTGGGTCAAGATCATGGCAGGCATACTCTGTAGAGCTAAATCTAAATCTCATGCATCTGAAGTCAGGGCGAGGATCAGACGTAGGCTCAGGTTGAAGTTTCTGTTCAGGATGGCCCCTTCATGATGGTGGGGGGCATCATGGGGCTATGGAGACTTTCCCACGATTGGCATTGTATGTTGCTCCAATCGGCAAGGATTCCTTCTACGGGACAGTCGAGACCGGTCAGATTGCTCCAGGATGTCCCATGCGGAACCACGGCAGTGCAGGGTTCTAAGGATGGATTCCTGGAGTGCCCGCCTCACATTCCTATTGTCTCCTAGTGACAAGGCAGGTTCGATCTGCTTCTTTTGGGGAGCAACCAAAGGGGATGTGTTGAAATGGACTCGCCTGCGGATGGGTCATAATGTGGGTTTGTGTCCATGGAGACCTTGGAATGGGGTGTTGGCTGCTGGGACCTGAAGGTTTCCCTTAACTGGAGGTTGTGACACAGCTCCAAAATGCATGTTTCCCATGTGGAAATGAGATTTGTTCAGACTGGTACCTCCAGAAGAACACATATGCTGGTATTGGAAACCAGGCCTCTGAGGAGAGATGCCTGGAATCAAAAGCAATGGATCTGATTAGGTCCTAGGTGCCTGTCCGGTTCAATCTTCTTCTCTGGGGTTATCTGTCTATGGGTCTGAGTTGAGGTAGTTGCTCATCTTGGGACAGATCACCCTGTTGGCCCTGAGTGGCCAACACTATTGGGATGGCCTCAGGGACGTTGGAGTGTTCTCCTAATCTTTAGGGTTGTGGCCAATGGAATGGGCAGAATTTGCTTGGAGAAGGCAGGCACAGTCCTGAGGCATGGCTCCAGGGGCCCCAGCCTGGAGGGTGTGTGGGCCAGGACAGTGGGGACAGAAATCTGAAAACCCAAACTCAGCTTAGGTTTGGGGACGTAGGTATGACAGGCCTGATCTATAGACCGTGAGGAGAATTTTTCAGGCTATGAACAAAGGGCAAGTGTGAGGCATATCTCCAGGCTTTTGTCTCTAGATTTTGTGTCAATGGTGGCCATGGAATGACGGGATGGCCTCTTTGGCCATGGATGATTCTTTCTCTTTTAAGATTTGGTCAGATCCCAAGTTTTGGGGCTCATTCAGGGGATGGAGGATACCCTTCGATATTTTTTTCCTCAGGGGTTCCAGAGCAGAGACCTGAATAGGGGTGACTAGACCTCTCAACCTCTCATTAATATTGGGGGACTAGGGATGGCAATGCGGGTTCTTGGTCCAGCCCCTGAGAGGCTTTACTTGAGGACAGGGCTCACACTGAGGGTCCCAATGTGTTTGTGCCCATTGCGGTTCTCAAGCATGGGCGGGGACTCATGGGCTACACTGGATTCTCCTACACTGAACGTTGGAAAACATGCCAACCACAAGGTTTCTTGCCTTGAGGAAGAAGGAGTTTCATTTCTGCATCACGTTCACCCCTGGGTAGTGAGTATATATAAGGTCTAGGTTCTGAAGCCTGAAAACCAAGGTTGGGAAGAGATGATGACCTAAAGCCATGGCGGGTCTGATGTGCTCAGTGTACAGCCAGCTGTCTGGGTGTCGGTTGGGAATTCAGACCTCAGGCTGTGCAAGACAGGGCATTAACGCTGAAGCGAAACTGTATAATTGGGGTAGAGTCAAGTGGCATGCAGGTTGATCCTCATTTGGTGTTTCTGGATAGCCCCATAGGACAACGTTTCTCTTCTGGAGGGCAGTCAGAGTGCTGCATTGTGTCTCTCCAGAATTCCCTAACTGGAGGGCTGGTGGGCTCGGAGTGTGAGGACGAAGTCTGAGAACAATAGCTAGGTTTTGCTTCGGGGCGGGGTTTCGGCAGGCACACTCTGCAGAGTTGAATCAAGATTTCGTGCATCTGAAGTCAGGGCGAGGATTAGACGTTGGCTCAGGTTGGAGTTTCTGTCCAAGATGTCTCTTTCATGAAGGGGACGGTGCACCACGAGGCCACAGAGCTTTTCCCATGATGGGAGTGGTGAGGTGCTCCAAAGCGCAAGGATTCCTTCTGCAGGACAGCTGTGACCTGTTGGATGGCTCCAGGACGTCCCATATGGAATTACTTCAGAGTATTTTTCTACAGATGGATGCCTAGCCAGCCCGCCTCACATTCCAATTGTCTCCTAGTGACAAGATAGGTTCGATCTGCTGGCTCTAGGGGAGCACCCAAGGGCACTGAGTTGAAATAGACTCTCCTGCAGATGGGTCCTAATGTGGGATTGTGTCCAGGGAGACCTTGGAATGAGGTGGTGGCACCGGGGCCCTGAAGGATTTTCCTAGCCGGAGGTTTTGACACAGCTTGAAAGAGCACGTTTCCCATGTGGAGAAGACATTTGTTCTGACTGATGACTCAGGAAACCCCCATATGGTGGTATTGAAAACCAGGCCTCTGAGGTTCTGACATAGCTCCACGAGCAAGTTTCCAATGTGCAGACAAGACTTGCTCTGAAGGGGCCTCTGGAAACCCCATAGGCTGGTATTGGAAACCAGGCATCTGAGAAGAGAAGCCTGGAACCAAAGCAATGGATCTGATTAGGGCCTAGGGGCCTGTCCAGTTCAATGTTCTTCTCTGGGGACATCTGTCTCCGAGTTGGTGTGGAGCTAGTTGCTCAGCTAGTGTCAGATCACCCCTGTTTGTTCCAAGCGGCCTACAATATTGGTATGGTCCCAGGGACATTGGAGATTTCTCCTGATTTATATGGTTGTGGCCAATGGAATATGAAGAATTCCCTTTGAGAGGGCAGGAACTATCCTGAGGTGTGGTTCAAGGGGCCCTAGACTGGAGGGTGTGTGTTTTCAGACAACTGTCCAAACAGCCCAGGCCTACACAACCTACAGGATCAGGCCCGTGGAGCCAAACCTGAGGACTGTACTTGCCCTCTCCAAGGGAATTGTGTGTGCCCATTCGAATGGCCACAAACGTTCTAATAGGATAAACCTCCAAAGTCCCTGATTCATCTCAATAGTGGTGACTTCCCAGGAAAAACAGGGGCAATCTGAGCCCAACTGAGCACCTACCTGCACTCAGACCCATAGACAGATGTCCCCAGAGGTAAAAAGGAAAGAACAGGCCCCTAGGCACTTATCAGATCCATTGCTTTGGTTTTCAGGCATCTCTCCTCAGAGGCCTGGATTTCAAAAGCAGCATATAGCTGTTTCTTGACTCACCCATCAGAAAACATCTCATCTACACATGGGAAACTTGCACGTTGGAGCTGTGTCAAAGCCTCTGTTTAGGAGAACCCTTTAGGGCCCCAGTGCCACCGCTTCATTCCAAGGTCTCCATAGACACAAAAGCACGTTAGGACCCATACCCAGAGGTGTCCATTTCAACTCAGCGTCCTCGGTTGCTCCCCACAGATCCAGGAGATCTAACCTGTCTGGTTGCTAGGAGACAATTGGAATGCGAGGTGGGCTACCCAGCCATCCATCCTTAGAACCCTGCTCAGAATCATTGGCCTGGAGCCAAACATAGGTCTCAATTGTCCTGCAGAAGACTCTCTGAAGTTTGGAGCTTCTCACAACTCCCATCGTGGGAAAACCCCCATGGCCTAGTGATGCCCCCGCCCATTCATGAAGGGGCCATCAGGGACAGAAACTCCAACCTGAGTGATCGTCTGATCCTCGCCCTGACTTCAGATGCAGGAGATCTCGATTCAGGTCTGTAGATTGTGCGTGCCATGGCCTCACCCAGAAACCTAAGCCTAGCTTGTGTTCTCAGACTTTTGTCGTCAGACTACTGGCCCACAAGCCCTCCAGTTTGGCAATCCAGAACTACATTGCAGCACTCAGCCGGCCCTCCAGAAGAAAAACATTGTCCTCTGGTGCTACCCAGTAATCCCAAATGAGGATCAACCTGCACCGACCTTGGCTGTACCCCAAATACTTAGGCTGACCAGGGCACTAATGCCCTTTCTGACACAGCCTGAGCCTAGACCCCCTGGCCCCTCCCAGACAGCTGGCCGCACACTGAGCACATCGAGCCGCCATGGCCTTAGGTCGTCATCTCTTCCCAACATCAGTTTTCAGGTTACAGAACCTAGACCTTATCTCCAATCACTGCCCAGGGTTGAAGGTGATGCAGAAATCAGAACTCCTTCCCCATGGCAAGAAACCTTGTGGTTGGCATGTTGTCCAACGTTCAGTGTCGTTGAAACCAGTGTGGCCCATGAGGCCCCGCCCATGCTCGCGGGCCACATTGGTCACAAACACACATTGTGACGCTCAGGCTGAGCCCAGTCCTCAAGTAAGGCCACTCAGTGGCTGGATGAAGAGATATCATATTGGGCTTGCCATGCCCCTAGGCCCCAATTTTTAACCATAGTTCGGGTAGTCCCTTCAGTCTTCCCCACGGCTTGGCTTTGGAATTCCTCTTTTGGTCGGACACCTGAGGTAACAAAACTGAAATGAGACCTACCATCCCACATATTGACGAAAAGCAATGGGGAATCGGGCCAAATCCTCAGAGAGGAAGATACGTCCATGGCCCATGAGGCGTCCCCGACATTCCACGGCCATCGCTGATACAAAATCCAGAGACAAAAGCCTGAGCAAGAGCCTCAGAATCGCACTTTTTTCATATCCTAAAGAGTTCTTCTCATGGTTTGTAGATCGGGCCTGCCATACCTACGTCCCCAAACCTAAACTGAGTTTGTGTTTTCAGACTTCTGTCCTCAAAGTCTTGGGCCACACACCCTCCAGGCTGGGCCCCTGGAGCCACACATTAGGACTGTGCCTACCAATCCATGGGAATTCTGCCCATTCCATGGTCTAAAATCGTACAAATTAGGAGAAATCTCCAAAGTCCCTGAGGACATCCCAATAGTGTAGGTCGCCCGGAACAAACAAGGGCTGTCTGACACCAGCTGATAATCGACCTCCACTCATGCCATAGATGGATGTCCCCAGAGAAGAAGATTGAACCAGACAGGACCCTAGGCCATAATAGGATCCATTGCTTTGGGTTAGAGGCATGTGTCCTCAAAAGCCTGATTCCAATACGAGCATAGGGGTTTTCCTGAGGCACCCATCAGAACTCATCTCGTCTCCACAAGGAAACCTGTGCATGGGAGCCATGTCCAAAGCTTAGGAGAGTACTTCAGGGTCCCGGTGCCACCGCCCCATTCCAAGGCCCTCATGGACACAAAAACACATTAGGACCCATCCTCAGGAAAGTCCATTTCAACTCAGCCACCCCGGTTGCTCCCGCAGAGCCATCAGATCTAAACTGTCTTGTTGCTAGGAGACAATTGGAATGCGAGGCGGGCTTCCCAGGCATCCTTCCGCGAACGGTGCTCTGGGTCATTCCATATGGGATGTCCTGGAGCTGTCCAACAGGTCTCAATTGTCCCGCAGAAGGAATCCATGAAGGGGGCATCCCACAACTCCCAACGTGAAAAAACCTTAATGGCCTCGAGATTCCGCACCCTTCATGAAGCGGCCGTCATTCTCAGAAACTCCAACCTGAGCCAAAGTCAGATCCTCGCCCTGACTTCAGATGCATGAGATATTGGTTCAGATCTGCAGGGGGTACCTGCCGTGCCCTAGCCCTGAAAACCAATCTAGCTTGTCTTCTCAGACTTCCGTCCTCACACTCCTGGCCCCGAAGCCCTCAAGTTTGGCAATTCCGGACCCACAATGCAGCACTCTGCCTGCCCTCTAGAAAAAAAATTATTGCCTCATGAGCTGCCCAGGCACCTTAAATGAGGGTAAACCTACACAGCACTCGACTTTACCCAAATTATATAGTCTAACCTGGGCACTAATGCACTGTCGAACACAACCTGAGGCCGGACCTCCTGACCAACACCCAGAAAGCTGACTGCACACTGAGCACATAAAACCCGCCATGGCCTTAGGTCATCATCTCTTCCCTACCTCAGTTTTCAGGCTTCAGAACCGAGACCTTATCTCCAATCACTTCCCAGGGGTGAGTGTGATGCAGAAATCAGAAATCCTCCTTACCCATGGCAAGAACCCTGTGGTTGGCACGTTGTCCACGTTCAGTGTAGGAGAAACCTGCATTCACCCTGAGGCCCCGCCCATTCTTGAGTACGACGAGGGCATACACAGGCGTTGTGACCCTCAGCATGAGTCCTGTCCTCTAGTAAGTCCTCTCAGTTGCTGGACGATTAGATGTCATAATGGACTTGACATGTCCCTAGGCCCCAATTTTTAACCAAATTTCTGATGGTCCAGTCGCCCCTCCCCAGGGCTCTACTCTGGAATCCCTCTTCTGGTGGGACACCTGAGGATGAAAAAGAAAAAAACAAGAATAAAAAAAAAAAACGGACTTCTTCCAGCCCACAGAATGATCCCAAACTCTTTGGACGGGGCCAAACCACCAGAGAGTAAGACTCGTCCATTTCCAAGGAAGTCACCCAGAAATTCCACGACCATGAGTGACACGATATCCAGAGACAAAATCTTGAGCAGGAGCCTCACACTCGCCCTTCTTTCAAATCCCGATGAGTTCTCCTCATGGTCTGTAGATCAGTCCTGCCATACCTATGACCCGAAACATAAGCCGAGTTTGTGTTTTCAGACAACAGTCCAAACAGCCCTGGCCAACACAACCTACAGGCTCAGGCCCCTGGAGCCAAACCTGAGGACTGTACTTGCCCTCTCAAAGGGAATTGTGTGTGCCCATTCCAATGGCCACTACCCTTCTAATAGGATAAACCTCCAAAGTCCCTGATCCATCTCAATAGTGGTGGCTTCCCAGGAAAAACAGGGGCAATCTGAGCCCAACTGAGCACCTACCTGCACTCAGACCCATAGACAGATGTCCCCAGAGGTAAAAAGGAAAGAACAGGCCCCTAGGCACTAATCAGATCCATTGCTTTGGTTTCCAGGCATCTCTCCTCAGAGGCCTGGATTTCAAAAGCAGCATATAGCTGTTTCTTGACTCACCCATCAGAAAACATCTCATCTACACATGGGAAACTTGCACGTTGGAGCTGTGTCAAAGCCTCTGTTTAGGAGAACCCTTTAGGGCCCCTGTGCCACCGCTTCATTCCAAGGTCTCCATAGACACAAAAGCACGTTAGGACCCATACCCAGAGGTGTCCATTTCAACTCAGCGTCCTCGGTTGCTCCCCACAGATCCAGGAGATCTAACCTGTCTGGCTGCTAGGAGACAATTGGAATGCGAGGTGGGCTACCCAGCCATCCATCCTTAGAACCCTGCTCAGAATCATTGGCCTGGAGCCAAACAACAGGTCTCAATTGTCCTGCAGAAGACTCTCTGCAGTTTGGAGCTTCTCACAACACCCATCGTGGGTAAACCCCCATGGCCTCGTGATGCCCCCGCCCATTCATGAAGGGGCCATCAGGGACAGAAACTCCAACCTGAGCGATCGTCTGATCCTCGCCCTGACTTCAGATGCACGAGATCTCGATTCAGGTCTGTAGATTGTGCGTGCCATGGCCTCACCCAGAAACCTAAGCCTCGCTTGTGTTCTAAGACTTTTGTCCTCAGACTACTGGCCCACAAGCCCTCCAGTTTGGCAATCCAGAACTACAATGCAGCACTCTGCCGGCCCTCCAGAAGAAAAACATTGTCCTCTGGTGCTACCCAGTAATCCCAAATGAGGATCAACCTGCACCGACCTTGGCTGTACCCCAAATACATAGGCTGACCAGGGCACTAATGCCCTTTCTGACACAGCCTTAACCTGGACCCCCTGGCCCCTCCCAGACAGCTGGCCGCACACTGAGCACATCCAGCCGCCATGGCCTTAGGTCGTCATCTCTTCCCAACATCAGTTTTCAGGTTTCAGAACCTAGACCTTATCTCCAATCACTGCCCAGGGTTGAAGGTGATGCAGAAATCAGAACTCCTTCCCCATGGCAAGAAACCTTGTGGTTGGCATGTTGTCCAACGTTCAGTGTAGTTGAAACCAGTGTGGCCCATGAGGCCCCGCCCATGCTCGCGGGCCACATTGGTCACAAACACACATTGTGACGCTCAGGCTGAGCCCAGTCCTCAAGTAAGGCCACTCAGTGGCTGGATGAAGAGATATCATATTGGGCTTGCCATGCCCCTAGGCCCCAATTTTTAACCATAGTTCGGGTTGTCCCTTCAGTCTTCCCCACGGCTTGGCTTTGGAATTCCTCTTTTGGTGGGACACCTGAGGTAACAAAACTGAAATGAGTCCTCCCATCCCACAGATTGACGAAAAGCAATTGGGAATCGGGCCAAATCCTCA
This sequence comes from Mustela nivalis, assembly GCF_964662115.1. Taxonomy (NCBI): domain Eukaryota; kingdom Metazoa; phylum Chordata; class Mammalia; order Carnivora; family Mustelidae; genus Mustela; species Mustela nivalis. The sequence continues at coordinate 321,214 of NW_028136118.1, read as the reverse complement.
GAGAGGAAGATGCGTCCATGGCCCATGAGGCGTCCCCGACATTCCACGGCCATCGCTGATACAAAATCCAGAGACAAAAGCCTGAGCAAGAGCCTCAGACTCGCACTTTCTTCATATCCTAAAGAGTTCTTCTCATGGTTTGTAGATCGGGCCTGCCATACCTACATCCCCAAACCTAAGCTGAGTTTGTGTTTTCAGACTTCTGTCCTCAAAGTCTTGGGCCACACACCCTCCAGGCTGGGCCCCTGGAGGCACACATTAGGACTGTGCCTACCAATCCATGGGAATTCTGCCCATTCCATGGTCCAAAATCGTACAAACTAGGAGAAACCTCCAAAGTCCCTAAGGCCATCCCAATAGTGTAGGTGCCCGGAACAAACAAGGGCTGTCTGACTCCAGCTGATAATCGACCTCCACTCATACCATAGATGGATGTCCCCTGAGAAGAAGATTGAACCAGACAGGACCCTAGGCCTTAATAGGATCCATTGCTTTGGGTTACTGGCATGTGTCCTCAAAAGCCTGATTCCAATACGAGCATAGGGGTTTTCCTGAGGCACCAATCAGAACTCATCTCGTCTCCACAAGGAAACCTGTGCATGGCAGCCATATCCAAAGCTTAGGAGAGTACTTCAGGGTCCCGGTGCCACCGCCCCATTCCAAGGCCCTCATGGACACAAAAACACATTAGGACCCATCCTCAGGAAAGTCCATTTCAACTCAGCCACCCCGGTTTCTCCCGCAGAGCCATCAGATCTAAACTGTCTTGTTGCTAGGAGACAATTGGAATGCGAGGCGGGCTTCCCAGGCATCCATCCGCGAACGGTGCTCTGGAGTCATTCCATATGGGATGTCCTGGAGCTGTCCAACAGGTCTCAATTGTCCCACAGAAGGAAACCATGAAGGGGGCATTCCACAACTCCCAACGTGGGAAAACCTCAATGGCCTCGAGTTTCCACTCCCTTCATGAAGCGGCCGTGATGCTCAGAAACTCCAACCTGAGCCAACGTCTGATCCTCGCCCTGACTTCAGATGCATGAGATATTGGTTCAGATCTGCAGGGGGTACCTGCCGTGCCCTCGCCCTGAAACCCAAGTCTAGCTTGTCTTCTCAGACTTCCGTCCTCACACTCCTGGCCCTGAAGCCCTCAAGTTTGGCAATTCCGGACCCACAATGCAGCACTCTGCCTGCCCTCTAGAAAAAAAATTATTGCCTCATGAGCTGCCCAGGCACCTTAAATGAGGGTAAACCTACACAGCACTCGACTTTACCCAAATTATATAGTCTAACCTGGGCACTAATGCACTGTAAACACAACCTGAGCCCGGACCTCCTGACCAACACCCAGAAAGCTGACCGCACACTGAGCACATAAAACCCGCCATGGCCTTAGGTCATCATCTCTTCCCTACCTCAGTTTTCAGGCTTCAGAACCGAGACCTTATCTCCAATCACTTCCCAGGGGTGAGTGTGATGCAGAAATCAGAACTCCTCCTTACCCATGGCAAGAACCCTGTGGTTGGCACGTTGTCCAACGTTCAGTGTAGGATAAACCAGCATTCACCCTGAGGCCCCGCCCATTCTTGAGTGCGACGAGGGCATACACACGCATTGTGACCCTCATCATGAGTCCTGTCCTCTAGTAAGTCCTCTCAGTGGCTGGACCATTAGATGGCATAATGGGCTTGACATGTCCCTAGGCCCCAATTTTTAACCAAATTTCTGATGGTCCAGTCGCCCCTCCCCAGGGCTCTACTCTGGAATCCCTCATTTGGTGGGACACCTGAGGATAAAAAAGAAAAAAACAAGAATAAAAAAAAAAACGGACTTCTTCCAGCCCACAGAATGACCCCAAACTCTTTGGACGGGGCCAAACCACCAGAGAGTAAGACTCGTCCATTTCCCATGAAGTCACCCAGAAATTCCACGACCATGAGTGACACGATATCCAGAGACAAAAACTTGAGCAGGAGCCTCACACTCGCCCTTCTTTCAAATCCCGAAGAGTTCTCCTCATGGTCTGTAGATCAGTCCTGCCATACCTATGACCCGAAACATAAGCCGAGTTTGTGTTTTCAGACAACAGTCCAAACAGCCCTGGCCTACACAACCTACAGGCTCAGGCCCCAAAAGCCAAGCCTGAGGACTGTACTTGCCCTCTCCAAGGGAATTGTGTGTGCCCATTCCAATGGCCACTACCCTTCTAATAGGATAAACCTCCAAAGTCCCAGATCCATCTCAATAGTGGTGGCTTCCCAGCAACAACAGGGGCAATCTGAGCCCAACTGAGCACCTACCTGCACTCAGACCCATAGACAGATGTCCCCAGATGTAAAAAGGTAAGAACAAGCCCCTAGGCACTAATCAGATCCATTGCTTTGGTTTCCAAGCATCTCTCCTCAGAGGCCTGGATTTCAAAAGCAGCATATAGCTGTTTCTTGACTCACCCATCAGAAAACATCTCATCTACACATGGGAAACTTGCACGTTGGAGCTGTGTCAAAGCCTCTGTTTAGGAGAACCCTTTAGGGCCCCAGTGCCACCGCTTCATTCCAAGGTCTCCATAGACACAAAAGCACGTTAGGACCCATCCCCAGGGGTGTCCATTTCAACTCAGCGTCCTCGGTTGCTCCCCACAGATCCAGGAGATCTAACAAGTCTTGTTGCTAGGAGACAATTGGAATGCGAGGTGGGCTACCCAGCCATCCATCCTTAGAACCCTGCTCAGAATCATTGGCCTGGAGCCAAACAACAGGTCTCAATTCTCCTGCAGAAGACTCTCTGCAGTTTGGAGCTTCTCACAACTCCCGTCGTGGGAAAACCCCCATGGCCTAGTGATGCCCACGCCCATTCATGAAGGGGCCATCAGGGACAGAAACTCCAACCTGAGCGATCGTCTGATCCTCGCCCTGACTTCAGATGCACGAGATCTCGATTCAGGTCTGTAGATTGTGCCTGCCATGGCCTCACCCAGAAACCTAAGCCTAGCTTGTGTTCTCAGACTTTTGTCGTCAGACTACTGGACCACAAGCCCTCCAGTTTGGCAATCCAGAACTACAATGCAGCACTCTGCCAGCCCTCCAGAAGAAAAACATTGTCCTCTGGTGCTACCCAGTAATCCCAAATGAGGATCAACCTGCACCGACCTTGGCTGTACCCCAAATACATAGGCTGACCAGGGCACTAATGCCCTTTCTGACACAGCCTGAGCCTGGACCCCCTGGCCCCTCCCAGACAGCTGGCCGCACACTAGCACATCCAGCCGCCATGGCCTTAGGTCGTCATCTCTTCCCAACATCAGTTTTCAGGTTTCAGAACCTAGATCTTATCTCCAATCACTGCCCAGGGTTGAAGGTGATGCAGAAATCAGAACTCCTTCCCCATGGCAAGAAACCTTGTGGTTGGCATGTTGTCCAACGTTCAGTGTAGTTGAAACCAGTGTGGCCCATGAGGCCCCGCCCATGCTCGCGGGCCACATTGGTCACAAACACACATTGTGACGCTCAGGCTGAGCCCAGTCCTCAAGTAAGGCCACTCAGTGGTTGGATGAAGAGATATCATATTGGGCTTGCCATGCCCCTAGGCCCCAATTTTTAACCATAGTTCGGGTTGTCCCTTCAGTCTTCCCCACGGCTTGGCTTTGGAATTCCTCTTTTGGTGGGACACCTGAGGTAACAAAACTGAAATGAGTCCTCCCATCCCACAGACTGACGAAAAGCAATGGGGAATCGGGCCAAATCCTCAGAGAGGAAGATTCGTCCATGGCCCATGAGGCCTCCCCGACATTCCACGGCCATCGCTGATACAAAATCCAGAGACAAAAGCCTGAGCAAGCACCTCAGACTCGCACTTTCTTCATATCCTGAAGAGTTCTTCTCATGGTTTGTAGATCGGGCCTGCCATACCTACGTCCCCAAACCTAAGCTGAGTTTGTGTTTTCAGACTTCTGTCCTCAAAGTCTTGGGCCACACACCCTCCAGGCTGGGCCACTGGAGCCACACATTAGGACTGTGCCTACCAATCCATGGGAATTCTGCCCATTCCATGGTCCAAAATCGTACAAATTAGGAGAAATCTCCAAAGTCCCTGAGGCCATCCCAATAGTGTAGGTCGCCCGGAACAAACAAGGGCTGTCTGACACCAGCTGATAATCGACCTCCACTCATACCATAGATGGATGTCCCCAGAGAAGAAGATTGAACCAGACAGGACCCTAGGCCATAATAGGATCCATTGCTTTGGGTTACAGGCATGTATCCTCAAAAGCCTGATTCCAATACGAGCATAGGTGTTTTCCTGAGGCACCCATCAGAACTCATCTCGTCTCCACAAGGAAACCTGTGCATGGGAGCCATGTCCTAAGCTTAGGAGAGTACTTCAGGGTCCCAGTGCCACCGCCCCATTCCAAGGCCCTCATGGACACAAAAACACATTAGGACCCATCCTCAGGAAAGTCCATTTCAACTCAGCCACCCCGGTTGCTCCCGCAGTACCATCAGATCTAAACTGTCTTGTTGCTAGGAGACAATTGGAATGCGAGGCGGGCTTCCCAGGCATCCATCCGCGAACGGTGCTCTGGAGTCATTCCATATGGGATGTCCTGGAGCTGTCCAACAGGTCTCAATTGTCCCGCAGAAGGAATCCATGAAGGGGGCATCCCACAACTCCCAACGTGGGAAAACCTCAATGGCCTCGAGATTCCGCTCCCTTCATGAAGCGGCCGTCATGCTCAGAAACTCCAACCTGAGCCAACGTCTGATCTTCGCCCTGACTCCAGATGCATGAGATATTGGTTCAGATCTGCAGGGGGTACCTGCCGTGCCCTCGACCTGAAACCCATGTCTAGCTTGTCTTCTCAGACTTCCGTCCTCACACTCCTGGCCCCGAAGCCCTCAAGTTTGGCACATCCGGACCCACAATTCAGCACTCTGCCTGCCCTCTAGAAAAAAAATTATTGCCTCATGAGCTGCCCAGGCACCTTAAATGAGGGTAAACCTACACAGCACTCGACTTTAACCAAATTATATAGTCTAACCTGGGCACTAATGCACTGTCGAACACAACCTGAGCCCGGATCCTGACCAACACCCAGAATGCTGACCGCACACTGAGCACATAAAACCCCCCATGGTCTTACTTCATCATCTCTTCCCTACCTCAGTTTTCAGGCTTCAGAACCGAGACCTTATCTCCAATCACTTCCCAGGGGTGAGTGTGATGCAGAAATCAGAACTCCTCCTTACCCATGGCAAGAACCCTGTGGTTGGCACGTTGTCCAACGTTCAGTGTAGGATAAACCAGCATTCACCCTGAGGCCCCGCCCATTCTTGAGTGCGACGAGGGCATACACACGCATTGTGACCCTCAGCATGAGTCCTGTCCTCTAGTAAGTCCTCTCAGTTGCTGGACCATTAGATGTCATAATGGGCTTGACATGTCCTAGGCCCCAATTTTTAACCAAATTTCTGATGGTCCAGTCGCCCCTCCCCAGGGCTCTACTCTGGAATCCCTCATTTGGTGGGACACCTGAGGATAAAAAAGAAAAAAACAAGAATAAAAAAAAAAAACGGACTTCTTCCAGCCCACAGAATGACCCCAAACTCTTTGGACGGGGCCAAACCACCAGAGAGTAAGACTCGTCCATTTCCCATGAAGTCACACAGAAATTCCACGACCATGAGTGACACGATATCCAGAGACAAAAACTTGAGCAGGAGCCTCACACTCGCCCTTCTTTCAAATCCCGAAGTGTTCTCCTCATGGTCTGTAGATCAGTCCTGCCATACCTATGACCCGAAACATAAGCCGAGTTTGTGTTTTCCGACAACTGTCCAAACAGCCCTGGCTTACACAACCTACAGGCTTAGGCCCCTGGAGCCAAACCTGAGGACTGTACTTGCCCTCTCCAAGGGAATTGTGTGTGCCCATTCCAATGGCCACTACCCTTCTAATAAGATAAACCTCCAAAGTCCCTGATCCATCTCAATAGTGGTGGCTTCCCAGGAACAACAGGGGCAATCTGAGCCCAACTGAGCACCTACCTGCACTCAGACCCATAGACAGATGTCCCCAGAGGTAAAAAGGAAAGAACAGGCCCCTAGGCACTAATCAGATCCATTGCTTTGGTTTCCAGACATCTCTCCTCAGAGGCCTGGATTTCAAAAGCAGCATATAGCTGTTTCTTGACTCACCCATCAGAAAACATCTCATCTACACATGGGAAACTTGCACGTTGGAGATGTGTCAAAGCCTCTGTTTAGGAGAACCCTTTAGGGCCCCAGTGCCACCGCTTCATTCCAAGGTCTCCATAGACACAAAAGCACGTTAGGACCCATCCCCAGGGGTGTCCATTTCAACTCAGCGTCCTCGGTTGCTCCCCACAGATCCAGGAGATCTAACCTGTCTTGTTGCTAGGAGACAATTGGAATGCGAGGTGGGCTACCCAGCCATCCATCCTTAGAACCCTGCTCAGAATCATTGGCCTGGAGCCAAACAACAGGTCTCAAATGTCCTGCAGAAGACTCTCTGAAGTTTGGAGCTTCTCACAACTCCCATCGTGGGAAAACCCCCATGGCCTAGTGATGCCCACGCCCATTCATGAAGGGGCCATAAGGGACAGAAACTCCAACCTGAGCGATCATCTGATCCTCGCCCTGACTTCAGATGCACGAGATCTCGATTCAGGTCTGTAGATTGTGCGTGCCATGGCCTCACCCAGAAACCTAAGCCTAGCTTGTGTTCTCAGACTTTTGTCGTCAGACTACTGGCCCACAAGCCCTCCAGTTTGGCAATCCAGAACTACAATGCAGCACTCTGCCGGCCCTCCAGAAGAAAAACATTGTCCTCTGGTGCTACCCAGTAATCCCAAATGAGGATCAACCTGCACCGACCTTGGCTGTACCCCAAATACATAGGCTGACCAGGGCACTAATGCTCTTTCTGACACAGCCTGAGCCTGGACCCCCTGGCCCCTCCCACACACCTGGCCGCACACTGAGCACATCGAGCCGCCATGGCCTTAAATCGTCATCTCTTCCCAACATCAGTTTTCAGGTTTCAGAACCTAGACCTTATATCCAATCACTGCCCAGGGTTGAAGGTGATGCAGAAATCAGAACTCCTTCCCCATGGCAAGAAACCTTGTGGTTGGCATGTTGTCCAACGTTCAGTGTAGTTGAAACCAGTGTGGCCCATGAGGCTCCGCCCATGCTCGCGGGCCACATTGGTCACAAACACACATTGTGACGCTCAGGCTGAGCCCAGTCCTCAAGTAAGGCCACTCAGTGGCTGGATGAAGAGATATCATATTGGGCTTGCCATGCCCCTAGGCCCCAATTTTTAACCATAGTTCGGGTTGTCCCTTCAGTCTTCCCCACGGCTTGGCTTTGGAATTCCTCTTTTGGTGGGACACCTGAGGTAACAAAACTGAAATGAGTCCTCCCTTCCTACAGATTAACGAAAAGCAATTGGGAATCGGGCCAAAACCTCAGAGAGGAAGATTCGTCTATGGCCCATGAGGCGTCCCCGACATTCCACGGCCATCGCTGATACAAAATCCAGAGACAAAAGCCTGAGCAAGAGCCTCAGACTCGCACACTCTTCATATCCTGAAGAGTTCTTCTAATGGTTTGTAGATCGGGCCTGCCATACCTACGTCCCCAAACCTAAGCTGAGTTTGTGTTTTCAGACTTCTGTCCTCAAAGTCTTGGGCCACACACCCTCCAGGCTGGGCCCCTGGAGCCACACATTAGGACTGTGCCTACCAATCCATGGGAATTCTGCCCATTCCATGGTCCAAAATCGTACAAATTAGGAGAAATCTCCAAAGTCCCTGAGGCCATCCCAATAGTGTAGGTCGCCCGGAACAAACAAGGGCTGTCTGACACCAGCTGATAATCGACCTCCACTCATACCATAGATGGATGTCCCCAGAGAAGAAGATTGAACCAGACAGGACCCTAGGCCATAATAGGATCCATTGCTTTGGGTTACAGGCATGTGTCCTCAAAAGCCTGATTCCAATACGAGCATAGGGGTTTTCCTGAGGCACCCAACAGAACTCATCTCGTCTCCACAAGGAAACCTGTGCATGGGAGCCATGTCCAAAGCTTAGGAGAGTACTTCAGGGTCCCGGTGCCACCGCCCCATTCCAAGGCCCTCATGGACACAAAAACACATTAGGACCCATCCTCAGGAAAGTCCATTTCAACTCAGCCACCCAGGTTGCTCCCGCAGAGCCATCAGATCTAAACTGTCTTGTTGCTAGGAGACAATTGGAATGCGAGGCGGGCTTCCCAGGCATCCATCCGCGAACGGTGCTCTGGAGTCATTCCATATGGGATGTCCTGGAGCTGTCCAACAGGTCTCAATTGTCCCACAGAAGGAAACCATGAAGGGGGCATTCCACAACTCCCAACGTGGGAAAACCTCAATGGCCTCGAGTTTCCACTCCCTTCATGAAGCGGCCGTGATGCTCAGAAACTCCAACCTGAGCCAACGTCTGATCCTCGCCCTGACTTCAGATGCATGAGATATTGGTTCAGATCTGCAGGGGGTACCTGCCGTGCCCTCGCCCTGAAACCCAAGTCTAGCTTGTCTTCTCAGACTTCCGTCCTCACACTCCTGGCCCTGAAGCCCTCAAGTTTGGCAATTCCGGACCCACAATGCAGCACTCTGCCTGCCCTCTAGAAAAAAAATTATTGCCTCATGAGCTGCCCAGGCACCTTAAATGAGGGTAAACCTACACAGCACTCGACTTTACCCAAATTATATAGTCTAACCTGGGCACTAATGCACTGTCGAACACAACCTGAGCCCGGACCTCCTGACCAACACCCAGAAAGCTGACCGCACACTGAGCACATAAAACCCGCCATGGCCTTAGGTCATCATCTCTTCCCTACCTCAGTTTTCAGGCTTCAGAACCGAGACCTTATCTCCAATCACTTCCCAGGGGTGAGTGTGATGCAGAAATCAGAACTCCTCCTTACCCATGGCAAGAACCCTGTGGTTGGCACGTTGTCCAACGTTCAGTGTAGGATAAACCAGCATTCACCCTGAGGCCCCGCCCATTCTTGAGTGCGACGAGGGCATACACACGCATTGTGACCCTCATCATGAGTCCTGTCCTCTAGTAAGTCCTCTCAGTTGCTGGACCATTAGATGTCATAATGGGCTTGACATGTCCCTAGGCCCCAATTTTTAACCAAATTTCTGATGGTCCAGTCGCCCCTCCCCAGGGCTCTACTCTGGAATCCCTCATTTGGTGGGACACCTGAGGATAAAAAAGAAAAAAACAAGAATAAAAAAAAAAAACGGACTTCTTCCAGCCCACAGAATGACCCCAAACTCTTTGGACGGGGCCAAACCACCAGAGAGTAAGACTCGTCCATTTCCCATGAAGTCACCCAGAAATTCCACGACCATGAGTGACACGATATCCAGAGACAAAAACTTGAGCAGGAGCCTCACACTCGCCCTTCTTTCAAATCCCGAAGAGTTCTCCTCATGGTCTGTAGATCAGTCCTGCCATACCTATGACCCGAAACATAAGCCGAGTTTGTGTTTTCAGACAACAGTCCAAACAGCCCTGGCCTACACAACCTACAGGCTCAGGCCCCAAAAGCCAAGCCTGAGGACTGTACTTGCCCTCTCCAAGGGAATTGTGTGTGCCCATTCCAATGGCCACTACCCTTCTAATAGGATAAACCTCCAAATTCCCAGATCCATCTCAATAGTGGTGGCTTCCCAGGAACAACAGGGGCAATCTGAGCCCAACTGAGCACCTACCTGCACTCAGACCCATAGACAGATGTCCCCAGATGTAAAAAGGTAAGAACAAGCCCCTAGGCACTAATCAGATCCATTGCTTTGGTTTCCAAGCATCTCTCCTCAGAGGCCTGGATTTCAAAAGCAGCATATAGCTGTTTCTTGACTCACCCATCAGAAAACATCTCATCTACACATGGGAAACTTGCACGTTGGAGCTGTGTCAAAGCCTCTGTTTAGGAGAACCCTTTAGGGCCCCAGTGCCACCGCTTCATTCCAAGGTCTCCATAGACACAAAAGCACGTTAGGACCCATCCCCAGGGGTGTCCATTTCAACTCAGCGTCCTCGGTTGCTCCCCACAGATCCAGGAGATCTAACAAGTCTTGTTGCTAGGAGACAATTGGAATGCGAGGTGGGCTACCCAGCCATCCATCCTTAGAACCCTGCTCAGAATCATTGGCCTGGAGCCAAACAACAGGTCTCAATTCTCCTGCAGAAGACTCTCTGCAGTTTGGAGCTTCTCACAACTCCCGTCGTGGGAAAACACCCATGGCCTCGTGATGCCCCCGCCCATTCATGAAGGGGCCATCAGGGACAGAAACTCCAACCTGAGCGATCGTCTGATCCTCGCCCTGACTTCAGATGCACGAGATCTCGATTCAGGTCTGTAGATTGTGCCTGCCATGGCCTCACCCAGAAACCTAAGCCTAGCTTGTGTTCTCAGACTTTTGTCGTCAGACTACTGGACCACAAGCCCTCCAGTTTGGCAATCCAGAACTACAATGCAGCACTCTGCCAGCCCTCCAGAAGAAAAACATTGCCTTCTGGTGCTACCCAGTAATCCCAAATGAGGATCAACCTGCACCGACCTTGGCTGTACCCCAAATACATAGGCTGACCAGGGCACTAATGCCCTTTCTGACACAGCCTGAGCCTGGACCCCCTGGCCCCTCCCAGACAGCTGGCCGCACACTGAGCACATCCAGCCGCCATGGCCTTAGGTCGTCATCTCTTCCCAACATCAGTTTTCAGGTTTCAGAACCTAGATCTTATCTCCAATCACTGCCCAGGGTTGAAGGTGATGCAGAAATCAGAACTCCTTCCCCATGGCAAGAAACCTTGTGGTTGGCATGTTGTCCAACGTTCAGTGTAGTTGAAACCAGTGTGGCCCATGAGGCCCCGCCCATGCTCGCGGGCCACATTGGTCACAAACACACATTGTGACGCTCAGGCTGAGCCCAGTCCACAAGTAAGGCCACTCAGTGGTTGGATGAAGAGATATCATATTGGGCTTGCCATGCCCCTAGGCCCCAATTTTTAACCATAGTTCGGGTTGTCCCTTCAGTCTTCCCCACGGCTTGGCTTTGGAATTCCTCTTTTGGTGGGACACCTGAGGTAACAAAACTGAAATGAGTCCTCCCATCCCACAGACTGACGAAAAGCAATGGGGAATCGGGCCAAATCCTCAGAGAGGAAGATTCGTTCATGGCCCATGAGGCCTCCGCGACATTCCACGGCCATCGCTGATACAAAATCCAGAGACAAAAGCCTGAGCAAGCACCTCAGACTCGCACTTTCTTCATATCCTGAAGAGTTCTTCTCATGGTTTGTAGATCGGGCCTGCCATACCTACGTCCCCAAACCTAAGCTGAGTTTGTGTTTTCAGACTTCTGTCCTCAAAGTCTTGGGCCACACACCCTCCAGGCTGGGCCCCTGGAGCCACACATTAGGACTGTGCCTACCAATCCATGGGAATTCTGCCCATTCCATGGTCCAAAATCGTACAAATTAGGAGAAATCTCCAAAGTCCCTGAGGCCATCCCAATAGTGTAGGTCGCCCGGAACAAACAAGGGCTGTCTGACACCAGCTGATAATCGACCTCCACTCATACCATAGATGGATGTCCCCAGAGAAGAAGATTGAACCAGACAGGACCCTAGGCCATAATAGGATCCATTGCTTTGGGTTACAGGCATGTATCCTCAAAAGCCTGATTCCAATACGAGCATAGGTGTTTTCCTGAGGCACCCATCAGAACTCATCTCGTCTCCACAAGGAAACCTGTGCATGGGAGCCATGTCCTAAGCTTAGGAGAGTACTTCAGGGTCCCAGTGCCACCGCCCCATTCCAAGGCCCTCATGGACACAAAAACACATTAGGACCCATCCTCAGGAAAGTCCATTTCAACTCAGCCACCCCGGTTGCTCCCGCAGTACCATCAGATCTAAACTGTCTTGTTGCTAGGAGACAATTGGAATGCGAGGCGGGCTTCCCAGGCATCCATCCGCGAACGGTGCTCTGGAGTCATTCCATATGGGATGTCCTGGAGCTGTCCAACAGGTCTCAATTGTCCCGCAGAAGGAATCCATGAAGGGGGCATCCCACAACTCCCAACGTGGGAAAACCTCAATGGCCTCGAGATTCCGCTCCCTTCATGAAGCGGCCGTCATGCTCAGAAACTCCAACCTGAGCCAACGTCTGATCTTCGCCCTGACTCCAGATGCATGAGATATTGGTTCAGATCTGCAGGGGGTACCTGCCGTGCCCTCGACCTGAAACCCATGTCTAGCTTGTCTTCTCAGACTTCCGTCCTCACACTCCTGGCCCCGAAGCCCTCAAGTTTGGCACATCCGGACCCACAATGCAGCACTCTGCCTGCCCTCTAGAAAAAAAATTATTGCCTCATGAGCTGCCCAGGCACCTTAAATGAGGGTAAACCTACACAGCACTCGACTTTAACCAAATTATATAGTCTAACCTGGGCACTAATGCACTGTCGAACACAACCTGAGCCCGGACCTCCTGACCAACACCCAGAATGCTGACCGCACACTGAGCACATAAAACCCCCCATGGTCTTACTTCATCATCTCTTCCCTACCTCAGTTTTCAGGCTTCAGAACCGAGACCTTATCTCCAATCACTTCCCAGGGGTGAGTGTGATGCAGAAATCAGAACTCCTCCTTACCCATGGCAAGAACCCTGTGGTTGGCACGTTGTCCAACGTTCAGTGTAGGATAAACCAGCATTCACCCTGAGGCCCCGCCCATTCTTGAGTGCGACGAGGGCATACACACGCATTGTGACCCTCAGCATGAGTCCTGTCCTCTAGTACGTCCTCTCAGTTGCTGGACCATTAGATGTCATAATGGGCTTGACATGTCCTAGGCCCCAATTTTTAACCAAATTTCTGATGGTCCAGTCGCCCCTCCCCAGGGCTCTACTCTGGAATCCCTCATTTGGTGGGACACCTGAGGATAAAAAAGAAAAAAACAAGAATAAAAAAAAAAAACGGACTTCTTCCAGCCCACAGAATGACCCCAAACTCTTTGGACGGGGCCAAACCACCAGAGAGTAAGACTCGTCCATTTCCCATGAAGTCACACAGAAATTCCACGACCATGAGTGACACGATATCCAGAGACAAAAACTTGAGCAGGAGCCTCACACTCGCCCTTCTTTCAAATCCCGAAGTGTTCTCCTCATGGTCTGTAGATCAGTCCTGCCATACCTATGACCCGAAACATAAGCCGAGTTTGTGTTTTCCGACAACTGTCCAAACAGCCCTGGCTTACACAACCTACAGGCTTAGGCCCCTGGAGCCAAACCTGAGGACTGTACTTGCCCTCTCCAAGGGAATTGTGTGTGCCCATTCCAATGGCCACTACCCTTCTAATAAGATAAACCTCCAAAGTCCCTGATCCATCTCAATAGTGGTGGCTTCCCAGGAACAACAGGGGCAATCTGAGCCCAACTGAGCACCTACCTGCACTCAGACCCATAGACAGATGTCCCCAGAGGTAAAAAGGAAAGAACAGGCCCCTAGGCACTAATCAGATCCATTGCTTTGGTTTCCAGACATCTCTCCTCAGAGGCCTGGATTTCAAAAGCAGCATATAGCTGTTTCTTGACTCACCCATCAGAAAACATCTCATCTACACATGGGAAACTTGCACGTTGGAGCTGTGTCAAAGCCTCTGTTTAGGAGAACCCTTTAGGGCCCCAGTGCTACCGCTTCATTCCAAGGTCTCCATAGACACAAAAGCACGTTAGGACCCATCCCCAGGGGTGTCCATTTCAACTCAGCGTCCTCGGTTGCTCCCCACAGATCCAGGAGATCTAACCTGTCTTGTTGCTAGGAGCCAATTGGAATGCGAGGTGGGCTACCCAGCCATCCATCCTTAGAACCCTGCTCAGAATCATTGGCCTGGAGCCAAACAACAGGTCTCAAATGTCCTGCAGAAGACTCTCTGAAGTTTGGAGCTTCTCACAACTCCCATCGTGGGAAAACCCCCATGGCCTAGTGATGCCCACGCCCATTCATGAAGGGGCCATAAGGGACAGAAACTCCAACCTGAGCGATCATCTGATCCTCGCCCTGACTTCAGATGCACGAGACCTCGATTCAGGTCTGTAGATTGTGCGTGCCATGGCCTCACCCAGAAACCTAAGCCTAGCTTGTGTTCTCAGACTTTTGTCGTCAGACTACTGGCCCACAAGCCCTCCAGTTTGGCAATGCAGAACTACAATGCAGCACTCTGCCGGCCCTCCAGAAGAAAAACATTGTCCTCTGGTGCTACCCAGTAATCCCAAATGAGGATCAACCTGCACCGACCTTGGCTGTACCCCAAATACATAGGCTGACCAGGGCACTAATGCTCTTTCTGACACAGCCTGAGCCTGGACCCCCTGGCCCCTCCCACACACCTGGCCGCACACTGAGCACATCGAGCCGCCATGGCCTTAAATCGTCATCTCTTCCCAACATCAGTTTTCAGGTTTCAGAACCTAGACCTTATATCCAATCACTGCCCAGGGTTGAAGGTGATGCAGAAATCAGAACTCCTTCCCCATGGCAAGAAACCTTGTGATTGGCATGTTGTCCAACGTTCAGTGTAGTTGAAACCAGTGTGGCCCATGAGGCCCCGCCCATGCTCGCGGGCCACATTGGTCACAAACACACATTGTGACGCTCAGGCTGAGCCCAGTCCTCAAGTAAGGCCACTCAGTGGCTGGATGAAGAGATATCATATTGGGCTTGCCATGCCCCTAGGCCCCAATTTTTAACCATAGTTCGGGTTGTCCCTTCAGTCTTCCCCACGGCTTGGCTTTGGAATTCCTCTTTTGGTGGGACACCTGAGGTAACAAAACTGAAATGAGTCCTCCCTTCCTACAGATTAACGAAAAGCAATTGGGAATCGGGCCAAAACCTCAGAGAGGAAGATTCGTCTATGGCCCATGAGGCGTCCCCGACATTCCACGGCCATCGCTGATACAAAATCCAGAGACAAAAGCCTGAGCAAGAGCCTCAGACTCGCACACTCTTCATATCCTGAAGAGTTCTTCTAATGGTTTGTAGATCGGGCCTGCCATACCTACGTCCCCAAACCTAAGCTGAGTTTGTGTTTTCAGACTTCTGTCCTCAAAGTCTTGGGCCACACACCCTCCAGGCTGGGCCCCTGGAGCCACACATTAGGACTGTGCCTACCAATCCATGGGAATTCTGCCCATTCCATGGTCCAAAATCGTACAAATTAGGAGAAATCTCCAAAGTCCCTGAGGCCATCCCAATAGTGTAGGTCGCCCGGAACAAACAAGGGCTGTCTGACACCAGCTGATAATCGACCTCCACTCATACCATAGATGGATGTCCCCAGAGAAGAAGATTGAACCAGACAGGACCCTAGGCCATAATAGGATCCATTGCTTTGGGTTACAGGCATGTGTCCTCAAAAGCCTGATTCCAATACGAGCATAGGGGTTTTCCTGAGGCACCCAACAGAACTCATCTCGTCTCCACAAGGAAACCTGTGCATGGGAGCCATGTCCAAAGCTTAGGAGAGTACTTCAGGGTCCCGGTGCCACCGCCCCATTCCAAGGCCCTCATGGACACAAAAACACATTAGGACCCATCCTCAGGAAAGTCCATTTCAACTCAGCCACCCAGGTTGCTCCCGCAGAGCCATCAGATCTAAACTGTCTTGTTGCTAGGAGACAATTGGAATGCGAGGCGGGCTTCCCAGGCATCCATCCGCGAACGGTGCTCTGGAGTCATTCCATATGGGATGTCCTGGAGCTGTCCAACAGGTCTCAATTGTCCCGCAGAAGGAATCCATGAAGGGGGCATCCCACAACTCCCAACGTGGGAAAACCTCAATGGCCTCGAGATTCCGCTCCCTTCATGAAGCGGCCGTCATGCTCAGAAACTCCAACCTGAGCCAACGTCTGATCTTCGCCCTGACTCCAGATGCATGAGATATTGGTTCAGATCTGCAGGGGGTACCTGCCGTGCCCTCGACCTGAAACCCATGTCTAGCTTGTCTTCTCAGACTTCCGTCCTCACACTCCTGGCCCCGAAGCCCTCAAGTTTGGCACATCCGGACCCACAATGCAGCACTCTGCCTGCCCTCTAGAAAAAAAATTATTGCCTCATGAGCTGCCCAGGCACCTTAAATGAGGGTAAACCTACACAGCACTCGACTTTAACCAAATTATATAGTCTAACCTGGGCACTAATGCACTGTCGAACACAACCTGAGCCCGGACCTCCTGACCAACACCCAGAATGCTGACCGCACACTGAGCACATAAAACCCCCCATGGTCTTAGGTCATCATCTCTTCCCTACCTCAGTTTTCAGGCTTCAGAACCGAGACCTTATCTCCAATCACTTCCCAGGGGTGAGTGTGATGCAGAAATCAGAACTCCTCCTTACCCATGGCAAGAACCCTGTGGTTGGCACGTTGTCCAACGTTCAGTGTAGGATAAACCAGCATTCACCCTGAGGCCCCGCCCATTCTTGAGTGCGACGAGGGCATACACACGCATTGTGACCCTCAGCATGAGTCCTGTCCTCTAGTAAGTCCTCTCAGTTGCTGGACCATTAGATGTCATAATGGGCTTGACATGTCCTAGGCCCCAATTTTTAACCAAATTTCTGATGGTCCAGTCGCCCCTCCCCAGGGCTCTACTCTGGAATCCCTCATTTGGTGGGACACCTGAGGATAAAAAAGAAAAAAACAAGAATAAAAAAAAAAACGGACTTCTTCCAGCCCACAGAATGACCCCAAACTCTTTGGACGGGGCCAAACCACCAGAGAGTAAGACTCGTCCATTTCCCATGAAGTCACACAGAAATTCCACGACCATGAGTGACACGATATCCAGAGACAAAAACTTGAGCAGGAGCCTCACACTCGCCCTTCTTTCAAATCCCGAAGTGTTCTCCTCATGGTCTGTAGATCAGTCCTGCCATACCTATGACCCGAAACATAAGCCGAGTTTGTGTTTTCAGACAACTGTCCAAACAGCCCTGGCTTACACAACCTACAGGCTTAGGCCCCTGGAGCCAAACCTGAGGACTGTACTTGCCCTCTCCAAGGGAATTGTGTGTGCCCATTCCAATGGCCACTACCCTTCTAATAAGATAAACCTCCAAAGTCCCTGATCCATCTCAATAGTGGTGGCTTCCCAGGAACAACAGGGGCAATCTGAGCCCAACTGAGCACCTACCTGCACTCAGACCCATAGACAGATGTCCCCAGAGGTAAAAAGGAAAGAACAGGCCCCTAGGCACTAATCAGATCCATTGCTTTGGTTTCCAGACATCTCTCCTCAGAGGCCTGGATTTCAAAAGCAGCATATAGCTGTTTCTTGACTCACCCATCAGAAAACATCTCATCTACACATGGGTAACTTGCACGTTGGAGCTGTGTCAAAGCCTCTGTTTAGGAGAACCCTTTAGGGCCCCAGTGCCACCGCTTCATTCCAAGGTCTCCATAGACACAAAAGCACGTTAGGACCCATCCCCAGGGGTGTCCATTTCAACTCAGCGTCCTCGGTTGCTCCCCACAGATCCAGGAGATCTAACCTGTCTTGTTGCTAGGAGACAATTGGAATGCGAGGTGGGCTACCCAGCCATCCATCCTTAGAACCCTGCTCAGAATCATTGGCCTGGAGCCAAACAACAGGTCTCAAATGTCCTGCAGAAGACTCTCTGAAGTTTGGAGCTTCTCACAACTCCCATCGTGGGAAAACCCCCATGGCCTAGTGATGCCCACGCCCATTCATGAAGGGGCCATAAGGGACAGAAACTCCAACCTGAGCGATCATCTGATCCTCGCCCTGACTTCAGATGCACGAGACCTCGATTCAGGTCTGTAGATTGTGCGTGCCATGGCCTCACCCAGAAACCTAAGCCTAGCTTGTGTTCTCAGACTTTTGTCGTCAGACTACTGGCCCACAAGCCCTCCAGTTTGGCAATCCAGAACTACAATGCAGCACTCTGCCGGCCCTCCAGAAGAAAAACATTGTCCTCTGGTGCTACCCAGTAATCCCAAATGAGGATCAACCTGCACCGACCTTGGCTGTACCCCAAATACATAGGCTGACCAGGGCACTAATGCTCTTTCTGACACAGCCTGAGCCTGGACCCCCTGGCCCCTCCCACACACCTGGCCGCACACTGAGCACATCGAGCCGCCATGGCCTTAAATCGTCATCTCTTCCCAACATCAGTTTTCAGGTTTCAGAACCTAGACCTTATATCCAATCACTGCCCAGGGTTGAAGGTGATGCAGAAATCAGAACTCCTTCCCCATGGCAAGAAACCTTGTGGTTGGCATGTTGTCCAACGTTCAGTGTAGTTGAAACCAGTGTGGCCCATGAGGCCCCGCCCATGCTCGCGGGCCACATTGGTCACAAACACACATTGTGACGCTCAGGCTGAGCCCAGTCCTCAAGTAAGGCCACTCAGTGGCTGGATGAAGAGATATCATATTGGGCTTGCCATGCCCCTAGGCCCCAATTTTTAACCATAGTTCGGGTTGTCCCTTCAGTCTTCCCCACGGCTTGGCTTTGGAATTCCTCTTTTGGTGGGACACCTGAGGTAACAAAACTGAAATGAGTCCTCCCTTCCCACAGATTAACGAAAAGCAATTGGGAATCGGGCCAAAACCTCAGAGAGGAAGATTCGTCTATGGCCCATGAGGCGTCCCCGACATTCCACGGCCATCGCTGATACAAAATCCAGAGACAAAAGCCTGAGCAAGAGCCTCAGACTCGCACACTCTTCATATCCTGAAGAGTTCTTCTAATGGTTTGTAGATCGGGCCTGCCATACCTACGTCCCCAAACCTAAGCTGAGTTTGTGTTTTCAGACTTCTGTCCTCAAAGTCTTGGGCCACACACCCTCCAGGCTGGGCCCCTGGAGCCACACATTAGGACTGTGCCTACCAATCCATGGGAATTCTGCCCATTCCATGGTCCAAAATCGTACAAATTAGGAGAAATCTCCAAAGTCCCTGAGGCCATCCCAATAGTGTAGGTCGCCCGGAACAAACAAGGGCTGTCTGACACCAGCTGATAATCGACCTCCACTCATACCATAGATGGATGTCCCCAGAGAAGAAGATTGAACCAGACAGGACCCTAGGCCATAATAGGATCCATTGCTTTGGGTTACAGGCATGTGTCCTCAAAAGCCTGATTCCAATACGAGCATAGGGGTTTTCCTGAGGCACCCAACAGAACTCATCTCGTCTCCACAAGGAAACCTGTGCATGGGAGCCATGTCCAAAGCTTAGGAGAGTACTTCAGGGTCCCGGTGCCACCGCCCCATTCCAAGGCCCTCATGGACACAAAAACACATTAGGACCCATCCTCAGGAAAGTCCATTTCAACTCAGCCACCCAGGTTGCTCCCGCAGAGCCATCAGATCTAAACTGTCTTGTTGCTAGGAGACAATTGGAATGCGAGGCGGGCTTCCCAGGCATCCATCCGCGAACGGTGCTCTGGAGTCATTCCATATGGGATGTCCTGGAGCTGTCCAACAGGTCTCAATTGTCCCGCAGAAGGAATCCATGAAGGGGGCATCCCACAACTCCCAACGTGGGAAAACCTCAATGGCCTCGAGATTCCGCTCCCTTCATGAAGCGGCCGTCATGCTCAGAAACTCCAACCTGAGCCAACGTCTGATCTTCGCCCTGACTCCAGATGCATGAGATATTGGTTCAGATCTGCAGGGGGTACCTGCCGTGCCCTCGACCTGAAACCCATGTCTAGCTTGTCTTCTCAGACTTCCGTCCTCACACTCCTGGCCCCGAAGCCCTCAAGTTTGGCACATCCGGACCCACAATGCAGCACTCTGCCTGCCCTCTAGAAAAAAAATTATTGCCTCATGAGCTGCCCAGGCACCTTAAATGAGGGTAAACCTACACAGCACTCGACTTTAACCAAATTATATAGTCTAACCTGGGCACTAATGCACTGTCGAACACAACCTGAGCCCGGACCTCCTGACCAACACCCAGAATGCTGACCGCACACTGAGCACATAAAACCCCCCATGGTCTTAGGTCATCATCTCTTCCCTACCTCAGTTTTCAGGCTTCAGAACCGAGACCTTATCTCCAATCACTTCCCAGGGGTGAGTGTGATGCAGAAATCAGAACTCCTCCTTACCCATGGCAAGAACCCTGTGGTTGGCACGTTGTCCAACGTTCAGTGTAGGATAAACCAGCATTCACCCTGAGGCCCCGCCCATTCTTGAGTGCGACGAGGGCATACACACGCATTGTGACCCTCAGCATGAGTCCTGTCCTCTAGTAAGTCCTCTCAGTTGCTGGACCATTAGATGTCATAATGGGCTTGACATGTCCTAGGCCCCAATTTTTAACCAAATTTCTGATGGTCCAGTCGCCCCTCCCCAGGGCTCTACTCTGGAATCCCTCATTTGGTGGGACACCTGAGGATAAAAAAGAAAAAAACAAGAATAAAAAAAAAAACGGACTTCTTCCAGCCCACAGAATGACCCCAAACTCTTTGGACGGGGCCAAACCACCAGAGAGTAAGACTCGTCCATTTCCGTTGAAGTCACACAGAAATTCCACGACCATGAGTGACACGATATCCAGAGACAAAAACTTGAGCAGGAGACTCACACTCGCCCTTCTTTCAAATCCCGAAGTGTTCTACTCATGGTCTGTAGATCAGTCCTGCCATACCTATGACCCGAAACATAAGCCGAGTTTGTGTTTTCAGACAACTGTCCAAACAGCCCTGGCTTACACAACCTACAGGCTTAGGCCCCTGGAGCCAAACCTGAGGACTGTACTTGCCCTCTCCAAGGGAATTGTGTGTGCCCATTCCAATGGCCACTACCCTTCTAATAAGATAAACGTCCAAAGTCCCTGATCCATCTCAATAGTGGTGGCTTCCCAGGAACAACAGGGGCAATCTGAGCCCAACTGAGCACCTACCTGCACTCAGACCCATAGACAGATGTCCCCAGAGGTAAAAAGGAAAGAACAGGCCCCTAGGCACTAATCAGATCCATTGCTTTGGTTTCCAGACATCTCTCCTCAGAGGCCTGGATTTCAAAAGCAGCATATAGCTGTTTCTTGACTCACCCATCAGAAAACATCTCATCTACACATGGGAAACTTGCACGTTGGAGCTGTGTCAAAGCCTCTGTTTAGGAGAACCCTTTAGGGCCCCAGTGCCACCGCTTCATTCCAAGGTCTCCATAGACACAAAAGCACGTTAGGACCCATCCCCAGGGGTGTCCATTTCAACTCAGCGTCCTCGGTTGCTCCCCACAGATCCAGGAGATCTAACCTGTCTTGTTGCTAGGAGACAATTGGAATGCGAGGTGGGCTACCCAGCCATCCATCCTTAGAACCCTGCTCAGAATCATTGGCCTGGAGCCAAACAACAGGTCTCAAATGTCCTGCAGAAGACTCTCTGAAGTTTGGAGCTTCTCACAACTCCCATCGTGGGAAAACCCCCATGGCCTAGTGATGCCCACGCCCATTCATGAAGGGGCCATAAGGGACAGAAACTCCAACCTGAGCGATCGTCTGATCCTCGCCCTGACTTCAGATGCACGAGACCTCGATTCAGGTCTGTAGATTGTGCGTGCCATGGCCTCACCCAGAAACCTAAGCCTAGCTTGTGTTCTCAGACTTTTGTCGTCAGACTACTGGCCCACAAGCCCTCCAGTTTGGCAATCCAGAACTACAATGCAGCACTCTGCCGGCCCTCCAGAAGAAAAACATTGTCCTCTGGTGCTACCCAGTAATCCCAAATGAGGATCAACCTGCACCGACCTTGGCTGTACCCCAAATACATAGGCTGACCAGGGCACTAATGCTCTTTCTGACACAGCCTGAGCCTGGACCCCCTGGCCCCTCCCACACACCTGGCCGCACACTGAGCACATCGAGCCGCCATGGCCTTAAATCGTCATCTCTTCCCAACATCAGTTTTCAGGTTTCAGAACCTAGACCTTATATCCAATCACTGCCCAGGGTTGAAGGTGATGCAGAAATCAGAACTCCTTCCCCATGGCAAGAAACCTTGTGGTTGGCATGTTGTCCAACGTTCAGTGTAGTTGAAACCAGTGTGGCCCATGAGGCCCCGCCCATGCTCGCGGGCCACATTGGTCACAAACACACATTGTGACGCTCAGGCTGAGCCCAGTCCTCAAGTAAGGCCACTCAGTGGCTGGATGAAGAGATATCATATTGGGCTTGCCATGCCCCTAGGCCCCAATTTTTAACCATAGTTCGGGTTGTCCCTTCAGTCTTCCCCACGGCTTGGCTTTGGAATTCCTCTTTTGGTGGGACACCTGAGGTAACAAAACTGAAATGAGTCCTCCCTTCCTACAGATTAACGAAAAGCAATTGGGAATCGGGCCAAAACCTCAGAGAGGAAGATTCGTCTATGGCCCATGAGGCGTCCCCGACATTCCACGGCCATCGCTGATACAAAATCCAGAGACAAAAGCCTGAGCAAGAGCCTCAGACTCGCACACTCTTCATATCCTGAAGAGTTCTTCTAATGGTTTGTAGATCGGGCCTGCCATACCTACGTCCCCAAACCTAAGCTGAGTTTGTGTTTTCAGACTTCTGTCCTCAAAGTCTTGGGCCACACACCCTCCAGGCTGGGCCCCTGGAGCCACACATTAGGACTGTGCCTACCAATCCATGGGAATTCTGCCCATTCCATGGTCCAAAATCGTACAAATTAGGAGAAATCTCCAAAGTCCCTGAGGCCATCCCAATAGTGTAGGTCGCCCGGAACAAACAAGGGCTGTCTGACACCAGCTGATAATCGACCTCCACTCATACCATAGATGGATGTCCCCAGAGAAGAAGATTGAACCAGACAGGACCCTAGGCCATAATAGGATCCATTGCTTTGGGTTACAGGCATGTGTCCTCAAAAGCCTGATTCCAATACGAGCATAGGGGTTTTCCTGAGGCACCCAACAGAACTCATCTCGTCTCCACAAGGAAACCTGTGCATGGGAGCCATGTCCAAAGCTTAGGAGAGTACTTCAGGGTCCCGGTGCCACCGCCCCATTCCAAGGCCCTCATGGACACAAAAACACATTAGGACCCATCCTCAGGAAAGTCCATTTCAACTCAGCCACCCAGGTTGCTCCCGCAGAGCCATCAGATCTAAACTGTCTTGTTGCTAGGAGACAATTGGAATGCGAGGCGGGCTTCCCAGGCATCCATCCGCGAACGGTGCTCTGGAGTCATTCCATATGGGATGTCCTGGAGCTGTCCAACAGGTCTCAATTGTCCCGCAGAAGGAATCCATGAAGGGGGCATCCCACAACTCCCAACGTGGGAAAACCTCAATGGCCTCGAGATTCCGCTCCCTTCATGAAGCGGCCGTCATGCTCAGAAACTCCAACCTGAGCCAACGTCTGATCTTCGCCCTGACTCCAGATGCATGAGATATTGGTTCAGATCTGCAGGGGGTACCTGCCGTGCCCTCGACCTGAAACCCATGTCTAGCTTGTCTTCTCAGACTTCCGTCCTCACACTCCTGGCCCCGAAGCCCTCAAGTTTGGCACATCCGGACCCACAATGCAGCACTCTGCCTGCCCTCTAGAAAAAAAATTATTGCCTCATGAGCTGCCCAGGCACCTTAAATGAGGGTAAACCTACACAGCACTCGACTTTAACCAAATTATATAGTCTAACCTGGGCACTAATGCACTGTCGAACACAACCTGAGCCCGGACCTCCTGACCAACACCCAGAATGCTGACCGCACACTGAGCACATAAAACCCCCCATGGTCTTACTTCATCATCTCTTCCCTACCTCAGTTTTCAGGCTTCAGAACCGAGACCTTATCTCCAATCACTTCCCAGGGGTGAGTGTGATGCAGAAATCAGAACTCCTCCTTACCCATGGCAAGAACCCTGTGGTTGGCACGTTGTCCAATGTTCAGTGTAGGATAAACCAGCATTCACCCTGAGGCCCCGCCCATTCTTGAGTGCGACGAGGGCATACACACGCATTGTGACCCTCAGCATGAGTCCTGTCCTCTAGTAAGTCCTCTCAGTTGCTGGACCATTAGATGTCATAATGGGCTTGACATGTCCTAGGCCCCAATTTTTAACCAAATTTCTGATGGTCCAGTCGCCCCTCCCCAGGGCTCTACTCTGGAATCCCTCATTTGGTGGGACACCTGAGGATAAAAAAGAAAAAAACAAGAATAAAAAAAAAAACGGACTTCTTCCAGCCCACAGAATGACCCCAAACTCTTTGGACGGGGCCAAACCACCAGAGAGTAAGACTCGTCCATTTCCCATGAAGTCACACAGAAATTCCACGACCATGAGTGACACGATATCCAGAGACAAAAACTTGAGCAGGAGCCTCACACTCGCCCTTCTTTCAAATCCCGAAGTGTTCTCCTCATGGTCTGTAGATCAGTCCTGCCATACCTATGACCCGAAACATAAGCCGAGTTTGTGTTTTCAGACAACTGTCCAAACAGCCCTGGCTTACACAACCTACAGGCTTAGGCCCCTGGAGCCAAACCTGAGGACTGTACTTGCCCTCTCCAAGGGAATTGTGTGTACCCATTCCAATGGCCACTACCCTTCTAATAAGATAAACCTCCAAAGTCCCTGATCCATCTCAATAGTGGTGGCTTCCCAGGAACAACAGGGGCAATCTGAGCCCAACTGAGCACCTACCTGCACTCAGACCCATAGACAGATGTCCCCAGAGGTAAAAAGGAAAGAACAGGCCCCTAGGCACTAATCAGATCCATTGCTTTGGTTTCCAGACATCTCTCCTCAGAGGCCTGGATTTCAAAAGCAGCATATAGCTGTTTCTTGACTCACCCATCAGAAAACAATTCATCTACACATGGGAAACTTGCACGTTGGAGCTGTGTCAAAGCCTCTGTTTAGGAGAACCCTTTAGGGCCCCAGTGCCACCGCTTCATTCCAAGGTCTCCATAGACACAAAAGCACGTTAGGACCCATCCCCAGGGGTGTCCATTTCAGCTCAGCGTCCTCGGTTGCTCCCCACAGATCCAGGAGATCTAACCTGTCTTGTTGCTAGGAGACAATTGGAATGCGAGGTGGGCTACCCAGCCATCCATCCTTAGAACCCTGCTCAGAATCATTGGCCTGGAGCCAAACAACAGGTCTCAAATGTCCTGCAGAAGACTCTCTGAAGTTTGGAGCTTCTCACAACTCCCATCGTGGGAAAACCCCCATGGCCTAGTGATGCCCACGCCCATTCATGAAGGGGCCATAAGGGACAGAAACTCCAACCTGAGCGATCATCTGATCCTCGCCCTGACTTCAGATGCACGAGACCTCGATTCAGGTCTGTAGATTGTGCGTGCCATGGCCTCACCCAGAAACCTAAGCCTAGCTTGTGTTCTCAGACTTTTGTCGTCAGACTACTGGCCCACAAGCCCTCCAGTTTGGCAATCCAGAACTACAATGCAGCACTCTGCCGGCCCTCCAGAAGAAAAACATTGTCCTCTGGTGCTACCCAGTAATCCCAAATGAGGATCAACCTGCACCGACCTTGGCTGTACCCCAAATACATAGGCTGACCAGGGCACTAATGCTCTTTCTGACACAGCCTGAGCCTGGACCCCCTGGCCCCTCCCACACACCTGGCCGCACACTGAGCACATCGAGCCGCCATGGCCTTAAATCGTCATCTCTTCCCAACATCAGTTTTCAGGTTTCAGAACCTAGACCTTATATCCAATCACTGCCCAGGGTTGAAGGTGATGCAGAAATCAGAACTCCTTCCCCATGGCAAGAAACCTTGTGGTTGGCATGTTGTCCAACGTTCAGTGTAGTTGAAACCAGTGTGGCCCATGAGGCCCCGCCCATGCTCGCGGGCCACATTGGTCACAAACACACATTGTGACGCTCAGGCTGAGCCCAGTCCTCAAGTAAGGCCACTCAGTGGCTGGATGAAGAGATATCATATTGGGCTTGCCATGCCCCTAGGCCCCAATTTTTAACCATAGTTCGGGTTGTCCCTTCAGTCTTCCCCACGGCTTGGCTTTGGAATTCCTCTTTTGGTGGGACACCTGAGGTAACAAAACTGAAATGAGTCCTCCCTTCCCACAGATTAACGAAAAGCAATTGGGAATCGGGCCAAAACCTCAGAGAGGAAGATTCGTCTATGGCCCATGAGGCGTCCCCGACATTCCACGGCCATCGCTGATACAAAATCCAGAGACAAAAGCCTGAGCAAGAGCCTCAGACTCGCACATTCTTCATATCCTGAAGAGTTCTTCTCTTGGTTTGTAGATCGGGCCTGCCATACCTACGTCCCCAAACCTAAGCTGAGTTTGTGTTTTCAGACTTCTGTCCTCAAAGTCTTGGGCCACACACCCTCCAGGCTGGGCCCCTGGAGCCACACATTAGGACTGTGCCTACCAATCCATGGGAATTCTGCCCATTCCATGGTCCAAATACGTACATATTAGGAGAAATCTCCAAAGTCCCTGAGGCCATCCCAATAGTGTAGGTCGCCCGGAACAAACAAGGGCTGTCTGACACCAGCTGATAATCGACCTCCACTCATACCATAGATGGATGTCCCCAGAGAAGAAGATTGAACCAGACAGGACCCTAGGCCATAATAGGATCCATTGCTTTGGGTTACAGGCATGTGTCCTCAAAAGCCTGATTCCAATACGAGCATAGGGGTTTTCCTGAGGCACCCATCAGAACTCATCTCGTCTCCACAAGGAAACCTGTGCATGGGAGCCATGTCCAAAGCTTAGGAGAGTACTTCAGTGTCCCGGTGCCACTGCCCCATTCCAAGGCCCTCATGGACACAATAACACATTAGGACCCATCCTCAGGAAAGTCCATTTCAACTCAGCAACCCAGGTTGCTCCTGCAGAGCCATCAGATCTAAACTGTCTTGTTGCTAGGAGACGATTGGAATGAGAAACTGGCTTCCCAGGCATCCATCCGCGAACGGTGCTCTGGAGTCATTCCATATGGGATGTCCTGGAGCTGTCCAACAGGTCTCAATTGTCCCGCAGAAGGAATCCATGAAGGGGGCATCCCACAACTCCCAACGTGGGAAAACCTCAATGGCCTCGAGATTCCACTCCCTTCATGAAGCGGCCGTCATGCTCAGAAACTCCAACCTGAGCCAACGTCTGATCCTCGCCCTGACTTCAGATGCATGAGATATTGGTTCAGATCTGCAGGGGGTACCTGCCGTGCCCTCGACCTGAAACCCAAGTCTAGCTTGTCTTCTCAGACTTCTGTCCTCACACTCCTGGCCCCGAAGCCCTCAAGTTTGGCACATCCGGACCCACAATGCAGCACTCTGCCTGCCCTCTAGAAAAAAAATTATTGCCTGATGAGCTGCCCAGGCCCCTTAAATGAGGGTAAACCTACACAGCACTCGACTTTAACCAAATTATATACTCTAACCTGGGCACTAATGCACTGTCGAACACAACCTGAGCCCGGACCTCCTGACCAACACCCAGAATGCTGACCGCACACTGAGCACATAAAACCCGCCATGGCCTTAGGTCATCTTCTCTTCCCTACCTCAGTTTTCAGGCTTCAGAACCGAGTCCTTATCTCCAATCACTTCCCAGGGGTGAGTGTGATGCAGAAATCAGAACTCCTCCTTACCCATGGCAAGAACCCTGTGGTTGGCACGTTGTCCAACGTTCAGTGTAGGATAAACCAGCATTCACCCTGAGGCCCCGCCCATTCTTGAGTGCGACGAGGGCATACACACGCATTGTGACCCTCAGCATGAGTCCTGTCCTCTAGTAAGTCCTCTCAGTTGCTGGACCATTAGATGTCATAATGGGCTTGACATGTCCTAGGCCCCAATTTTTAACCAAATTTCTGATGGTCCAGTCGCCCCTCCCCAGGGCTCTACTCTGGAATCCCTCATTTGGTGGGACACCTGAGGATAAAAAAGAAAAAAACAAGAATAAAAAAAAAAAACGGACTTCTTCCAGCCCACAGAATGACCCCAAACTCTTTGGACGGGGCCAAACCACCAGAGAGTAAGACTCGTCCATTTCCCATGAAGTCACACAGAAATTCCACGACCATGAGTGACACGATATCCAGAGACAAAAACTTGAGCAGGAGCCTCACACTCGCCCTTCTTTCAAATCCCGAAGTGTTCTCCTCATGGTCTGTAGATCAGTCCTGCCATACCTATGACCCGAAACATAAGCCGAGTTTGTGTTTTCAGACAACTGTCCAAACAGCCCTGGCTTACACAACCTACAGGCTTAGGCCCCTGGAGCCAAACCTGAGGACTGTACTTGCCCTCTCCAAGGGAATTGTGTGTGCCCATTCCAATGGCCACTACCCTTCTAATAAGATAAACCTCCAAAGTCCCTGATCCATCTCAATAGTGGTGGCTTCCCAGGAACAACAGGGGCAATCTGAGCCCAACTGAGCACCTACCTGCACTCAGACCCATAGACAGATGTCCCCAGAGGTAAAAAGGAAAGAACAGGCCCCTAGGCACTAATCAGATCCATTGCTTTGGTTTCCAGACATCTCTCCTCAGAGGCCTGGATTTCAAAAGCAGCATATAGCTGTTTCTTGACTCACCCATCAGAAAACATCTCATCTACACATGGGAAACTTGCACGTTGGAGCTGTGTCAAAGCCTCTGTTTAGGAGAACCCTTTAGGGCCCCAGTGCCACCGCTTCATTCCAAGGTCTCCATAGACACAAAAGCACGTTAGGACCCATCCCCAGGGGTGTCCATTTCAACTCAGCGTCCTCGGTTGCTCCCCACAGATCCAGGAGATCTAACCTGTCTTGTTGCTAGGAGACAATTGGAATGCGAGGTGGGCTACCCAGCCATCCATCCTTAGAACCCTGCTCAGAATCATTGGCCTGGAGCCAAACAACAGGTCTCAAATGTCCTGCAGAAGACTCTCTGAAGTTTGGAGCTTCTCACAACTCCCATCGTGGGAAAACCCCCATGGCCTAGTGATGCCCACGCCCATTCATGAAGGGGCCATAAGGGACAGAAACTCCAACCTGAGCGATCGTCTGATCCTCGCCCTGACTTCAGATGCACGAGACCTCGATTCAGGTCTGTAGATTGTGCGTGCCATGGCCTCACCCAGAAACCTAAGCCTAGCTTGTGTTCTCAGACTTTTGTCGTCAGACTACTGGCCCACAAGCCCTCCAGTTTGGCAATCCAGAACTACAATGCAGCACTCTGCCGGCCCTCCAGAAGAAAAACATTGTCCTCTGGTGCTACCCAGTAATCCCAAATGAGGATCAACCTGCACCGACCTTGGCTGTACCCCAAATACATAGGCTGACCAGGGCACTAATGCTCTTTCTGACACAGCCTGAGCCTGGACCCCCTGGCCCCTCCCACACACCTGGCCGCACACTGAGCACATCGAGCCGCCATGGCCTTAAATCGTCATCTCTTCCCAACATCAGTTTTCAGGTTTCAGAACCTAGACCTTATATCCAATCACTGCCCAGGGTTGAAGGTGATGCAGAAATCAGAACTCCTTCCCCATGGCAAGAAACCTTGTGGTTGGCATGTTGTCCAACGTTCAGTGTAGTTGAAACCAGTGTGGCCCATGAGGCCCCGCCCATGCTCGCGGGCCACATTGGTCACAAACACACATTGTGACGCTCAGGCTGAGCCCAGTCCTCAAGTAAGGCCACTCAGTGGCTGGATGAAGAGATATCATATTGGGCTTGCCATGCCCCTAGGCCCCAATTTTTAACCATAGTTCGGGTTGTCCCTTCAGTCTTCCCCACGGCTTGGCTTTGGAATTCCTCTTTTGGTGGGACACCTGAGGTAACAAAACTGAAATGAGTCCTCCCTTCCCACAGATTAACGAAAAGCAATTGGGAATCGGGCCAAAACCTCAGAGAGGAAGATTCGTCTATGGCCCATGAGGCGTCCCCGACATTCCACGGCCATCGCTGATACAAAATCCAGAGACAAAAGCCTGAGCAAGAGCCTCAGACTCGCACACTCTTCATATCCTGAAGAGTTCTTCTCTTGGTTTGTAGATCGGGCCTGCCATACCTACGTCCCCAAACCTAAGCTGAGTTTGTGTTTTCAGACTTCTGTCCTCAAAGTCTTGGGCCACACACCCTCCAGGCTGGGCCCCTGGAGCCACACATTAGGACTGTGCCTACCAATCCATGGGAATTCTGCCCATTCCATGGTCCAAAATCGTACATATTAGGAGAAATCTCCAAAGTCCCTGAGGCCATCCCAATAGTGTAGGTCGCCCGGAACAAACAAGGGCTGTCTGACACCAGCTGATAATCGACCTCCACTCATACCATAGATGGATGTCCCCAGAGAAGAAGATTGAACCAGACAGGACCCTAGGCCATAATAGGATCCATTGCTTTGGGTTACAGGCATGTGTCCTCAAAAGCCTGATTCCAATACGAGCATAGGGGTTTTCCTGAGGCACCCATCAGAACTCATCTCGTCTCCACAAGGAAACCTGTGCATGGGAGCCATGTCCAAAGCTTAGGAGAGTACTTCAGTGTCCCGGTGCCACTGCCCCATTCCAAGGCCCTCATGGACACAATAACACATTAGGACCCATCCTCAGGAAAGTCCATTTCAACTCAGCAACCCAGGTTGCTCCTGCAGAGCCATCAGATCTAAACTGTCTTGTTGCTAGGAGACGATTGGAATGAGAAACTGGCTTCCCAGGCATCCATCCGCGAACGGTGCTCTGGAGTCATTCCATATGGGATGTCCTGGAGCTGTCCAACAGGTCTCAATTGTCCCGCAGAAGGAATCCATGAAGGGGGCATCCCACAACTCCCAACGTGGGAAAACCTCAATGGCCTCGAGATTCCACTCCCTTCATGAAGCGGCCGTCATGCTCAGAAACTCCAACCTGAGCCAACGTCTGATCCTCGCCCTGACTTCAGATGCATGAGATATTGGTTCAGATCTGCAGGGGGTACCTGCCGTGCCCTCGACCTGAAACCCATGTCTAGCTTGTCTTCTCAGACTTCCGTCCTCACACTCCTGGCCCCGAAGCCCTCAAGTTTGGCACATCCGGACCCACAATGCAGCACTCTGCCTGCCCTCTAGAAAAAAAATTATTGCCTCATGAGCTGCCCAGGCACCTTAAATGAGGGTAAACCTACACAGCACTCGACTTTAACCAAATTATATAGTCTAACCTGGGCACTAATGCACTGTCGAACACAACCTGAGCCCGGACCTCCTGACCAACACCCAGAATGCTGACCGCACACTGAGCACATAAAACCCCCCATGGTCTTACTTCATCATCTCTTCCCTACCTCAGTTTTCAGGCTTCAGAACCGAGACCTTATCTCCAATCACTTCCCAGGGGTGAGTGTGATGCAGAAATCAGAACTCCTCCTTACCCATGGCAAGAACCCTGTGGTTGGCACGTTGTCCAACGTTCAGTGTAGGATAAACCAGCATTCACCCTGAGGCCCCGCCCATTCTTGAGTGCGACGAGGGCATACACACGCATTGTGACCCTCAGCATGAGTCCTGTCCTCTAGTAAGTCCTCTCAGTAGCTGGACCATTAGATGTCATAATGGGCTTGACATGTCCTAGGCCCCAATTTTTAACCAAATTTCTGATGGTCCAGTCGCCCCTCCCCAGGGCTCTACTCTGGAATCCCTCATTTGGTGGGACACCTGAGGATAAAAAAGAAAAAAACAAGAATAAAAAAAAAAAACGGACTTCTTCCAGCCCACAGAATGACCCCAAACTCTTTGGACGGGGCCAAACCACCAGAGAGTAAGACTCGTCCATTTCCCATGAAGTCACACAGAAATTCCACGACCATGAGTGACACGATATCCAGAGACAAAAACTTGAGCAGGAGCCTCACACTCGCCCTTCTTTCAAATCCCGAAGTGTTCTCCTCATGGTCTGTAGATCAGTCCTGCCATACCTATGACCCGAAACATAAGCCGAGTTTGTGTTTTCCGACAACTGTCCAAACAGCCCTGGCTTACACAACCTACAGGCTTAGGCCCCTGGAGCCAAACCTGAGGACTGTACTTGCCCTCTCCAAGGGAATTGTGTGTGCCCATTCCAATGGCCACTACCCTTCTAATAAGATAAACCTCCAAAGTCCCTGATCCATCTCAATAGTGGTGGCTTCCCAGGAACAACAGGGGCAATCTGAGCCCAACTGAGCACCTACCTGCACTCAGACCCATAGACAGATGTCCCCAGAGGTAAAAAGGAAAGAACAGGCCCCTAGGCACTAATCAGATCCATTGCTTTGGTTTCCAGACATCTCTCCTCAGAGGCCTGGATTTCAAAAGCAGCATATAGCTGTTTCTTGACTCACCCATCAGAAAACATCTCATCTACACATGGGAAACTTGCACGTTGGAGCTGTGTCAAAGCCTCTGTTTAGGAGAACCCTTTAGGGCCCCAGTGCCACCGCTTCATTCCAAGGTCTCCATAGACACAAAAGCACGTTAGGACCCATCCCCAGGGGTGTCCATTTCAACTCAGCGTCCTCGGTTGCTCCCCACAGATCCAGGTGATCTAACCTGTCTTGTTGCTAGGAGACAATTGGAATGCGAGGTGGGCTACCCAGCCATCCATCCTTAGAACCCTGCTCAGAATCATTGGCCTGGAGCCAAACAACAGGTCTCAAATGTCCTGCAGAAGACTCTCTGAAGTTTGGAGCTTCTCACAACTCCCATCGTGGGAAAACCCCCATGGCCTAGTGATGCCCACGCCCATTCATGAAGGGGCCATAAGGGACAGAAACTCCAACCTGAGCGATCGTCTGATCCTCGCCCTGACTTCAGATGCACGAGACCTCGATTCAGGTCTGTAGATTGTGCGTGCCATGGCCTCACCCAGAAACCTAAGCCTAGCTTGTGTTCTCAGACTTTTGTCGTCAGACTACTGGCCCACAAGCCCTCCAGTTTGGCAATCCAGAACTACAATGCAGCACTCTGCCGGCCCTCCAGAAGAAAAACATTGTCCTCTGGTGCTACCCAGTAATCCCAAATGAGGATCAACCTGCACCGACCTTGGCTGTACCCCAAATACATAGGCTGACCAGGGCACTAATGCTCTTTCTGACACAGCCTGAGCCTGGACCCCCTGGCCCCTCCCACACACCTGGCCGCACACTGAGCACATCGAGCCGCCATGGCCTTAAATCGTCATCTCTTCCCAACATCAGTTTTCAGGTTTCAGAACCTAGACCTTATATCCAATCACTGCCCAGGGTTGAAGGTGATGCAGAAATCAGAACTCCTTCCCCATGGCAAGAAACCTTGTGGTTGGCATGTTGTCCAACGTTCAGTGTAGTTGAAACCAGTGTGGCCCATGAGGCCCCGCCCATGCTCGCGGGCCACATTGGTCACAAACACACATTGTGACGCTCAGGCTGAGCCCAGTCCTCAAGTAAGGCCACTCAGTGGCTGGATGAAGAGATATCATATTGGGCTTGCCATGCCCCTAGGCCCCAATTTTTAACCATAGTTCGGGTTGTCCCTTCAGTCTTCCCCACGGCTTGGCTTTGGAATTCCTCTTTTGGTGGGACACCTGAGGTAACAAAACTGAAATGAGTCCTCCCTTCCCACAGATTAACGAAAAGCAATTGGGAATCGGGCCAAAACCTCAGAGAGGAAGATTCGTCTATGGCCCATGAGGCGTCCCCGACATTCCACGGCCATCGCTGATACAAAATCCAGAGACAAAAGCCTGAGCAAGAGCCTCAGACTCGCACATTCTTCATATCCTGAAGAGTTCTTCTCTTGGTTTGTAGATCGGGCCTGCCATACCTACGTCCCCAAACCTAAGCTGAGTTTGTGTTTTCAGACTTCTGTCCTCAAAGTCTTGGGCCACACACCCTCCAGGCTGGGCCCCTGGAGCCACACATTAGGACTGTGCCTACCAATCCATGGGAATTCTGCCCATTCCATGGTCCAAAATCGTACATATTAGGAGAAATCTCCAAAGTCCCTGAGGCCATCCCAATAGTGTAGGTCGCCCGGAACAAACAAGGGCTGTCTGACACCAGCTGATAATCGACCTCCACTCATACCATAGATGGATGTCCCCAGAGAAGAAGATTGAACCAGACAGGACCCTAGGCCATAATAGGATCCATTGCTTTGGGTTACAGGCATGTGTCCTCAAAAGCCTGATTCCAATACGAGCATAGGGGTTTTCCTGAGGCACCCATCAGAACTCATCTCGTCTCCACAAGGAAACCTGTGCATGGGAGCCATGTCCAAAGCTTAGGAGAGTACTTCAGTGTCCCGGTGCCACTGCCCCATTCCAAGGCCCTCATGGACACAATAACACATTAGGACCCATCCTCAGGAAAGTCCATTTCAACTCAGCAACCCAGGTTGCTCCTGCAGAGCCATCAGATCTAAACTGTCTTGTTGCTAGGAGACGATTGGAATGAGAAACTGGCTTCCCAGGCATCCATCCGCGAACGGTGCTCTGGAGTCATTCCATATGGGATGTCCTGGAGCTGTCCAACAGGTCTCAATTGTCCCGCAGAAGGAATCCATGAAGGGGGCATCCCACAACTCCCAACGTGGGAAAACCTCAATGGCCTCGAGATTCCACTCCCTTCATGAAGCGGCCGTCATGCTCAGAAACTCCAACCTGAGCCAACGTCTGATCCTCGCCCTGACTTCAGATGCATGAGATATTGGTTCAGATCTGCAGGGGGTACCTGCCGTGCCCTCGACCTGAAACCCAAGTCTAGCTTGTCTTCTCAGACTTCTGTCCTCACACTCCTGGCCCCGAAGCCCTCAAGTTTGGCACATCCGGACCCACAATGCAGCACTCTGCCTGCCCTCTAGAAAAAAAATTATTGCCTGATGAGCTGCCCAGGCCCCTTAAATGAGGGTAAACCTACACAGCACTCGACTTTAACCAAATTATATAGTCTAACCTGGGCACTAATGCACTGTCGAACACAACCTGAGCCCGGACCTCCTGACCAACACCCAGAATGCTGACCGCACACTGAGCACATAAAACCCGCCATGGCCTTAGGTCATCTTCTCTTCCCTACCTCAGTTTTCAGGCTTCAGAACCGAGACCTTATCTCCAATCACTTCCCAGGGGTGAGTGTGATGCAGAAATCAGAACTCCTCCTTACCCATGGCAAGAACCCTGTGGTTGGCACGTTGTCCAACGTTCAGTGTAGGATAAACCAGCATTCACCCTGAGGCCCCGCCCATTCTTGAGTGCGACGAGGGCATACACACGCATTGTGACCCTCAGCATGAGTCCTGTCCTCTAGTAAGTCCTCTCAGTAGCTGGACCATTAGATGTCATAATGGGCTTGACATGTCCTAGGCCCCAATTTTTAACCAAATTTCTGATGGTCCAGTCGCCCCTCCCCAGGGCTCTACTCTGGAATCCCTCATTTGGTGGGACACCTGAGGATAAAAAAGAAAAAAACAAGAATAAAAAAAAAAACGGACTTCTTCCAGCCCACAGAATGACCCCAAACTCTTTGGACGGGGCCAAACCACCAGAGAGTAAGACTCGTCCATTTCCCATGAAGTCACACAGAAATTCCACGACCATGAGTGACACGATATCCAGAGACAAAAACTTGAGCAGGAGCCTCACACTCGCCCTTCTTTCAAATCCCGAAGTGTTCTCCTCATGGTCTGTAGATCAGTCCTGCCATACCTATGACCCGAAACATAAGCCGAGTTTGTGTTTTCCGACAACTGTCCAAACAGCCCTGGCTTACACAACCTACAGGCTTAGGCCCCTGGAGCCAAACCTGAGGACTGTACTTGCCCTCTCCAAGGGAATTGTGTGTGCCCATTCCAATGGCCACTACCCTTCTAATAAGATAAACCTCCAAAGTCCCTGATCCATCTCAATAGTGGTGGCTTCCCAGGAACAACAGGGGCAATCTGAGCCCAACTGAGCACCTACCTGCACTCAGACCCATAGACAGATGTCCCCAGAGGTAAAAAGGAAAGAACAGGCCCCTAGGCACTAATCAGATCCATTGCTTTGGTTTCCAGACATCTCTCCTCAGAGGCCTGGATTTCAAAAGCAGCATATAGCTGTTTCTTGACTCACCCATCAGAAAACATCTCATCTACACATGGGAAACTTGCACGTTGGAGCTGTGTCAAAGCCTCTGTTTAGGAGAACCCTTTAGGGCCCCAGTGCCACCGCTTCATTCCAAGGTCTCCATAGACACAAAAGCACGTTAGGACCCATCCCCAGGGGTGTCCATTTCAACTCAGCGTCCTCGGTTGCTCCCCACAGATCCAGGAGATCTAACCTGTCTTGTTGCTAGGAGACAATTGGAATGCGAGGTGGGCTACCCAGCCATCCATCCTTAGAACCCTGCTCAGAATCATTGGCCTGGAGCCAAACAACAGGTCTCAAATGTCCTGCAGAAGACTCTCTGAAGTTTGGAGCTTCTCACAACTCCCATCGTGGGAAAACCCCCATGGCCTAGTGATGCCCACGCCCATTCATGAAGGGGCCATAAGGGACAGAAACTCCAACCTGAGCGATCGTCTGATCCTCGCCCTGACTTCAGATGCACGAGACCTCGATTCAGGTCTGTAGATTGTGCGTGCCATGGCCTCACCCAGAAACCTAAGCCTAGCTTGTGTTCTCAGACTTTTGTCGTCAGACTACTGGCCCACAAGCCCTCCAGTTTGGCAATCCAGAACTACAATGCAGCACTCTGCCGGCCCTCCAGAAGAAAAACATTGTCCTCTGGTGCTACCCAGTAATCCCAAATGAGGATCAACCTGCACCGACCTTGGCTGTACCCCAAATACATAGGCTGACCAGGGCACTAATGCTCTTTCTGACACAGCCTGAGCCTGGACCCCCTGGCCCCTCCCACACACCTGGCCGCACACTGAGCACATCGAGCCGCCATGGCCTTAAATCGTCATCTCTTCCCAACATCAGTTTTCAGGTTTCAGAACCTAGACCTTATATCCAATCACTGCCCAGGGTTGAAGGTGATGCAGAAATCAGAACTCCTTCCCCATGGCAAGAAACCTTGTGGTTGGCATGTTGTCCAACGTTCAGTGTAGTTGAAACCAGTGTGGCCCATGAGGCCCCGCCCATGCTCGCGGGCCACATTGGTCACAAACACACATTGTGACGCTCAGGCTGAGCCCAGTCCTCAAGTAAGGCCACTCAGTGGCTGGATGAAGAGATATCATATTGGGCTTGCCATGCCCCTAGGCCCCAATTTTTAACCATAGTTCGGGTTGTCCCTTCAGTCTTCCCCACGGCTTGGCTTTGGAATTCCTCTTTTGGTGGGACACCTGAGGTAACAAAACTGAAATGAGTCCTCCCTTCCCACAGATTAACGAAAAGCAATTGGGAATCGGGCCAAAACCTCAGAGAGGAAGATTCGTCTATGGCCCATGAGGCGTCCCCGACATTCCACGGCCATCGCTGATACAAAATCCAGAGACAAAAGCCTGAGCAAGAGCCTCAGACTCGCACATTCTTCATATCCTGAAGAGTTCTTCTCTTGGTTTGTAGATCGGGCCTGCCATACCTACGTCCCCAAACCTAAGCTGAGTTTGTGTTTTCAGACTTCTGTCCTCAAAGTCTTGGGCCACACACCCTCCAGGCTGGGCCCCTGGAGCCACACATTAGGACTGTGCCTACCAATCCATGGGAATTCTGCCCATTCCATGGTCCAAAATCGTACATATTAGGAGAAATCTCCAAAGTCCCTGAGGCCATCCCAATAGTGTAGGTCGCCCGGAACAAACAAGGGCTGTCTGACACCAGCTGATAATCGACCTCCACTCATACCATAGATGGATGTCCCCAGAGAAGAAGATTGAACCAGACAGGACCCTAGGCCATAATAGGATCCATTGCTTTGGGTTACAGGCATGTGTCCTCAAAAGCCTGATTCCAATACGAGCATAGGGGTTTTCCTGAGGCACCCATCAGAACTCATCTCGTCTCCACAAGGAAACCTGTGCATGGGAGCCATGTCCAAAGCTTAGGAGAGTACTTCAGTGTCCCGGTGCCACTGCCCCATTCCAAGGCCCTCATGGACACAATAACACATTAGGACCCATCCTCAGGAAAGTCCATTTCAACTCAGCCACCCAGGTTGCTCCTGCAGAGCCATCAGATCTAAACTGTCTTGTTGCTAGGAGACGATTGGAATGAGAAACTGGCTTCCCAGGCATCCATCCGCGAACGGTGCTCTGGAGTCATTCCATATGGGATGTCCTGGAGCTGTCCAACAGGTCTCAATTGTCCCGCAGAAGGAATCCATGAAGGGGGCATCCCACAACTCCCAACGTGGGAAAACCTCAATGGCCTCGAGATTCCACTCCCTTCATGAAGCGGCCGTCATGCTCAGAAACTCCAACCTGAGCCAACGTCTGATCCTCGCCCTGACTTCAGATGCATGAGATATTGGTTCAGATCTGCAGGGGGTACCTGCCGTGCCCTCGACCTGAAACCCAAGTCTAGCTTGTCTTCTCAGACTTCTGTCCTCACACTCCTGGCCCCGAAGCCCTCAAGTTTGGCACATCCGGACCCACAATGCAGCACTCTGCCTGCCCTCTAGAAAAAAAATTATTGCCTGATGAGCTGCCCAGGCCCCTTAAATGAGGGTAAACCTACACAGCACTCGACTTTAACCAAATTATATAGTCTAACCTGGGCACTAATGCACTGTCGAACACAACCTGAGCCCGGACCTCCTGACCAACACCCAGAATGCTGACCGCACACTGAGCACATAAAACCCGCCATGGCCTTAGGTCATCTTCTCTTCCCTACCTCAGTTTTCAGGCTTCAGAACCGAGACCTTATCTCCAATCACTTCCCAGGGGTGAGTGTGATGCAGAAATCAGAACTCCTCCTTACCCATGGCAAGAACCCTGTGGTTGGCACGCTGTCCAACGTTCAGTGTAGGATAAACCAGCATTCACCCTGAGGCCCCGCCCATTCTTGAGTGCGACGAGGGCATACACACGCATTGTGACCCTCAGCATGAGTCCTGTCCTCTAGTAAGTCCTCTCAGTTGCTGGACCATTAGATGTCATAATGGGCTTGACATGTGCCTAGGCCCCAATTTTTAACCAAATTTCTGATGGTCCAGTCGCCCCTCCCCAGGGCTCTACTCTGGAATCCCTCATTTGGTGGGACACCTGAGGATAAAAAAGAAAAAAACAAGAATAAGAAAAAAAACGGACTTCTTCCAGCCCACAGAATGACCCCAAACTCTTTGGACGGGGCCAAACCACCAGAGAGTAAGACTCGTCCATTTCCCATGAAGTCACACAGAAATTCCACGACCATGAGTGACACGATATCCAGAGACAAAAACTTGAGCAGGAGCCTCACACTCGCCCTTCTTTCAAATCCCGAAGAGTTCTCCTCATGGTCTGTAGATCAGTCCTGCCATACCTATGACCCGAAACATAAGCCGAGTTTGTGTTTTCAGACAACTGTCCAAACAGCCCTGGCCTACACAACCTACAGGCTCAGGCCCCTGGAGCCAAACCTGAGGACTGTACTTGCCCTCTCCAAGGGAATTGTGTGTGCCCATTCCAATGGCCACTACACTTCGAATAGGATAAACCTCCAAAGTCCCTGATCCATCTCAATAGTGGTGGCTTCCCAGGAACACCAGGGGCAATCTGAGCCCAACTGAGCACCTACCTGCACTCAGACCCATAGACAGATGTCCCCAGAGGTAAAAAGGAAAGAACAGGCCCCTAGGCACTAATCAGATCCATTGCTTTGGTTTCCAGGCATCTCTCCTCAGAGGCCTGGATTTCAAAAGCAGCATATAGCTGTTTCTTGACTCACCCATCAGAAAACATCTCATCTACACATGGGATACTTGCACGTTGGAGCTGTGTCAAAGCCTCTGTTTAGGAGAACCCTTTATGGCCCCAGTGCCACCGCTTCATTCCAAGGTCTCCATAGACACAAAAGCACGTGAGGACCCATCCCCAGGGGTGTCCATTTCAACTCAGCGTCCTCGGTTGCTCCCCACAGATCCAGGAGATCTAACCTGTCTTGTTGCTAGGAGACAATTGGAATGCGAGGTGGGCTACCCAGCCATCCATCCTTAGAACCCTGCTCAGAATCATTGGCCTGGAGCCAAACAACAGGTCTCAAATGTCCTGCAGAAGACTCTCTGAAGTTTGGAGCTTCTCACAACTCCCATCGTGGGAAAACCCCCATGGCCTAGTGATGCCCACGCCCATTCATGAAGGGGCCATAAGGGACAGAAACTCCAACCTGAGCGATCGTCTGATCCTCGCCCTGACTTCAGATGCACGAGACCTCGATTCAGGTCTGTAGATTGTGCGTGCCATGGCCTCACCCAGAAACCTAAGCCTAGCTTGTGTTCTCAGACTTTTGTCGTCAGACTACTGGCCCACAAGCCCTCCAGTTTGGCAATCCAGAACTACAATGCAGCACTCTGCCGGCCCTCCAGAAGAAAAACATTGTCCTCTGGTGCTACCCAGTAATCCCAAATGAGGATCAACCTGCACCGACCTTGGCTGTACCCCAAATACATAGGCTGACCAGGGCACTAATGCCCTTTCTGACACAGCCTGAGCCTGGACCCCCTGGCCACTCCCAGACAGCTGGCCGCACACTGAGCACATCGAGCCGCCATGGCCTTAGGTCATCATCTCTTCACAACATCAGTTTTCAGGTTTCAGAACCTAGACCTTATCTCCAATCACTGCCCAGGGTTGAAGGTGATGCAGAAATCAGAACTCCTTCCCCATGGCAAGAAACCTTGTGGTTGGCATGTTGTCCAACGTTCAGTGTAGTTGAAACCAGTGTGGCCCATGAGGCCCCGCCCATGCTCGCGGGCCACATTGGTCACAAACACACATTGTGACGCTCAGGCTGAGCCCAGTCCTCAAGTAAGGCCACTCAGTGGCTGGATGAAGAGATATCATATTGGGCTTGCCATGCCCCTAGGCCCCAATTTTTAACCATAGTTCGGGTTGTCCCTTCAGTCTTCCCCACGGCTTGGCTTTGGAATTCCTCTTTTGGTGGGACACCTGAGGTAACAAAACTGAAATGAGTCCTCCCTTCCCACAGATTAACGAAAAGCAATTGGGAATCGGGCCAAAACCTCAGAGAGGAAGATTCGTCTATGGCCCATGAGGCGTCCCCGACATTCCACGGCCATCGCTGATACAAAATCCAGAGACAAAAGCCTGAGCAAGAGCCTCAGACTCGCACATTCTTCATATCCTGAAGAGTTCTTCTCATGGTTTGTAGATCGGGCCTGCCATACCTACGTCCCCAAACCTAAGCTGAGTTTGTGTTTTCAGACTTCTGTCCTCAAAGTCTTGGGCCACACACCCTCCAGGCTGGGCCCCTGGAGCCACACATTAGGACTGTGCCTACCAATCCATGGGAATTCTGCCCATTCCATGGTCCAAAATCGTACAAATTAGGAGAAATCTCCAAAGTCCCTGAGGCCATCCCAATAGTGTAGGTCGCCCGGAACAAACAAGGGCTGTCTGACACCAGCTGATAATCGACCTCCACTCATACCATAGATGGATGTCCCCAGAGAAGAAGATTGAACCAGACAGGACCCTAGGCCATAATAGGATCCATTGCTTTGGGTTACAGGCATGTGTCCTCAAAAGCCTGATTCCAATACGAGCATAGGGGTTTTCCTGAGGCACCCATCAGAACTCATCTCGTCTCCACAAGGAAACCTGTGCATGGGAGCCATGTCCAAAGCTTAGGAGAGTACTTCAGGGTCCCGGTGCCACCGCCCCATTCCAAGGCCCTCATGGACACAAAAACACATTAGGACCCATCCTCAGGAAAGTCCATTTCAACTCAGCCACCCAGGTTGCTCCCGCAGAGCCATCAGATCTAAACTGTCTTGTTGCTAGGAGACGATTGGAATGAGAAACGGGCTTCCCAGGCATCCATCCGCGAACGGTGCTCTGGAGTCATTCCATATGGGATGTCCTGGAGCTGTCCAACAGGTCTCAATTGTCCCGCAGAAGGAATCCATGAAGGGGGCATCCCACAACTCCCAACGTGGGAAAACCTCAATGGCCTCGAGATTCCGCTCCCTTCATGAAGCGGCCGTCATGCTCAGAAACTCCAACCTGAG
Source organism: Mustela nivalis (assembly GCF_964662115.1). Lineage (NCBI taxonomy): Eukaryota > Metazoa > Chordata > Mammalia > Carnivora > Mustelidae > Mustela > Mustela nivalis. The sequence continues at coordinate 279,001 of NW_028136118.1, read as the reverse complement.
CCAACGTCTGATCCTCGCCCTGACTTCAGATGCATGAGATATTGGTTCAGATCTGCAGGGGGTACCTGCCGTGCCCTCGACCTGAAACCCAAGTCTAGCTTGTCTTCTCAGACTTCTGTCCTCACACTCCTGGCCCCGAAGCCCTCAAGTTTGGCACATCGGGACCCACAATGCAGCACTCTGCCTGCCCTCTAGAAAAAAAATTATTGCCTGATGAGCTGCCCAGGCCCCTTAAATGAGGGTAAACCTACACAGCACTCGACTTTAACCAAATTATATAGTCTAACCTGGGCACTAATGCACTGTCGAACACAACCTGAGCCCGGACCTCCTGACCAACACCCAGAATGCTGACCGCACACTGAGCACATAAAACCCGCCATGGCCTTAGGTCATCATCTCTTCCCTACCTCAGTTTTCAGGCTTCAGAACCGAGACCTTATCTCCAATCACTTCCCAGGGGTGAGTGTGATGCAGAAATCAGAACTCCTCCTTACCCATGGCAAGAACCCTGTGGTTGGCACGCTGTCCAACGTTCAGTGTAGGATAAACCAGCATTCACCCTGAGGCCCCGCCCATTCTTGAGTGCGACGAGGGCATACACACGCATTGTGACCCTCAGCATGAGTCCTGTCCTCTAGTAAGTCCTCTCAGTTGCTGGACCATTAGATGTCATAATGGGCTTGACATGTCCCTAGGCCCCAATTTTTAACCAAATTTCTGATGGTCCAGTCGCCCCTCCCCAGGGCTCTACTCTGGAATCCCTCATTTGGTGGGACACCTGAGGATAAAAAAGAAAAAAACAAGAATAAAAAAAAAAACGGACTTCTTCCAGCCCACAGAATGACCCCAAACTCTTTGGACGGGGCCAAACCACCAGAGAGTAAGACTCGTCCATTTCCCATGAAGTCACACAGAAATTCCACGACCATGAGTGACACGATATCCAGAGACAAAAACTTGAGCAGGAGCCTCACACTCGCCCTTCTTTCAAATCCCGAAGTGTTCTCCTCATGGTCTGTAGATCAGTCCTGCCATACCTATGACCCGAAACATAAGCCGAGTTTGTGTTTTCAGACAACTGTCCAAACAGCCCTGGCTTACACAACCTACAGGCTTAGGCCCCTGGAGCCAAACCTGAGGACTGTACTTGCCCTCTCCAAGGGAATTGTGTGTGCCCATTCCAATGGCCACTACCCTTCTAATAAGATAAACCTCCAAAGTCCCTGATCCATCTCAATAGTGGTGGCTTCCCAGGAACAACAGGGGCAATCTGAGCCCAACTGAGCACCTACCTGCACTCAGACCCATAGACAGATGTCCCCAGAGGTAAAAAGGAAAGAACAGGCCCCTAGGCACTAATCAGATCCATTGCTTTGGTTTCCAGACATCTCTCCTCAGAGGCCTGGATTTCAAAAGCAGCATATAGCTGTTTCTTGACTCACCCATCAGAAAACATCTCATCTACACATGGGAAACTTGCACGTTGGAGCTGTGTCAAAGCCTCTGTTTAGGAGAACCCTTTAGGGCCCCAGTGCCACCGCTTCATTCCAAGGTCTCCATAGACACAAAAGCACGTTAGGACCCATCCCCAGGGGTGTCCATTTCAACTCAGCGTCCTCGGTTGCTCCCCACAGATCCAGGAGATCTAACCTGTCTTGTTGCTAGGAGCCAATTGGAATGCGAGGTGGGCTACCTAGCCATCCATCCTTAGAACCCTGCTCAGAATCATTGGCCTGGAGCCAAACAACAGGTCTCTAATGTCCTGCAGAAGACTCTCTGAAGTTTGGAGCTTCTCACAACTCCCATCGTGGGAAAACCCCCATGGCCTAGTGATGCCCACGCCCATTCATGAAGGGGCCATAAGGGACAGAAACTCCAACCTGAGCGATCGTCTGATCCTCGCCCTGACTTCAGATGCACGAGATCTCGATTCAGGTCTGTAGATTGTGCGTGCCATGGCCTCACCCAGAAACCTAAGCCTAGCTTGTGTTCTCAGACTTTTGTCGTCAGACTACTGGCCCACAAGCCCTCCAGTTTGGCAATCCAGAACTACAATGCAGCACTCTACCGGCCCTCCAGAAGAAAAACATTGTCCTCTGGTGCTACCCAGTAATCCCAAATGAGGATCAACCTGCACCGACCTTGGCTGTACCCCAAATACATAGGCTGACCAGGGCACTAATGCTCTTTCTGACACAGCCTGAGCCTGGACCCCCTGGCCCCTCCCACACACCTGGCCGCACACTGAGCACATCGAGCCGCCATGGCCTTAAATCGTCATCTCTTCCCAACATCAGTTTTCAGGTTTCAGAACCTAGACCTTATATCCAATCACTGCCCAGGGTTGAAGGTGATGCAGAAATCAGAACTCCTTCCCCATGGCAAGAAACCTTGTGGTTGGCATGTTGTCCAACGTTCAGTGTAGTTGAAACCAGTGTGGCCCATGAGGCCCCGCCCATGCTCGCGGGCCACATTGGTCACAAACACACATTGTGACGCTCAGGCTGAGCCCAGTCCTCAAGTAAGGCCACTCAGTGGCTGGATGAAGAGATATCATATTGGGCTTGCCATGCCCCTAGGCCCCAATTTTTAACCATAGTTCGGGTTGTCCCTTCAGTCTTCCCCACGGCTTGGCTTTGGAATTCCTCTTTTGGTGGGACACCTGAGGTAACAAAACTGAAATGAGTCCTCCCTTCCCACAGATTAACGAAAAGCAATTGGGAATCGGGCCAAAACCTCAGAGAGGAAGATTCGTCTATGGCCCATGAGGCGTCCCCGACATTCCACGGCCATCGCTGATACAAAATCCAGAGACAAAAGCCTGAGCAAGAGCCTCAGACTCGCACATTCTTCATATCCTGAAGAGTTCTTCTCATGGTTTGTAGATCGGGCCTGCCATACCTACGTCCCCAAACCTAAGCTGAGTTTGTGTTTTCAGACTTCTGTCCTCAAAGTCTTGGGCCACACACCCTCCAGGCTGGGCCCCTGGAGCCACACATTAGGACTGTGCCTACCAATCCATGGGAATTCTGCCCATTCCATGGTCCAAAATCGTACAAATTAGGAGAAATCTCCAAAGTCCCTGAGGCCATCCCAATAGTGTAGGTCGCCCGGAACAAACAAGGGCTGTCTGACACCAGCTGATAATCGACCTCCACTCATACCATAGATGGATGTCCCCAGAGAAGAAGATTGAACCAGACAGGACCCTAGGCCATAATAGGATCCATTGCTTTGGGTTACAGGCATGTGTCCTCAAAAGCCTGATTCCAATACAGCATAGGGGTTTTCCTGAGGCACCCATCAGAACTCATCTCGTCTCCACAAGGAAACCTGTGCATGGGAGCCATGTCCAAAGCTTAGGAGAGTACTTCAGGGTCCCGGTGCCACCGCCCCATTCCAAGGCCCTCATGGACACAAAAACACATTAGGACCCATCCTCAGGAAAGTCCATTTCAACTCAGCCACCCAGGTTGCTCCCGCAGAGCCATCAGATCTAAACTGTCTTGTTGCTAGTGATGAAGTTCTAGAACCTAGGTGAGGTTTGGTGGGCTGAGGTCCGGAGCCGATGACCAAGAAAGAATTCTTGAGACATCTTTGGTGCAAAATGGTGGTTTATTAAAGCACGGGGACAGGACCCGTGGGCAGGAAGTGCTGCTGCCCCGGGTTGTGAGGTATGGCAGGTTATGTACCCTGCTGTTGGGGGAAGGTGAGGGGAAGGGAGGTTTCAGTGGAGTTTTCATATGTTAAAGAGGGCCTACAAGGTGCCAGGATGTTCCGGGCCTGCCGGAGGCCTTGCCCTTGCTGCTGGATCAATGTTGTCTTTAGACCAGTCATTAACATTAAGATAGTTGGGAGACTTTTTGGTGGGGTGTCACAATCCTGCTATCAATCGTCTTTGTTAGTGAGATTTAGAACATTTGTAAGCCAAGGGAGACTCCTGTCTAGCAGGATTGTGAGTTCTGCAAGTTAACTATTTGCTTATTGTTCATGGCAGTCAGGGCTGCCTGAGGGATGCTACACATATGGAGGGGAGCGGATGGAGGGGGGGTGCAAGGCGCCAGCTTTTGCTTTGTCCTCAGCCAGCCTCCTGCTCCCTCATCATTCCCCCCTGAACAATTTTGACCCTTAAATCTTTCAGGTGGTTGAAGGTGGAAGGTCTCATCTTCTGTAACTTCTTCGTGCTGAATAGGGGCGTAGAGCTGTCCCTACCTGCTCGGGTCAATATTGATCAGTGGAGGAATGTATAGGGGAGTTACGAAAGGCAGAGGCAGCCGAATCCAGCGCTGACAGTGAAGGAGTGTCTTTGCGTGTGGTAAGGATCATCTGTCGTGGTGAAGTCATTGCAGCAATGGAGTCTCGGCACCAAGTAGAGAAACATGGAACAAAGCAACATATTAAAGTTAATAAGGCGATAAGAATGAGAAGCCCGAAAAGGAGATTTGGCCATAGTCCTCCTTCAAACCAGGAACTTAACCATTCACTGAGAGAGAAGGATCTTGTAGGGCCTTAATCTGGGCATTCACGTCTTTTATTAGTCCTGTGACATTTTTGTGATAGTCTGGAATGTACACACAACATTCTGTCTTGATAATTGCACATGTGCCACCCTGGGCTGCTGTCAGGACATCTAAGACCATCCTTAGTATAGCAATAAGGAGGGTTTTGGAACTTAGGCCCATATTGGATTGGGGAGTTATGGATTGATAGCAATCCCCTTTCCTTCCAAATAGCTCCATGGGCATGTAGTACCAGGAAAGCACATTTGGAGTCAGTATAAATGTTAATTCTTAGGCTTTGGTAATTGAAAAGTGCTAGTGAGCACTTTGGCACACCTAGCTTTTCTTTATTTTTTTTTCCTATGAAAACTACTGTCATCAGAAAACCAACTGTCATTCATATTTTTAACAGGGGCATCTTAAATCTGGACAAATAGTGTAAGCAAGATCAGAAACCTCTGAACATTTTTGCTCTATAGAGAAAGAAGTACAATGGTCAGGTTCAGGCATACAGGTAACTAGGTTTAAAGTTTGACAAGTTTTAAGTATTATTTCTGGCACATCTGTTAGTGTAGCCCAGTATTTAGTAAGTTGGCCTCCATCATCCATTGGTGGTCTTTGGCTTCTAAGACAAATCTGGACCTGATGTGAAGTCATTACAGTCAGGGACTGTTTTATAGTGAGCCTTGAGGCTCTTTTATGAGGGCTGTTCCATGCTTAGCTAAAGCATCTGTTTGCAATTGCACCTCAACAGAGGTGACTTCTAGGATAAATATGACTAAGGGATGAAACCAATAAGAAGACCTTTGAATGGTCCAGCCTTAAAAATATCCTGATTACAGAGGATCATTGTCAAGTGGGAGAAAACTTGTCAAGAGATAAGGGGAGTCCCCCATGCATCATACAATCCACTCATAAAGAAAGTGGGGTCATCCATTATCTCCACAAGTCCATAGTTAATCCTATGGAGTGTGGTATGGTGGCTTTTAAACAATTTCATTATTCCAGTTGTTTCATCATGTGTCGTGGGGTCTGCTAATATCCCCACAAAATAATAAGATCAACTAAAGAAGCTATTGTCCATCTTCTCTGAAGTTTACCTCAAATTGTTTAGCTTAGGTAAACATTTAAAGACAATCAAATCTAGAATTTAACATCCATAATGGTGTGTTACTAAAACATAATTTTTCTCTCTAAAATAACCCTCATTTACAGAGATAGCCAAATCATGACTAATTTACTTGAGAAACAAGTCCAGTTTTAACAAACTTGGCCTATTATTTACATAAGCTCAGCAAGAACAGTGAGTGTGATCAATAGATCTTTTAGAATCCACTTTGCTGGAACTTCTTATAAGGAATCTCTAGGTTGAACTTTTAGTAGCCTTTCCGGGCCAGAAGCCAAGCCCTGTACTTGCCATGAGGCATGCCTGCAATGCCTTTGGGCGAATTCCTCTTCCCGAGACTGCACCTACCAAGGAGTGACATTCTTTACTCACCTGGTGGGGCTGCTGGGAACTCTGTAAGCAAGGTATCAGGCCAACAGTCCCAAGGGGCTTTATGGCTCCAGGTTTCATAAAGTCAACCTTAGTTCCTTAAAGCTGTCTGGTCATATCTGAGTCTTTTCAAATATGACATCCCAGTCAAAGCCTTGGTAAAATAACCCGTGTTTCCAATTCTTTCCTGTTACAAGGAGAACAGATTCTTATTGAACTTATGCAAATGACTGATTGCCGTGGAAGAATGAATACTTACTGAGACCTTTTGGTTTCAGAGGGTTCAGATAGAGAGAAAAGGTGAATGCTTTGAGCACTTTTACAAATGAGCACTTTTACATCTCTATAAGTTACAGATAACTAGGAGGGAGTCTCCCTAGTCTTGAAGAGCAAACATTAGAGAGAACCAGCAATGTTTAAAGTAAGACAAAACATTAAGAGACACAACACTATAATCTTTTAGTTCATTTAGTCCCATGTTACTAATTCTGGTGAATGCAGCTTTAGTCAGTTCTGGAAATTCTTACCCATTTCAGTTTTAGGATTTTCAAGCATATCAAATATCTGTATTTGTCCTGAAATTCCTTTATAGGAATCTCCTTGAAGATAAAAATCATTTTACAAGAGAATTAAAACAATTATAAATGACAAAAACTCAGAATGGATATGGTTAGAGCTAAAGAGACACGGGAGTTTACAATTTAGCTGCAAGGAAATCAGGTTATTTCTGTGATACATAACATTTCCATAATTACAGTATCAAGCGATGATCTCTCAAAACATTAAAACTTTAGGAAGTGCATAGAATCTCTAGAATAGTTATAGCATTTTTCCAAATGTAACCCAAGGTTTATCATTGGTTCAGTAGTACTTCATGAGCAACTTCACATACCAAGGAAAAGCCTGAGTTAAAGAGATTTACAATTTAAATCTTGTCAACATTTGCTAAAATCTTAGAAAGTTTTAAAGCACATGCCTAAATATAATTAGGGATGTTAAACACCTGATAAAACAAAACATAGAAACTGGGTTTTCTGGGCTGGCAAAGAGAAAACCATTTACATTTTCTTAACAGCAGATCAATTGATCTAAGAAAACATTGTCCTTTTGAACAGAGACAATTTCAGTCTTGTACCAATGTACCTTAAAACCCATTCATTTCAATCTTAATCCATTCTTGACCATCGCTGAAATTCCTTTTCTGAAGATTTCCCTTCACAAACCATCTACAACTTTCCTTTGCATTCAGGTTTTGTCCCAAGTCATTTCCTTCCAAACAACCATCTCATTTAGGACAAAATTACCTTCCTTTACCTTCAACAAAATGTATTCCCATTCCTTAAATCTTTCTTACATATCTCCTACTTTCCTACATACAGTTTCCCTTTATTTCCATCAGTCTTAGTTACACTAAGCAGAGCTTCGTGTTCTTAGAAACACCTTTAGTTATTAACCAATTGTGAACTGTTACAACAGAATTCTTCAGGTGGCAAATTTATGAATCAGTTAAGTGGCAAACAAGTTTACCAACAGATTTAAATACTCTTAGTTTCTTTGCAGTAAGAAGTCAAAAAGCACAAACCTACGTCCAGTAATTAACAACTTAGCATTTTATCCTGTTTGGTTAAGACCTAGATGTCCGCAATTTAATTCCATTTGTCATCCAAGCAAACTTTAAAACTTTCAGGTTACCAAAGACTTTGAAAGCTACTTCAGCAATTACCCATTAGAACTTTGAGACAGACAATTAACCATCAGTTTAGTCATTTCTTTGCTAACAAATTTTAACAAGTAACATAAGCTTATTTAACCTTCAGTAAACTTCGATAGAATAAAGCTTCACATTTACTGCTGTTAACTTCAAAGATGCATCTATCTTAATTAAACCAACAAACTTAACTTAGTTTCAATACTGATTTACGTTCCACCTGGGCCCACTCCACTTTGAATGTTTACCTGAGACATGCGTGGGAAGATCTGGAGTGGGGAGGTGTTAGGTCCAGGGGGTGTTGTTCTTGCTCCTTTACAGTGGAGAGAGAAGGAGCCGTGGTGCATGATCTAGAGGCCAGTCATGCAGGCTGCACACACGTTGGTACAGAAACACGTAAGGGGGAAACAGAAGAAACAAAGTGCTGCCAGGAGGCAGAGAAAAGATTCCCGGTTTCAGAGCTCATAAGCCCCAACAGAGGAGCAGATGCCATACTTTCCCACCAGCAAGTGGGGAGGGGTTAGGCAGTCCAAGTCAGGCCAGAGAACACAGGGAAACTTCCCCGAAACAAAGAGAGTTTCGGCAGCTGCTTGGGAATATTCCGTATAGTCTCTGTCTCGAGTTAGACCAACCCCAGTTGGCTCCAGTTATAGCCATTAACACGGGAAGTGAGTGAGGGAGAAGCCCCCACACCTATTAGGAGTAACAGAGAGAAATAAAGCCAGAATCCCCTTTGCTAGGGATGGCCCAGCAACCTGGGTTTACTAGAAGAAGGCTTATTTACGTAATTATCATCGAATATGTCAGGAGAAAGTTTACTAGCTGACTCATTTGGGCAAACACATTTCGCAAAAGCCCCTTAGTCTGGGGTCCTGGTGCAGAGCAACGAAGGCCTAGGTATGAGCTATGCAGGCACCCTAGGTCCATTTGCCCTGCTTCCTGCAGAGATCTAACTGATAGATCCCACCGAGGCCATGCAGTGTTACAGGAGCTCAGTCCTTTCCTAAGTTTTGCAATCCAAATTATTTCCAGTGGGTTAAAAGGCACCCCGAGGTAGAGTCCTTGGGAACTGAGGAAGCCTACTGAGGCCATGCTTCCAGAAAAGTAATGAAGGTCCATTACCAAATCCCCCCTGACTCCTGGGTGGCGTCCCATGCAGGATATGTCAGAGGTTCCTGTGTCAAAAGCGACCGGAGGCGTCCCTCAACAAAAATCGCTATTGATCACCGTTTTGCCTTCCCTGGGAAGACATTCCTGCCGTTAAAGGCCCTGGAGGGGTGCCGGCGTCCCTCCACTTCCCCATCGCATCCTAGGCTGCCAATGGGTGCCTGGTGAATGGACGAGGAAATTGTGCCATGCCAAGCCATTGTCTATCCTGAAGACTGCATACTGTTTTGCCATATTAACCCACAAAAACGCTAGAGAAGTTTGGCAAGGGGAAATTACCCAATTTCATAGCTTCAGGCGGTTTGCAGAGGACACTGACGAGAAACAGTAAAGATTGAAATCCATCATGGTCTATGCGACATTCCAACACATGTGGTCCTTACAGCCAACTTCCCTAGGAAACGTTCCCCGGTTGCGTTTTAATTCAATCGGGTACTGGTTTCGGCCGGCTCCCAATGGAGGTCCCGCGGCCAGAAGTGGCTAGACCGGGCATGTGGAGGGGATCACATTAGATCAATCAGGAGGAAACCTCACACGGGAGTCTTAAGATTGGCAGCCGTCCTGGTGACTTAGTTGGCTGTCCCGTACCCAAGAGAGACAACTTTCTATAAGAACAGGAATAGAGTGAGGCCATCAAGTTTCTGGGTCTTATTGCCATTCCGGCCAGGGTACTAGCTTACAGCCAAAAGGCAGACGCTCTCCTCCCCATAGAGTAGCCACGGGCTATAGGATTACAGCCTGAGCAATTGACATGCAAGTGTTCCAATAAGACCATACTCCTTGAAAAGCCCCTGAAATCAGAGTAAATGGAAAGAAAGTACTCACCAATTTTGCACCGAACCTCAGAGTCCAAATGTAAAGACTCACAGCCCCACGTTGGGCGCCATATGATGAAGTTCTAGAACCTAGGTGAGGTTTGGTGGGCTGAGGTCCGGAGCCGATGACCAAGAAAGAATTCTTGAGACATCTTTGGTGCAAAATGGTGGTTTATTAAAGCACGGGGACAGGACCCGTGGGCAGGAAGAGCTGCTGCCCCGGGTTGTGAGGGATGGCAGGTTATGTACCCTGCTGTTGGGGGAAGGTGAGGGGAAGGGAGGTTTCAGTGGAGTTTTCATATGTTAAAGAGGGCCTACAAGGTGCCAGGATGTTCCGGGCCTGCCGGAGGCCTTGCCCTTGCTGCTGGATCAATGTTGTCTTTAGACCAGTCATTAACATTAAGATAGTTGGGAGACTTTTTGGTGGGGTGTCACAATCCTGCTATCAATCGTCTTTGTTAGTGAGATTTAGAACATTTGTAAGCCAAGGGAGACTCCTGTCTAGCAGGATTGTGAGTTCTGCAAGTTAACTATTTGCTTATTGTTCATGGCAGTCAGGGCTGCCTGAGGGATGCTACACATATGGAGGGGAGCGGATGGAGGGGGGGGTGCAAGGCGCCAGCTTTTGCTTTGTCCTCAGCCAGCCTCCGGCTCCCTCATCACTAGGAGACGATTGGAAAGAGAAACGGGCTTCCCAGGCATCCATCCGCGAACGGTGCTCTGGAGTCATTCCATATGGGATGTCCTGGAGCTGTCCAACAGGTCTCAATTGTCCCGCAGAAGGAATCCATGAAGGGGGCATACCACAACTCCCAACGTGGGAAAACCTCAATGGCCTCGAGATTCCGCTCCCTTCATGAAGCGGCCGTCATGCTCAGAAACTCCAACCTGAGCCAACGTCTGATCCTCGCCCTGACTTCAGATGCATGAGATATTGGTTCAGATCTGCAAGGGGTACCTGCCGTGCCCTCGACCTAAAACCCAAGTCTAGCTTGTCTTCTCAGACTTCTGTCCTCACACTCCTGGCCCCGAAGCCCTCAAGTTTGGCACATCCGGACCCACAATGCAGCACTCTGCCTGCCCTCTAGAAAAAAAATTATTGCCTCATGAGCTGCCCAGGCCCCTTAAATGAGGGTAAACCTACACAGCACTCGACTTTAACCAAATTATATAGTCTAACCTGGGCACTAATGCACTGTCGAACACAACCTGAGCCCGGACCTCCTGACCAACACCCAGAATGCTGACCGCACACTGAGCACATAAAACCCGCCATGGCCTTAGGTCATCATCTCTTCCCTACCTCAGTTTTCAGGCTTCAGAACCGAGACCTTATCTCCAATCACTTCCCAGGGGTGAGTGTGATGCAGAAATCAGAACTCCTCCTTACCCATGGCAAGAACCCTGTGGTTGGCACGCTGTCCAACGTTCAGTGTAGGATAAACCAGCATTCACCCTGAGGCCCCGCCCATTCTTGAGTGCGACGAGGGCATACACACGCATTGTGACCCTCAGCATGAGTCCTGTCCTCTAGTAAGTCCTCTCAGTTGCTGGACCATTAGATGTCATAATGGGCTTGACATGTCCCTAGGCCCCAATTTTTAACCAAATTTCTGATGGTCCAGTCGCCCCTCCCCAGGGCTCTACTCTGGAATCCCTCATTTGGTGGGACACCTGAGGATAAAAAAGAAAAAAACAAGAATAAGAAAAAAAACGGACTTCTTCCAGCCCACAGAATGACCCCAAACTCTTTGGACGGGGCCAAACCACCAGAGAGTAAGACTCGTCCATTTCCCATGAAGTCACACAGAAATTCCACGACCATGAGTGACACGATATCCAGAGACAAAAACTTGAGCAGGAGCCTCACACTCGCCCTTCTTTCAAATCCCGAAGAGTTCTCCTCATGGTCTGTAGATCAGTCCTGCCATACCTATGACCCGAAACATAAGCCGAGTTTGTGTTTTCAGACAACTGTCCAAACAGCCCTGGCCTACACAACCTACAGGCTCAGGCCCCTGGAGCCAAACCTGAGGACTGTACTTGCCCTCTCCAAGGGAATTGTGTGTGCCCATTCCAATGGCCACTACCCTTCGAATAGGATAAACCTCCAAAGTCCCTGATCCATCTCAATAGTGGTGGCTTCCCAGGAACAGCAGGGGCAATCTGAGCCCTACTGAGCACCTACCTGCACTCAGACCCATAGACAGATGTCCCCAGAGGTAAAAAGGAAAGAACAGGCCCCTAGGCACTAATCAGATCCATTGCTTTGGTTTCCAGGCATCTCTCCTCAGAGGCCTGGATTTCAAAAGCAGCATATAGCTGTTTCTTGACTCACCCATCAGAAAACATCTCATCTACACATGGGAAACTTGCACGTTGGAGCTGTGTCAAAGCCTCTGTTTAGGAGAACCCTTTAGGGCCCCAGTGCCACCGCTTCATTCCAAGGTCTCCATAGACACAAAAGCACGTTAGGACCCATCCCCAGGGGTGTCCATTTCAACTCAGCGTCCTCGGTTGCTCCCCACAGATCCAGGAGATCTAACCTGTCTTGTTGCTAGGAGACAATTGGAATGCGAGGTGGGCTACGCAGCCATCCATCCATAGAACCCTGCTCAGAATCATTGGCCTGGAGCCAAACAACAGGTCTCAAATGTCCTGCAGAAGACTCTCTGCAGTTTGGAGCTTCTCACAACTCCCATCGTAGGAAAACCCCCATGGCCTCGTGATGCCCCCGCCCATTCATGAAGGGGCCATCAGGGACAGAAACTCCAACCTGAGCGATCGTCTGATCCTCGCCCTGACTTCAGATGCACGAGATCTCGATTCAGGTCTGTAGATTGTGCCTGCCATGGCCTCACCCAGAAACCTAAGCCTAGCTTGTGTTCTCAGACTTTTGTCGTCAGACTACTGGCCCACAAGCCCTCCAGTTTGGCAATCCAGAACTACAATGCAGCACTCTGCCGGCCCTCCAGAAGAAAAACATTGTCCTCTGGTGCTACCCAGTAATCCCAAATGAGGATCAACCTGCACCGACCTTGGCTGTACCCCAAATACATAGGCTGACCAGGGCACTAATGCCCTTTCTGACACAGCCTGAGCCTGGACCCCCTGGCCCCTCCCAGACAGCTGGCCGCACACTGAGCACATCGAGCCGCCATGGCCTTAGGTCATCATCTCTTCACAACATCAGTTTTCAGGTTTCAGAACCTAGACCTTATCTCCAATCACTGCCCAGGGTTGAAGGTGATGCAGAAATCAGAACTCCTTCCCCATGGCAAGAAACCTTGTGGTTGGCATGTTGTCCAACGTTCAGTGTAGTTGAAACCAGTGTGGCCCATGAGGCCCCGCCCATGCTCGCGGGCCACATTGGTCACAAACACACATTGTGACGCTCAGGCTGAGCCCAGTCCTCAAGTAAGGCCACTCAGTGGTTGGATGAAGAGATATCATATTGGGCTTGCCCTGCCCCTAGGCCCCAATTTTTAACCATAGTTCGGGTTGTCCCTTCAGTCTTCCCCACGGCTTGGCTTTGGAATTCCTCTTTTGGTGGGACACCTGAGGTAACAAAACTGAAATGAGTCCTCCCATCCCACAGATTGACGAAAAGCAATTGGGAATCGGGCCAAAACCTCAGAGAGGAAGATTCGTCTATGGCCCATGAGGTGTCCCCGACATTCCACGGCCATCGCTGATACAAAATCCAGAGACAAAAGCCTGAGCAAGAGCCTCAGACTCGCACATTCTTCATATCCTGAAGAGTTCTTCTCATGGTTTGTAGATCGGGCCTGCCATACCTACGTCCCCAAACCTAAGCTGAGTTTGTGTTTTCAGACTTCTGTCCTCAAAGTCTTGGGCCACACACCCTCCAGGCTGGGCCCCTGGAGCCACACATTAGGACTGTGCCTACCAATCCATGGGAATTCTGCCCATTCCATGGTCCAAAATCGTACAAATTAGGAGAAATCTCCAAAGTCCCTGAGGCCATCCCAATAGTGTAGGTCGCCCGGAACAAACAAGGGCTGTCTGACACCAGCTGATAATCGACCTCCACTCATACCATAGATGGATGTCCCCAGAGAAGAAGATTGAACCAGACAGGACCCTAGGCCATAATGGGATCCATTGCTTTGGGTTACAGGCATGTGTCCTCAAAAGCCTGATTCCAATACGAGCATAGGGGTTTTCCTGAGGCACCCATCAGAACTCATCTCGTCTCCACAAGGAAACCTGTGCATGGGAGCCATGTCCAAAGCTTAGGAGAGTACTTCAGGGTCCCGGTGCCACCGCCCCATTCCAAGGCCCTCATGGACACAAAAACACATTAGGACCCATCCTCAGGAAAGTCCATTTCAACTCAGCCAGCCCGGTTGCTCCGGCAGAGGCATCAGATCTAAACTGTCTTTTTCTAGGAGACAATTGGAATTCGAGGCGGGCTTCCCAGGCATCCATCCGCGAACGGTGCTCTGGAGTCATTCCATATGGGATGTCCTGGAGCTGTCCAACAGGTCTCAATTGTCCCGCAGAAGGAATCCATGAAGGGGGAATCCCACAACTCCCAACGTGGGAAAACCTCAATGGCCTCGAGATTCCGCTCCCTTCATGAAGCGGCCGTCATGCTCAGAAACTCCAACCTGAGCCAACGTCTGATCCTCGCCCTGACTTCAGATGCATGAGATATTGGTTCAGATTTGCAGGGGGTACCTGCCGTGCCCTCGCCCTGAAACCCAAGTCTAGCTTGTTATCTCAGACTTCCGTCCTCACACTCCTGGCCCCGAAGCCCTCAAGTTTGGCAATTCCGGACCCACAATGCAGCACTCTGCCTGCCCTCTAGAAAAAAAATTATTGCCTCATGATCTGCCCAGGCACCTTAAATGAGGGTAAACCTACACAGCACTCGCCTTTACCCAAATTATATAGTCTAACCTGGGCACTAATGCACTGTCGAACACAACCTGAGCCCGGACCTCCTGACCAACACCCAGAATGCTGACCGCACACTGAGCACATAAAACCCGCCATGGCCTTAGGTCATCATCTCTTCCCTACCTCAGTTTTCAGGCTTCAGAACCGAGACCTTATCTCCAATCACTTCCCAGGGGTGAGTGTGATGCAGAAATCAGAACTCCTCCTTACCCATGGCAAGAACCCTGTGGTTGCCACGTTGTCCAACGTTCAGTGTAGGAGAAACCAGCATTCACCCTGAGGCCCCGCCCATTCTTGAGTGCGACGAGGGCATACACACGCATTGTGACCCTCAGCATGAGTCCTGTCCTCTAGTAAGTCCTCTCAGTGGCTGGACCATTTGATGTCATAATGGGCTTGACATGTCCCTAGGCCCCAATTTTTAACCAGATTTCTGATTATCCAGTCGCCCCTCCTAGGGCTCTACTCTGAAATCCCTCATTTGGTGGGACACCTGAGGTTAAAAAAGAAAACAACAACAACAACAACAACAAAATAAAACGGACTTCTTCCAGCCCACAGAATGAACCCAAACTCTTTGGACGGGGCCAAACCACCAGAGAGTAAGACTCATCCATTTCCCATGAAGTCACCCAGAAATTCCACGACCATGAGTGACACGATATCCCGAGACAAAAACTTGAGCAGGAGCCTCACACTCGCCCTTCTTTCAAATCCCGAAAAGTTCTCCTCATGGTCTGTAGATCAGTCCTGCCATACCTATGACCTGAAACATAAGCCGAGTTTGTGTTTTCAGACAACTGTCCAAAAAGGGCTGGACTACACAACCTACAGGCTCAGGCCCCTGGAGCCAAACCTGAGGACTGTACTTGCCCTCTCCAAGGGAATTGTGTGTGCCCATTCCAATGGCCACAACCCTTCTAATAGGATAAACCTCCAAAGTCCCTGATATATCTCAATAGTGGTAGCTTCCCAGGAAAAACAGGGGCAATCTGAGCCCAAATGAGCCCCTACCTGCACTCAGACCCATAGACAGATGTCCTCAGAGGTAAAAAGGAAAGAACAGGCCCCTAGGCACTAATCAGATCCATTGCTTTGGTTTCCAGGCATCTCTCCTCAGAGGCCTGGATTTCAAAAGCAGCATATAGCTGTTTCTTGTTTCACCCATCAGAAAACATCTCATCTACACATGCGAAACTTGCACGTTGGAGCTGTGTCAAAGCCTCTGTTTAGGAGAACCCTTTAGGGCCCCAGAGCCACCGCTTCATTCCAAGGTCTCCATAGACACAAAAGCACATTCGGACCCATCCCCAGGGGTGTGCATTTCAACTCAGCATCCTCGGTAGCTCCCCACAGATCCAGGAGATCTAAACTGTCTTGTTGCTAGGAGACAATTGGAATGCGAGGTGGGCTACCCAGCCATCCATCCTTAGAACCCTGCTCAGAATCATTGGCCTGGAGCCAAACAACAGGTCTCAATTGTCCTGCCGAAGACTCTCTGCAGTTTGGAGCTTCTCACAACTCCCATCATGGGAAAACCCCCATGGCCTCGTGATGCCCCCCCATTCATGAAGGGGCCATCAGGGACAGAAACTCCAACCTGAGCGATCGTCTGATCCTCGCCCTGACTTCAGATGCACGAGATCTTGATTCAGGTCTGTAGATTGTGCCTGCCATGGCCTCACCCAGAAACCTAAGCCTAGCTTGTGTTCTCAGACTTTTGTCGTCAGACTACTGGCCCACAAGGCCTCCAGTTTGGCAAACCAGAACTACAATGCAGCACTCTGCCTGCCCTCCAGATAAAAAACATTGTCCTCTGGGGCTACCCAGTAACCCCAAATGAGGATCAACCTGCACCGACCTTGGCTGTACCCCAAATACATAGGCTGACCAGGGCACTAATGCCCTTTCTGACACAGCCTGAGCCTGGATCCCCTGGCCCCTCCCAGACAGCTGGCCGCACACTGAGCACATCGAGCCGCCATGGCCTTAGGTCGTCATCTCTTCCCAACCTCGGTTTTCAGGTTTCAGAACCTAGACCTTATCTCCAATCACTGTCCATGTTGAAGGTGATGCAGAAATCAGAACTCCTTCCCCATGGCAAGAAACCTTGTGGTTGGCATGTTGTCCAACGTTCAGTGTCGTTGAAACCAGTGTGTCCCATGAGGCCCCGCCCATGCTCGCGGGCCACATTGGTCACAAACACACATTGTGACCCTCAGGCTGAGCCCAGTCCTCAAGTAAGGCCACTCAGTGGCTGGATGAAGAGATAGCATATTGGGCTTGCCATGCCCCTAGGCCCCAATTTTTAACCATAGTTCGGATTTTCCCTTCAGTCTTCCCCACGGCTTGGCTTTGGAATTCCTCTTTTGGTGGGACACCTGAGGTAACAAAACTGAAATGAGTCCTCCCATCCCACAGATTGACGAAAAGCAATTGGGAATCGGGCCAAATCCTCAGAGAGGAAGATTCGTCCATGGCCCATGAGGCCTCCCCGACATTCCACGGCCATCACTGATACAAAATCCAGAGACAAAAGCCTGAGCAATTGCCACAGACTCGCACTTTCTTCATATCCTGTAGAGTTCTTCTCATGGTTTGTAGATCGGGCCTGCCATACCTACGTCCCCAAACCTAAGCTGAGTTTGTGTTTTCAGACTTCTGTCCTCAAAGTCTTGGGCCACACACCCTCCAGGCTGGGCCCCTGGAGCCACACATTAGGACTGTGCCTACCAATCCATGGGAATTCTGCCCATTCCATGGTCCAAAATCGTACAAATTAGGAGAAACCTCCAACGACCCTTAGGCCATCCCAATAGTGTGGGTCACCCGGAACAAACAAGGGGTGTCTGACACCAGCTGATAATCGACCTCCACTCATACCATAGATGGATGTCCCCAGAGAAGAAGATTGAACCAGACAGGACCCTAGGCCATAATAGGATCCATTGCTTTGGGTTACAGGCATGTGTCCTCAAAAGCCTGATTCCAATACGAGCATAGGGGTTTTCCTGAGGCACCCATCAGAACTCATCTCATCTCCACAAGTAAACCTGTGCATGGGAGCCATGTCCAAAGCTTAGGAAAGTACTTCAGGTTGCCGGTGCCACCGCCCCATTCCAAGGCCCTCATGGACACAAAAACACATTAGGACCCATCCTCAGGAAAGTCCATTTCAACTCAGCCACCCCGGTTGCTCCCGCAGAGCAATCAGATCTAAACTGTCTTGTTGCTAGGAGACAATTGGAATGCGAGGCGGGCTTCCCAGGCATCCATCCGCGAACGGTGCTCTGGAGTCATTCCATATGGGATGTCCTGGAGCTGTCCAACAGGTCTCAATTGTCCGGAAGAAGGAATCCTGGAAGGGGGCATCCCACAACTCCCAACGTGAGAAAACCTCAATGGTCTCGAGATTCCGCTCCCTTCATGAAGCGGCCGTCATGCTCAGAAACTCCAACCTAAGCCAACGTCTGATCCTCGCCCTGACTTCAGATGCATGAGATATTTGTTCAGATCTGCAGGGGGTACCTGCCGTGCCCTCGCCCTGAAACCCAAGTATAGCTTGTCTTCTCAGACTTCCGTCCTCACACTCCTGGCCCCGAAGCCCTCAAGTTTGGCAATTCCGGACCCACAATGCAGCACTCTGCATGCCCTCTAAAAAAAAAATTATTGCCTCATGAGCTGCCCAGGCAACTTAAATGAGGGTAAACCTACACAGCACTCGACTTTACCCAAATTATATAGTCTAACCTGGGCACTAATGCACTGTCGAACACAACCTGAGCCCAGACTTCCTGACCAACACCCAGAAAGCTGACCGCACACTGAGCACATAAAACCCGCCATGGCCTTAGGTCATCATCTCTTGTCTACCTCAGTTTTCAGGCTTCAGAACTGAGACCTTATCTCCAATCACTTCCCAGGGGTGAGTGTGATGCAGAAATCAGAACTCCTCCTTACCCATGGCAAGAACCCTGTGGTTGGCACGTTGTCCAACGTTCAGTGTAGGAGAAACCAGCATTCATCCTGAGGCCCCGCCCATTCTTGAGTGCGACGAGGGCATACACACGCATTGTGACCCTCAGCATGAGTCCTGTCCTCTAGTAAGTCCTCTCAGTTGCTGGACCATTAGATGTCATAATGGGCTTGACATGTCCCTAGGCCCCAATTTTTAACCAAATTTCTGATGGTCCAGTCGCCCCTCCTAGGGCTCTACTCTGAAATCCCTCATTTGGTGGGACACCTGAGGATAAAAAAGAAAAAAATAAGAATAAAAAAAAAAAACGGACTTCTTCCAGCCCACAGAATGACCCCAAACTCTTTGGACGGGGCCAAACCACCAGAGAGTAAGACTCGTCCATTTCCCATGAAGTCACCCAGAAATTCCACGACCTTGAGTGACATGATATCCAGAGACAAAAACTTGAGCAGGAGCCTCACACTCGCCCTTCTTTCAAATCCCGAAATTTCTCCTCATGGTCTGTAGATCAGTCCTGCCATACCTATGACCCGAAACATAAGCCGAGTTTGTGTTTTCAGACAACTGTCCAAACAGCCCTGGCCTACACAACCTACAGGCTCAGGCCCCTGGAGCCAAACCTGAGGACTGTACTTGCCCTCTCCAAGGGAATTGTGTGTGCCCATTCCAATGGCCACTACCCTTCGAATAGGATAAACCTCCAAAGTCCCTGATCCATCTCAATAGTGGTGGCTTCCCAGGAACAGCAGGGGCAATCTGAGCCCAACTGAGCACCTACCTGCACTCAGACCCATAGACAGATGTCCCCAGAGGTAAAAAGGAAAGAACAGGCCCCTAGGCACTAATCAGATCCATTGCTTTGGTTTCCAGGCATCTCTCCTCAGAGGCCTGGATTTCAAAAGCAGCATATAGCTGTTTCTTGACTCACCCATCAGAAAACATCTCATCTACACATGGGAAACTTGCACGTTGGAGCTGTGTCAAAGCCTCTGTTTAGGAGAACCCTTTAGGGCCCCAGTGCCACCGCTTCATTCCAAGGTCTCCATAGACACAAAAGCACGTTAGGACCCATCCCCAGGGGTGTCCATTTCAACTCAGCGTCCTCGGTTGCTCCCCACAGATCCAGGAGATCTAACCTGTCTTGTTGCTAGGAGACAATTGGAATGCGAGGTGGACTACCCAGCCATCCATCCATAGAACCCTGCTCAGAATCATTGGCCTGGAGCCAAACAACAGGTCTCAAATGTCCTGCAGAAGACTCTCTGCAGTTTGGAGCTTCTCACAACTCCCATCGTGGGAAAACCCCCATGGCCTCGTGATGCCCCCGCCCATTCATGAAGGGGCCATCAGGGACAGAAACTCCAACCTGAGCGATCGTCTGATCCTCGCCCTGACTTCAGATGCACGAGATCTCGATTCAGGTCTGTAGATTGTGCCTGCCATGGCCTCACCCAGAAACCTAAGCCTAGCTTGTGTTCTCAGACTTTTGTCGTCAGACTACTGGCCCACAAGCCCTCCAGTTTGGCAATCCAGAACTACAATGCAGCACTCTGCCGGCCCTCCAGAAGAAAAACATTGTCCTCTGGTGCTACCCAGTAATCCCAAATGAGGATCAACCTGCACCGACCTTGGCTGTACCCCAAATACATAGGCTGACCAGGGCACTAATGCCCTTTCTGACACAGCCTGAGCCTGGACCCCCTGGCCCCTCCCAGACAGCTGGCCGCACACTGAGCACATCGAGCCGCCATGGCCTTTGGTCATCATCTCTTCACAACATCAGTTTTCAGGTTTCAGAACCTAGACCTTATCTCCAATCACTGCCCAGGGTTGAAGGTGATGCAGAAATCAGAACTCCTTCCCCATGGCAAGAAACCTTGTGGTTGGCATGTTGTCCAACGTTCAGTGTAGTTGAAACCAGTGTGGCCCATGAGGCCCCGCCCATGCTCGCGGGCCACATTGGTCACAAACACACATTGTGACGCTCAGGCTGAGCCCAGTCCTCAAGTAAGGCCACTCAGTGGTTGGATGAAGAGATATCATATTGGGCTTGCCCTGCCCCTGGGCCCCAATTTTTAACCATAGTTCGGGTTGTCCCTTCAGTCTTCCCCACGGCTTGGCTTTGGAATTCCTCTTTTGGTGGGACACCTGAGGTAACAAAACTGAAATGAGTCCTCCCATCCCACAGATTGACGAAAAGCAATTGGGAATCGGGCCAAAACCTCAGAGATTAAGATTCGTCTATGGCCCATGAGGTGTCCCCGACATTCCACGGCCATCGCTGATACAAAATCCAGAGACAAAAGCCTGAGCAAAAGCCTCAGACTCGCACATTCTTCATATCCTGAAGAGTTCTTCTCATGGTTTGTAGATCAGGCCTGCCATACCTACGTCCCCAAACCTAAGCTGAGTTTGTGTTTTCAGACTTCTGTCCTCAAAGTCTTGGGCCACACACCCTCCAGGCTGGGCCCCTGGAGCCACACATTAGGACTGTGCCTACCAATCCATGGGAATTCTGCCCATTCCATGGTCCAAAATCGTACAAATTAGGAGAAATCTCCAAAGTCCCTGAGGCCATCCCAATAGTGTAGGTCGCCCGGAACAAACATGGGCTGTCTGACACCAGCTGATAATCGACCTCCACTCATACCATAGATGGATGTCCCCAGAGAAGAAGATTGAACCAGACAGGACCCTAGGCCATAATAGGATCCATTGCTTTGGGTTACAGGCATGTGTCCTCAAAAGCCTGATTCCAATACGAGCATAGGGGTTTTCCTGAGGCACCCATCAGAACTCATCTCGTCTCCACAAGGAAACCTGTGCATGGGAGCCATGTCCAAAGCTTAGGAGAGTACTTCAGGGTCCCGGTGCCACCGCCCCATTCCAAGGCCCTCATGGACACAAAAACACATTAGGACCCATCCTCAGGAAAGTCCATTTCAACTCAGCCAGCCCGGTTGCTCCGGCAGAGGCATCAGATCTAAACTGTCTTTTTCTAGGAGACAATTGGAATTCGAGGCGGTCTTCCCAGGCATCCATCCGCGAACGGTGCTCTGGAGTCATTCCATATGGGATGTCCTGGAGCTGTCCAACAGGTCTCAATTGTCCCGCAGAAGGAATCCATGAAGGGGGAATCCCACAACTCCCAACGTGGGAAAACCTCAATGGCCTCGAGATTCCGCTCCCCTCATGAAGCGGCCGTCATGCTCAGAAACTCCAACCTGAGCCAACGTCTGATCCTCGCCCTGACTTCAGATGCATGAGATATTGGTTCAGATTTGCAGGGTGTACCTGCCGTGCCCTCGCCCTGAAACCCAAGTCTAGCTTGTTATCTCAGACTTCCGTCCTCACACTCCTGGCCCGGAAGCCCTCAAGTTTGGCAATTCCGGACCCACAATGCAGCACTCTGCCTGCCCTCTAGAAAAAAAATTATTGCCTCATGATCTGCCCAGGCACCTTAAATGAGGGTAAACCTACACAGCACTCGCCTTTACCCAAATTATATAGTCTAACCTGGGCACTAATGCACTGTCGAACACAACCTGAGCCCGGACCTCCTGACCAACACCCAGAAAGCTGACCGCACACTGAGCACATAAAACCCGCCATGGCCTTAGGTCATCATCTCTTCCCTACCTCAGTTTTCAGGCTTCAGAACCGAGACCTTATCTCCAATCACTTCCCAAGGGTGAGTGTGACGCAGAAATCAGAACTCCTCCTTACCCATGGCAAGAACCCTGTGGTTGCCACGTTGTCCAACGTTCAGTGTAGGAGAAACCAGCATTCACCCTGAGGCCCCGCCCATTCTTGAGTGCGACGAGGGCATACACACGCATTGTGACCCTCAGCATGAGTCCTGTCCTCTAGTAAGTCCTCTCAGTGGCTGGACCATTAGATGTCATAATGGGCTTGACATTTCCCTAGGCCCCAATTTTTAACCAGATTTCTGATTGTCCAGTCGCCCCTCCTAGGGCTCTACTCTGAAATCCCTCATTTGGTGGGACACCTGAGGTTAAAAAAGAAAACAACAACAACAACAACAACAAAATAAAACGGACTTCTTCCAGCCCACAGAATGAACCCAAACTCTTTGGACGGGGCCAAACCACCAGAGAGTAAGACTCGTCCATTTCCCATGAAGTCACCCAGAAATTCCACGACCATGAGTGACACGATATCCCGAGACAAAAACTTGAGCAGGAGCCTCACACTCGCCCTTCTTTCAAATCCCGAAAAGTTCTCCTCATGGTCTGTAGATCAGTCCTGCCATACCTATGACCTGAAACATAAGCCGAGTTTGTGTTTTCAGACAACTGTCCAAAAAGGGCTGGACTACACAACCTACAGGCTCAGGCCCCTGGAGCCAAACCTGAGGACTGTACTTGCCCTCTCCAAGGGAATTGTGTGTGCCCATTCCAATGGCCACAACCCTTCTAATAGGATAAACCTCCAAAGTCCCTGATATATCTCAATAGTGGTAGCTTCCCAGGAAAAACAGGGGCAATCTGAGCCCAAATGAGCCCCTACCTGCACTCAGACCCATAGACAGATGTCCTCAGAGGTAAAAAGGAAAGAACAGGCCCCTAGGCACTAATCAGATCCATTGCTTTGGTTTCCAGGCATCTCTCCTCAGAGGCCTGGATTTCAAAAGCAGCATATAGCTGTTTCTTGTTTCACCCATCAGAAAACATCTCATCTACACATGCGAAACTTGCACGTTGGAGCTGTGTCAAAGCCTCTGTTTAGGAGAACCCTTTAGGGCCCCAGAGCCACCGCTTCATTCCAAGGTCTCCATAGACACAAAAGCACATTCGGACCCATCCCCAGGGGTGTGCATTTCAACTCAGCATCCTCGGTAGCTCCCCACAGATCCAGGAGATCTAAACTGTCTTGTTGCTAGGAGACAATTGGAATGCGAGGTGGGCTACCCAGCCATCCATCCTTAGAACCCTGCTCAGAATCATTGGCCTGGAGCCAAACAACAGGTCTCAATTGTCCTGCGGAAGACTCTCTGCAGTTTGGAGCTTCTCACAACTCCCATCATGGGAAAACCCCCATGGCCTCGTGATGCCCCCCCATTCATGAAGGGGCCATCAGGGACAGAAACTCCAACCTGAGCGATCGTCTGATCCTCGCCCTGACTTCAGATGCACGAGATCTTGATTCAGGTCTGTAGATTGTGCCTGCCATGGCCTCACCCAGAAACCTAAGCCTAGCTTGTGTTCTCAGACTTTTGTCGTCAGACTACTGGCCCACAAGGCCTCCAGTTTGGCAAACCAGAACTACAATGCAGCACTCTGCATGCCCTCCAGATAAAAAACATTGTCCTCTGGGGCTACCCAGTAATCCCAAATGAGGATCAACCTGCACCGACCTTGGCTGTACCCCAAATACATAGGCTGACCAGGGCACTAATGCCCTTTCTGACACAGCCTGAGCCTGGATCCCCTGGCCCCTCCCAGACAGCTGGCCGCACACTGAGCACATCGAGCCGCCATGGCCTTAGGTCGTCATCTCTTCCCAACCTCGGTTTTCAGGTTTCAGAACCTAGACCTTATCTCCAATCACTGTCCATGTTGAAGGTGATGCAGAAATCAGAACTCCTTCCCCATGGCAAGAAACCTTGTGGTTGGCATGTTGTCCAACGTTCAGTGTCGTTGAAACCAGTGTGTCCCATGAGGCCCCGCCCATGCTCGCGGGCCACATTGGTCACAAACACACATTGTGACCCTCAGGCTGAGCCCAGTCCTCAAGTAAGGCCACTCAGTGGCTGGATGAAGAGATAGCATATTGGGCTTGCCATGCCCCTAGGCCCCAATTTTTAACCATAGTTCGGATTGTCCCTTCAGTCTTCCCCACGGCTTGGCTTTGGAATTCCTCTTTTGGTGGGACACCTGAGGTAACAAAACTGAAATGAGTCCTCCCATCCCACAGATTGACGAAAAGCAATTGGGAATCGGGCCAAATCCTCAGAGAGGAAGATTCGTCCATGGCCCATGAGGCCTCCCCGACATTCCACGGCCATCACTGATACAAAATCCAGAGACAAAAGCCTGAGCAATTGCCACAGACTCGCACTTTCTTCATATCCTGTAGAGTTCTTCTCATGGTTTGTAGATCGGGCCTGCCATACCTACGTCCCCAAACCTAAGCTGAGTTTGTGTTTTCAGACTTCTGTCCTCAAAGTCTTGGGCCACACACCCTCCAGGCTGGGCCCCTGGAGCCACACATTAGGACTGTGCCTACCAATCCATGGGAATTCTGCCCATTCCATGGTCCAAAATCGTACAAATTAGGAGAAACCTCCAACGACCCTTAGGCCATCCCAATAGTGTGGGTCACCCGGAACAAACAAGGGGTGTCTGACACCAGCTGATAATCGACCTCCACTCATACCATAGATGGATGTCCCCAGAGAAGAAGATTGAACCAGACAGGACCCTAGGCCATAATAGGATCCATTGCTTTGGGTTACAGGCATGTGTCCTCAAAAGCCTGATTCCAATACGAGCATAGGGGTTTTCCTGAGGCACCCATCAGAACTCATCTCATCTCCACAAGTAAACCTTTGCATGGGAGCCATGTCCAAAGCTTAGGAAAGTACTTCAGGGTCCCGGTGC
The DNA here is from genome assembly GCF_964662115.1 of Mustela nivalis. Taxonomy (NCBI): domain Eukaryota; kingdom Metazoa; phylum Chordata; class Mammalia; order Carnivora; family Mustelidae; genus Mustela; species Mustela nivalis. The sequence goes on along the minus strand of NW_028136118.1, from coordinate 253,786 downwards.
CACCGCCCCATTCCAAGGCCCTCATGGACACAAAAACACATTAGGACCCATCCTCAGGAAAGTCCATTTCAACTCAGCCACCCCGGTTGCTCCCGCAGAGCAATCAGATCTAAACTGTCTTGTTGCTAGGAGACAATTGGAATGCGAGGCGGGCTTCCCAGGCATCCATCCGCGAACGGTGCTCTGGAGTCATTCCATATGGGATGTCCTGGAGCTGTCCAACAGGTCTCAATTGTCCGGAAGAAGGAATCCTGGAAGGGGGCATCCCACAACTCCCAACGTGGGAAAACCTCAATGGTCTCGAGATTCCGCTCCCTTCATGAAGCCGCCGTCATGCTCAGAATCTCCAACCTGAGCCAACGTCTGATCCTCGCCCTGACTTCAGATGCATGAGATATTGGTTCAGATCTGCAGGGGGTACCTGCCGTGCTCTCGCCCTGAAACCCAAGTATAGCTTGTCTTCTCAGACTTCCGTCCTCACACTCCTGGCCCCGAAGCCCTCAAGTTTGGCAATTCCGGACCCACAATGCAGCACTCTGCATGCCCTCTAAAAAAAAAATTATTGCCTCATGAGCTGCCCAGGCAACTTAAATGAGGGTAAACCTACACAGCACTCGACTTTAACCAAATTATATAGTCTAACCTGGGCACTAATGCACTGTCGAACACAACCTGAGCCCGGACCTCCTGACCAACACCCAGAAAGCTGACCGCACACTGAGCACATAAAACCCGCCATGGCCTTAGGTCATCATCTCTTCCCTACCTCAGTTTTCAGGCTTCAGAACCGAGACCTTATCTCCAATCACTTCCCAGGGGTGAGTGTGATGCAGAAATCAGAACTCCTCCTTACCCATGGCAAGAACCCTGTGGTTGGCACGTTGTCCAACGTTCAGTGTAGGAGAAACCAGCATTCATCCTGAGGCCCCGCCCATTCTTGAGTGCGAGGAGGGCATACACACGCATTGTGACCCTCAGCATGAGTCCTGTCCTCTAGTAAGTCCTCTCAGTTGCTGGACCATTAGATGTCATAATGGGCTTGACATGTCCCTAGGCCCCAATTTTTAACCAAATTTCTGATGGTCCAGTCGCCCCTCCTAGGGCTCTACTCTGAAATCCCTCATTTGGTGGGACACCTGAGGATAAAAAAGAAAAAAACAAGAATAAAAAAAAAAAAACGGACTTCTTCCAGCCCACAGAATGACCCCAAACTCTTTGGACGGGGCCAAACCACCAGAGAGTAAGACTCGTCCATTTCCCATGAAGTCACCCAGAAATTCCACGACCTTGAGTGACATGATATCCAGAGACAAAAACTTGAGCAGGAGCCTCACACTCGCCCTTCTTTCAAATCCCGAAATTTCTCCTCATGGTCTGTAGATCAGTCCTGCCATACCTATGACCCGAAACATAAGCCGAGTTTGTGTTTTCAGACAACTGTCCAAACAGCCCTGGCATACACAACCTACAGGCTCAGGCCCCTGGAGCCAAACCTGAGGACTGTACTTGCCCTCTCCAAGGGAATTGTGTGTGCCCATTCCAATGGCCAATACCCTTCGAATAGGATAAACCTCCAAAGTCCCTGATCCATCTCAATAGTGGTGGCTTCCCAGGAACAGCAGGGGCAATCTGAGCCCAACTGAGCACCTACCTGCACTCAGACCCATAGACAGATGTCCCCAGAGGTAAAAAGGAAAGAACAGGCCCCTAGGCACTAATCAGATCCATTGCTTTGGTTTCCAGGCATCTCTCCTCAGAGGCCTGGATTTCAAAAGCAGCATATAGCTGTTTCTTGACTCACCCATCAGAAAACATCTCATCTACACATGGGAAACTTGCACGTTGGAGCTGTGTCAAAGCCTCTGTTTAGGAGAACCCTTTAGGGCCCCAGTGCCACCGCTTCATTCCAAGGTCTCCATAGACACAAAAGCACGTTAGGACCCATCCCCAGGGGTGTCCATTTCAACTCAGCGTCCTCGGTTGCTCCCCACAGATCCAGGAGATCTAAACTGTCTTGTTGCTAGGAGACAATTGGAATGCGAGGTGGACTACCCAGCCATCCATCCATAGAACCCTGCTCAGAATCATTGGCCTGGAGCCAAACAACAGGTCTCAAATGTCCTGCAGAAGACTCTCTGCAGTTTGGAGCTTCTCACAACTCCCATCGTAGGAAAACCCCCATGGCCTCGTGATGTCCCCGCCCATTCATGAAGGGGCCATCAGGGACAGAAACTCCAACCTGAGCGATCGTCTGATCCTCGCCCTGACTTCAGATGCACGAGATCTCGATTCTGGTCTGTAGATTGTGCCTGCCATGGCCTCACCCAGAAACCTAAGCCTAGCTTGTGTTCTCAGACTTTTGTCGTCAGACTACTGGCCCACAAGCCCTCCAGTTTGGCAATCCAGAACTACAATGCAGCACTCTGCCGGCCCTCCAGAAGAAAAACATTGTCCTCTGGTGCTACCCAGTAATCCCAAATGAGGATCAACCTGCACCGACCTTGGCTGTACCCCAAATACATAGGCTGACCAGGGCACTAATGCCCTTTCTGACACAGCCTGAGCCTGGACCCCCTGGCCCCTCCCAGACAGCTGGCCGCACACTGAGCACCTCGAGCTGCCATGGCCTTAGGTCATCATCTCTTCACAACATCAGTTTTCAGGTTTCAGAACCTAGACCTTATCTCCAATCACTGCCCAGGGTTGAAGGTGATGCAGAAATCAGAACTCCTTCCCCATGGCAAGAAACCTTGTGGTTGGCATGTTGTCCAACGTTCAGTGTAGTTGAAACCAGTGTGGCCCATGAGGCCCCGCCCATGCTCGCGGGCCACATTGGTCACAAACACACATTGTGACGCTCAGGCTGAGCCCAGTCCTCAAGTAAGGCCGCTCAGTGGTTGGATGAAGAGATATCATATTGGACTTGCCCTGCCCCTAGGCCCCAATTTTTAACCATAGTTCGGGTTGTCCCTTCAGTCTTCCCCACGGCTTGGCTTTGGAATTCCTCTTTTGGTGGGACACCTGAGGTAACAAAACTGAAATGAGTCCTCCCATCCCACAGATTGACGAAAAGCAATTGGGAATCGGGCCAAAACCTCAGAGAGGAAGATTCGTCTATGGCCCATGAGGTGTCCCCGACATTCCACGGCCATCGCTGATACAAAATCCAGAGACAAAAGCCTGAGCAAGAGCCTCAGACTCGCACATTCTTCATATCCTGAAGAGTTCTTCTCATGGTTTGTAGATCGGGCCTGCCATACCTACGTCCCCAAACCTAAGCTGAGTTTGTGTTTTCAGACTTCTGTCCTCAAAGTCTTGGGCCACACACCCTCCAGGCTGGGCCCCTGGAGCCACACATTAGGACTGTGCCTACCAATCCATGGGAATTCTGCCCATTCCATGGTCCAAAATCGTACAAATTAGGAGAAATCTCCAAAGTCCCTGAGGGCATCCCAATAGTGTAGGTCGCCCGGAACAAACATGGGCTGTCTGACACCAGCTGATAATCGACCTCCACTCATACCATAGATGGATGTCCCCAGAGAAGAAGATTGAACCAGACAGGACCCTAGGCCATAATAGGATCCATTGCTTTGGGTTACAGGCATGTGTCCTCAAAAGCCTGATTCCAATACGAGCATAGGGGTTTTCCTGAGGCACCCATCAGAACTCATCTCGTCTCCACAAGGAAACCTGTGCATGGGAGCCATGTCCAAAGCTTAGGAGAGTACTTCAGGGTCCCGGTGCCACCGCCCCATTCCAAGGCCCTCATGGACACAAAAACACATTAGGACCCATCCTCAGGAAAGTCCATTTCAACTCAGCCAGCCCGGTTGCTCCGGCAGAGGCATCAGATCTAAACTGTCTTTTTCTAGGAGACAATTGGAATTCGAGGCGGTCTTCCCAGGCATCCATCCGCGAACGGTGCTCTGGAGTCATTCCATATGGGATGTCCTGGAGCTGTCCAACAGGTCTCAATTGTCCCGCAGAAGGAATCCATGAAGGGGGAATCCCACAACTCCCAACGTGGGAAAACCTCAATGGCCTCGAGATTCCGCTCCCTTCATGAAGCGGCCGTCATGCTCAGAAACTCCAACCTGAGCCAACGTCTGATCCTCGCCCTGACTTCAGATGCATGAGATATTGGTTCAGATTTGCAGGGGGTACCTGCCGTGCCCTCGCCCTGAAACCCAAGTCTAGCTTGTTATCTCAGACTTCCGTCCTCACACTCCTGGCCCCGAAGCCCTCAAGTTTGGCAATTCCGGACCCACAATGCAGCACTCTGCCTGCCCTCTAGAAAAAAAATTATTGCCTCATGATCTGCCCAGGCACCTTAAATGAGGGTAAACCTACACAGCACTCGCCTTTACCCAAATTATATAGTCTAACCTGGGCACTAATGCACTGTCGAACACAACCTGAGCCCGGACCTCCTGACCAACACCCAGAAAGCTGACCGCACACTGAGCACATAAAACCCGCCATGGCCTTAGGTCATCATCTCTTCCCTACCTCAGTTTTCAGGCTTCAGAACCGAGACCTTATCTCCAATCACTTCCCAGGGGTGAGTGTGATGCAGAAATCAGAACTCCTCCTTACCCATGGCAAGAACCCTGTGGTTGCCACGTTGTCCAACGTTCAGTGTAGGAGAAACCAGCATTCACCCTGAGGCCCCGCCCATTCTTGAGTGCGACGAGGGCATACACACGCATTGTGACCCTCAGCATGAGTCCTGTCCTCTAGTAAGTCCTCTCAGTGGCTGGACCATTAGATGTCATAATGGGCTTGACATGTCCCTAGGCCCCAATTTTTAACCAGATTTCTGATTGTCCAGTCGCCCCTCCTAGGGCTCTACTCTGAAATCCCTCATTTGGTGGGACACCTGAGGTTAAAAAAGAAAACAACAACAACAACAACAACAAAATAAAACGGACTTCTTCCAGCCCACAGAATGAACCCAAACTCTTTGGACGGGGCCAAACCACCAGAGAGTAAGACTCGTCCATTTCCCATGAAGTCACCCAGAAATTCCACGACCATGAGTGACACGATATCCCGAGACAAAAACTTGAGCAGGAGCCTCACACTCGCCCTTCTTTCAAATCCCGAAAAGTTCTCCTCATGGTCTGTAGATCAGTCCTGCCATACCTATGACCTGAAACATAAGCCGAGTTTGTGTTTTCAGACAACTGTCCAAAAAGGGCTGGACTACACAACCTACAGGCTCAGGCCCCTGGAGCCAAACCTGAGGACTGTACTTGCCCTCTCCAAGGGAATTGTGTGTGCCCATTCCAATGGCCACAACCCTTCTAATAGGATAAACCTCCAAAGTCCCTGATATATCTCAATAGTGTTAGCTTCCCAGGAAAAACAGGGGCAATCTGAGCCCAAATGAGCCCCTACCTGCACTCAGACCCATAGACAGATGTCCTCAGAGGTAAAAAGGAAAGAACAGGCCCCTAGGCACTAATCAGATCCATTGCTTTGGTTTCCAGGCATCTCTCCTCAGAGGCCTGGATTTCAAAAGCAGCATATAGCTGTTTCTTGTTTCACCCATCAGAAAACATCTCATCTACACATGCGAAACTTGCACGTTGGAGCTGTGTCAAAGCCTCTGTTTAGGAGAACCCTTTAGGGCCCCAGAGCCACCGCTTCATTCCAAGGTCTCCATAGACACAAAAGCACATTCGGACCCATCCCCAGGGGTGTGCATTTCAACTCAGCATCCTCGGTAGCTCCCCACAGATCCAGGAGATCTAAACTGTCTTGTTGCTAGGAGACAATTGGAATGCGAGGTGGGCTACCCAGCCATCCATCCTTAGAACCCTGCTCAGAATCATTGGCCTGGAGCCAAACAACAGGTCTCAATTGTCCTGCGGAAGACTCTCTGCAGTTTGGAGCTTCTCACAACTCCCATCATGGGAAAACCCCCATGGCCTCGTGATGCCCCCCCATTCATGAAGGGGCCATCAGGGACAGAAACTCCAACCTGAGCGATCGTCTGATCCTCGCCCTGACTTCAGATGCACGAGATCTCGATTCAGGTCTGTAGATTGTGCCTGCCATGGCCTCACCCAGAAACCTAAGCCTAGCTTGTGTTCTCAGACTTTTGTCGTCAGACTACTGGCCCACAAGGCCTCCAGTTTGGCAAACCAGAACTACAATGCAGCACTCTGCCTGCCCTCCAGATAAAAAACATTGTCCTCTGGGGCTACCCAGTAACCCCAAATGAGGATCAACCTGCACCGACCTTGGCTGTACCCCAAATACATAGGCTGACCAGGGCACTAATGCCCTTTCTGACACAGCCTGAGCCTGGATCCCCTGGCCCCTCCCAGACAGCTGGCCGCACACTGAGCACATCGAGCCACCATGGCCTTAGGTCGTCATCTCTTGCCAACCTCGGTTTTCAGGTTTCAGAACCTAGACCTTATCTCCAATCACTGTCCATGTTGAAGGTGATGCAGAAATCAGAACTCCTTCCCCATGGCAAGAAACCTTGTGGTTGGCATGTTGTCCAACGTTCAGTGTCGTTGAAACCAGTGTGTCCCATGAGGCCCCGCCCATGCTCGCGGGCCACATTGGTCACAAACACACATTGTGACCCTCAGGCTGAGCCCAGTCCTCAAGTAAGGCCACTCAGTGGCTGGATGAAGAGATAGCATATTGGGCTTGCCATGCCCCTAGGCCCCAATTTTTAACCATAGTTCGGATTGTCCCTTCAGTCTTCCCCACGGCTTTGCTTTGGAATTCCTCTTTTGGTGGGACACCTGAGGTAACAAAACTGAAATGAGTCCTCCCATCCCACAGATTGACGAAAAGCAATTGGGAATCGGGCCAAATCCTCAGAGAGGAAGATTCGTCCATGGCCCATGAGGCCTCCCCGACATTCCACGGCCATCACTGATACAAAATCCAGAGACAAAAGCCTGAGCAATTGCCACAGACTCGCACTTTCTTCATATCCTGTAGAGTTCTTCTCATGGTTTGTAGATCGGGCCTGCCATACCTACGTCCCCAAACCTAAGCTGAGTTTGTGTTTTCAGACTTCTGTCCTCAAAGTCTTGGGCCACACACCCTCCAGGCTGGGCCCCTGGAGCCACACATTAGGACTGTGCCTACCAATCCATGGGAATTCTGCCCATTCCATGGTCCAAAATCGTACAAATTAGGTGAAACCTCCAACGACCCTTAGGCCATCCAAATAGTGTGGGTCACCCGGAACAAACAAGGGGTGTCTGACACCAGCTGATAATCGACCTCCACTCATACCATAGATGGATGTCCCCAGAGAAGAAGATTGAACCAGACAGGACCCTAGGCCATAATAGGATCCATTGCTTTGGGTTACAGGCATGTGTCCTCAAAAGCCTGATTCCAATACGAGCATAGGGGTTTTCCTGAGGCACCCATCAGAACTCATCTCATCTCCACAAGTAAACCTGTGCATGGGAGCCATGTCCAAAGCTTAGGAAAGTACTTCAGGTTGCCGGTGCCACCCCCCCATTCCAAGGCCCTCATGGACACAAAAACACATTAGGACCCATCCTCAGGAAAGTCCATTTCAACTCAGCCACCCCGGTTGCTCCCGCAGAGCAATCAGATCTAAACTGTCTTGTTGCTAGGAGACAATTGGAATGCGAGGCGGGCTTCCCAGGCATCCATCCGCGAACGGTGCTCTGGAGTCATTCCATATGGGATGTCCTGGAGCTGTCCAACAGGTCTCAATTGTCCGGAAGAAGGAATCCTGGAAGGGGGCATCCCACAACTCCCAACGTGGGAAAACCTCAATGGTCTCGAGATTCCGCTCCCTTCATAGAGCGGCCGTCATGCTCAGAAACTCCAACCTGAGCCAACGTCTGATCCTCGCCCTGACTTCAGATGCATGAGATATTGGTTCAGATCTGCAGGGGGTACCTGCCGTGCCCTCGCCCTGAAACCCAAGTATAGCTTGTCTTCTCAGACTTCCGTCCTCACACTCCTGGCCCCGAAGCCCTCAAGTTTGGCAATTCCGGACCCACAATGCAGCACTCTGCATGCCCTCTAAAAAAAAAATTATTGCCTCATGAGCTGCCCAGGCAACTTAAATGAGGGTAAACCTACACAGCACTCGACTTTACCCAAATTATATAGTCTAACCTGGGCACTCATGCACTGTCGAACACAACCTGAGCCCGGACTTCCTGACCAACACCCAGAAAGCTGACCGCACACTGAGCACATAAACCCGCCATGGCCTTAGGTCATCATCTCTTGTCTACCTCAGTTTTCAGGCTTCAGAACCGAGACCTTATCTCCAATCACTTCCCAGGGGTGAGTGTGATGCAGAAATCAGAACTCCTCCTTACCCATGGCAAGAACCCTGTGGTTGGCACGTTGTCCAACGTTCAGTGTAGGAGAAACCAGCATTCATCCTGAGGCCCCGCCCATTCTTGAGTGCGAGGAGGGCATACACACGCATTGTGACCCTCAGCATGAGTCCTGTCCTCTAGTAAGTCCTCTCAGTTGCTGGACCATTAGATGTCATAATGGGCTTGACATGTCCCTAGGCCCCAATTTTTAACCAAATTTCTGATTGTCCAGTCGCCCCTCCTAGGGCTCTACTCTGAAATCCCTCATTTGGTGGGACACCTGAGGATAAAAAAGAAAAAAACAAGAATAAAAAAAAAAAAACGGACTTCTTCCAGCCCACAGAATGACCCCAAACTCTTTGGACGGGGCCAAACCACCAGAGAGTAAGACTCGTCCATTTCCCATGAAGTCACCCAGAAATTCCACGACCTTGAGTGACATGATATCCAGAGACAAAAACTTGAGCAGGAGCCTCACACTCGCCCTTCTTTCAAATCCCGAAATTTCTCCTCATGGTCTGTAGATCAGTCCTGCCATACCTATGACCCGAAACATAAGCCGAGTTTGTGTTTTCAGACAACTGTCCAAACAGCCCTGGCATACACAACCTACAGGCTCAGGCCCCTGGAGCCAAACCTGAGGACTGTACTTGCCCTCTCCAAGGGAATTGTGTGTGCCCATTCCAATGGCCAATACCCTTCGAATAGGATAAACCTCCAAAGTCCCTGATCCATCTCAATAGTGGTGGCTTCCCAGGAACAGCAGGGGCAATCTGAGCCCAACTGAGCACCTACCTGCACTCAGACCCATAGACAGATGTCCCCAGAGGTAAAAAGGAAAGAACAGGCCCCTAGGCACTAATCAGATCCATTGCTTTGGTTTCCAGGCATCTCTCCTCAGAGGCCTGGATTTCAAAAGCAGCATATAGCTGTTTCTTGACTCACCCATCAGAAAACATCTCATCTACACATGGGAAACTTGCACGTTGGAGCTGTGTCAAAGCCTCTGTTTAGGAGAACCCTTTAGGGCCCCAGTGCCACCGCGTCATTCCAAGGTCCCCATAGACACAAAAGCACGTTAGGACCCATCCCCAGGGGTGTCCATTTCAACTCAGCGTCCTCGGTTGCTCCCCACAGATCCAGGAGATCTAAACTGTCTTGTTGCTAGGAGACAATTGGAATGCGAGGTGGACTACCCAGCCATCCATCCATAGAACCCTGCTCAGAATCATTGGCCTGGAGCCAAACAACAGGTCTCAAATGTCCTGCAGAAGACTCTCTGCAGTTTGGAGCTTCTCACAACTCCCATCGTAGGAAAACCCCCATGGCCTCGTGATGTCCCCGCCCTTTCATGAAGGGGCCATCAGGGACAGAAACTCCAACCTGAGCGATCGTCTGATCCTCGCCCTGACTTCAGATGCACGAGATCTCGATTCTGGTCTGTAGATTGTGCCTGCCATGGCCTCACCCAGAAACCTAAGCCTAGCTTGTGTTCTCAGACTTTTGTCGTCAGACTACTGCCCACAAGCCCTCCAGTTTGGCAATCCAGAACTACAATGCAGCACTCTGCCGGCCCTCCAGAAGAAAAACATTGTCCTCTGGTGCTACCCAGTAATCCCAAATGAGGATCAACCTGCACCGACCTTGGCTGTACCCCAAATACATAGGCTGACCAGGGCACTAATGCCCTTTCTGACACAGCCTGAGCCTGGACCCCCTGGCCCCTCCCAGACAGCTGGCCGCACACTGAGCACATCGAGCTGCCATGGCCTTAGGTCATCATCTCTTCACAACATCAGTTTTCAGGTTTCAGAACCTAGACCTTATCTCCAATCACTGCCCAGGGTTGAAGGTGATGCAGAAATCAGAACTCCTTCCCCATGGCAAGAAACCTTGTGGTTGGCATGTTGTCCAACGTTCAGTGTAGTTGAAACCAGTGTGGCCCATGAGGCCCCACCCATGCTCGCGGGCCACATTGGTCACAAACACACATTGTGACGCTCAGGCTGAGCCCAGTCCTCAAGTAAGGCCACTCAGTGGTTGGATGAAGAGATATCATATTGGACTTGCCCTGCCCCTAGGCCCCAATTTTTAACCATAGTTCGGGTTGTCCCTTCAGTCTTCCCCACGGCTTGGCTTTGGAATTCCTCTTTTGGTGGGACACCTGAGGTAACAAAACTGAAATGAGTCCTCCCATCCCACAGATTGACGAAAAGCAATTGGGAATCGGGCCAAAACCTCAGAGAGGAAGATTCGTCTATGGCCCATGAGGTGTCCCCGACATTCCACGGCCATCGCTGATACAAAATCCAGAGACAAAAGCCTGAGCAAGAGCCTCAGACTCGCACATTCTTCATATCCTGAAGAGTTCTTCTCATGGTTTGTAGATCGGGCCTGCCATACCTACGTCCCCAAACCTAAGCTGAGTTTGTGTTTTCAGACTTCTGTCCTCAAAGTCTTGGGCCACACACCCTCCAGGCTGGGCCCCTGGAGCCACACATTAGGACTGTGCCTACCAATCCATGGGAATTCTGCCCATTCCATGGTCCAAAATCGTACAAATTAGGAGAAATCTCCAAAGTCCCTGAGGGCATCCCAATAGTGTAGGTCGCCCGGAACAAACATGGGCTGTCTGACACCAGCTGATAATCGACCTCCACTCATACCATAGATGGATGTCCCCAGAGAAGAAGATTGAACCAGACAGGACCCTAGGCCATAATAGGATCCATTGCTTTGGGTTACAGGCATGTGTCCTCAAAAGCCTGATTCCAATACGAGCATAGGGGTTTTCCTGAGGCACCCATCAGAACTCATCTCGTCTCCACAAGGAAACCTGTGCATGGGAGCCATGTCCAAAGCTTAGGAGAGTACTTCAGGGTCCCGGTGCCACCGCCCCATTCCAAGGCCCTCATGGACACAAAAACACATTAGGACCCATCCTCAGGAAAGTCCATTTCAACTCAGCCAGCCCGGTTGCTCCGGCAGAGGCATCAGATCTAAACTGTCTTTTTCTAGGAGACAATTGGAATTCGAGGCGGTCTTCCCAGGCATCCATCCGCGAACGGTGCTCTGGAGTCATTCCATATGGGATGTCCTGGAGCTGTCCAACAGGTCTCAATTGTCCCGCAGAAGGAATCCATGAAGGGGGAATCCCACAACTCCCAACGTGGGAAAACCTCAATGGCCTCGAGATTCCGCTCCCTTCATGAAGCGGCCGTCATGCTCAGAAACTCCAACCTGAGCCAACGTCTGATCCTCGCCCTGACTTCAGATGCATGAGATATTGGTTCAGATTTGCAGGGGGTACCTGCCGTGCCCTCGCCCTGAAACCCAAGTCTAGCTTGTTATCTCAGACTTCCGTCCTCACACTCCTGGCCCCGAAGCCCTCAAGTTTGGCAATTCCGGACCCACAATGCAGCACTCTGCCTGCCCTCTAGAAAAAAAATTATTGCCTCATGATCTGCCCAGGCACCTTAAATGAGGGTAAACCTACACAGCACTCGCCTTTACCCAAATTATATAGTCTAACCTGGGCACTAATGCACTGTCGAACACAACCTGAGCCCGGACCTCCTGACCAACACCCAGAAAGCTGACCGCACACTGAGCACATAAAACCCGCCATGGCCTTAGGTCATCATCTCTTCCCTACCTCAGTTTTCAGGCTTCAGAACCGAGACCTTATCTCCAATCACTTCCCAGGGGTGAGTGTGATGCAGAAATCAGAACTCCTCCTTACCCATGGCAAGAACCCTGTGGTTGCCACGTTGTCCAACGTTCAGTGTAGGAGAAACCAGCATTCACCCTGAGGCCCCGCCCATTCTTGAGTGCGAGGAGGGCATACACACGCATTGTGACCCTCAGCATGAGTCCTGTCCTCTAGTAAGTCCTCTCAGTTGCTGGACCATTAGATGTCATAATGGGCTTGACATGTCCCTAGGCCCCAATTTTTAACCAGATTTCTGATTGTCCAGTCGCCCCTCCTAGGGCTCTACTCTGAAATCCCTCATTTGGTGGGACACCTGAGGTTAAAAAAGAAAACAACAACAACAACAACAACAAAATAAAACGGACTTCTTCCAGCCCACAGAATGAACCCAAACTCTTTGGACGGGGCCAAACCACCAGAGAGTAAGACTCGTCCATTTCCCATGAAGTCACCCAGAAATTCCACGACCATGAGTGACACGATATCACGAGACAAAAACTTGAGCAGGAGCCTCACACTCGCCCTTCTTTCAAATCCCGAAAAGTTCTCCTCATGGTCTGTAGATCAGTCCTGCCATACCTATGACCTGAAACATAAGCCGAGTTTGTGTTTTCAGACAACTGTCCAAAAAGGGCTGGACTACACAACCTACAGGCTCAGGCCCCTGGAGCCAAACCTGAGGACTGTACTTGCCCTCTCCAAGGGAATTGTGTGTGCCCATTCCAATGGCCACAACCCTTCTAATAGGATAAACCTCCAAAGTCCCTGATATATCTCAATAGTGGTAGCTTCCCAGGAAAAACAGGGGCAATCTGAGCCCAAATGAGCCCCTACCTGCACTCAGACCCATAGACAGATGTCCTCAGAGGTAAAAAGGAAAGAACAGGCCCCTAGGCACTAATCAGATCCATTGCTTTGGTTTCCAGGCATCTCTCCTCAGAGGCCTGGATTTCAAAAGCAGCATATAGCTGTTTCTTGTTTCACCCATCAGAAAACATCTCATCTACACATGCGAAACTTGCACGTTGGAGCTGTGTCAAAGCCTCTGTTTAGGAGAACCCTTTAGGGCCCCAGAGCCACCGCTTCATTCCAAGGTCTCCATAGACACAAAAGCACATTCGGACCCATCCCCAGGGGTGTGCATTTCAACTCAGCATCCTCGGTAGCTCCCCACAGATCCAGGAGATCTAAACTGTCTTGTTGCTAGGAGACAATTGGAATGCGAGGTGGGCTACCCAGCCATCCATCCTTAGAACCCTGCTCAGAATCATTGGCCTGGAGCCAAACAACAGGTCTCAATTGTCCTGCGGAAGACTCTCTGCAGTTTGGAGCTTCTCACAACTCCCATCATGGGAAAACCCCCATGGCCTCGTGATGCCCCCCCATTCATGAAGGGGCCATCAGGGACAGAAACTCCAACCTGAGCGATCGTCTGATCCTCGCCCTGACTTCAGATGCACGAGATCTCGATTCAGGTCTGTAGATTGTGCCTGCCATGGCCTCACCCAGAAACCTAAGCCTAGCTTGTGTTCTCAGACTTTTGTCGTCAGACTACTGGCCCACAAGGCCTCCAGTTTGGCAAACCAGAACTACAATGCAGCACTCTGCCTGCCCTCCAGATAAAAAACATTGTCCTCTGGGGCTACCCAGTAACCCCAAATGAGGATCAACCTGCACCGACCTTGGCTGTACCCCAAATACATAGGCTGACCAGGGCACTAATGCCCTTTCTGACACAGCCTGAGCCTGGATCCCCTGGCCCCTCCCAGACAGCTGGCCGCACACTGAGCACATCGAGCCACCATGGCCTTAGGTCGTCATCTCTTGCCAACCTCGGTTTTCAGGTTTCAGAACCTAGACCTTATCTCCAATCACTGTCCATGTTGAAGGTGATGCAGAAATCAGAACTCCTTCCCCATGGCAAGAAACCTTGTGGTTGGCATGTTGTCCAACGTTCAGTGTCGTTGAAACCAGTGTGTCCCATGAGGCCCCGCCCATGCTCGCGGGCCACATTGGTCACAAACACACATTGTGACCCTCAGGCTGAGCCCAGTCCTCAAGTAAGGCCACTCAGTGGCTGGATGAAGAGATAGCATATTGGGCTTGCCATGCCCCTAGGCCCCAATTTTTAACCATAGTTCGGATTGTCCCTTCAGTCTTCCCCACGGCTTTGCTTTGGAATTCCTCTTTTGGTGGGACACCTGAGGTAACAAAACTGAAATGAGTCCTCCCATCCCACAGATTGACGAAAAGCAATTGGGAATCGGGCCAAATCCTCAGAGAGGAAGATTCGTCCATGGCCCATGAGGCCTCCCCGACATTCCACGGCCATCACTGATACAAAATCCAGAGACAAAAGCCTGAGCAATTGCCACAGACTCGCACTTTCTTCATATCCTGTAGAGTTCTTCTCATGGTTTGTAGATCGGGCCTGCCATACCTACGTCCCCAAACCTAAGCTGAGTTTGTGTTTTCAGACTTCTGTCCTCAAAGTCTTGGGCCACACACCCTCCAGGCTGGGCCCCTGGAGCCACACATTAGGACTGTGCCTACCAATCCATGGGAATTCTGCCCATTCCATGGTCCAAAATCGTACAAATTAGGAGAAACCTCCAACGACCCTTAGGCCATCCCAATAGTGTGGGTCACCCGGAACAAACAAGGGGTGTCTGACACCAGCTGATAATCGACCTCCACTCATACCATAGATGGATGTCCCCAGAGAAGAAGATTGAACCAGACAGGACCCTAGGCCATAATAGGATCCATTGCTTTGGGTTACAGGCATGTGTCCTCAAAAGCCTGATTCCAATACGAGCATAGGGGTTTTCCTGAGGCACCCATCAGAACTCATCTCATCTCCACAAGTAAACCTGTGCATGGGAGCCATGTCCAAAGCTTAGGAAAGTACTTCAGGTTGCCGGTGCCACCGCCCCATTCCAAGGCCCTCATGGACACAAAAACACATTAGGACCCATCCTCAGGAAAGTCCATTTCAACTCAGCCACCCCGGTTGCTCCCGCAGAGCAATCAGATCTAAACTGTCTTGTTGCTAGGAGACAATTGGAATGCGAGGCGGGCTTCCCAGGCATCCATCCGCGAACGGTGCTCTGGAGTCATTCCATATGGGATGTCCTGGAGCTGTCCAACAGGTCTCAATTGTCCGGAAGAAGGAATCCTGGAAGGGGGCATCCCACAACTCCCAACGTGGGAAAACCTCAATGGTCTCGAGATTCCGCTCCCTTCATGAAGCGGCCGTCATGCTCAGAAACTCCAACCTGAGCCAACGTCTGATCCTCGCCCTGACTTCAGATGCATGAGATATTGGTTCAGATCTGCAGGGGGTACCTGCCGTGCCCTCGCCCTGAAATTCAAGTATAGCTTGTCTTCTCAGACTTCCGTCCTCACACTCCTGGCCCCGAAGCCCTCAAGTTTGGCAATTCCGGACCCACAATGCAGCACTCTGCATGCCCTCTAAAAAAAAAATTATTGCCTCATGAGCTGCCCAGGCAACTTAAATGAGGGTAAACCTACACAGCACTCGACTTTACCCAAATTATATAGTCTAACCTGGGCACTCATGCACTGTCGAACACAACCTGAGCCCGGACTTCCTGACCAACACCCAGAAAGCTGACCGCACACTGAGCACATAAAACCCGCCATGGCCTTAGGTCATCATCTCTTGTCTACCTCAGTTTTCAGGCTTCAGAACCGAGACCTTATCTCCAATCACTTCCCAGGGGTGAGTGTGATGCAGAAATCAGAACTCCTCCTTACCCATGGCAAGAACCCTGTGGTTGGCACGTTGTCCAACGTTCAGTGTAGGAGAAACCAGCATTCATCCTGAGGCCCCGCCCATTCTTGAGTGCGAGGAGGGCATACACACGCATTGTGACCCTCAGCATGAGTCCTGTCCTCTAGTAAGTCCTCTCAGTTGCTGGACCATTAGATGTCATAATGGGCTTGACATGTCCCTAGGCCCCAATTTTTAACCAAATTTCTGATGGTCCAGTCGCCCCTCCTAGGGCTCTACTCTGAAATCCCTCATTTGGTGGGACACCTGAGGATAAAAAAGAAAAAAACAAGAATAAAAAAAAAAAAACGGACTTCTTCCAGCCCACAGAATGACCCCAAACTCTTTGGACGGGGCCAAACCACCAGAGAGTAAGACTCGTCCATTTCCCATGAAGTCACCCAGAAATTCCAGACCTTGAGTGACATGATATCCAGAGACAAAAACTTGAGCAGGAGCCTCACACTCGCCCTTCTTTCAAATCCCGAAATTTCTCCTCATGGTCTGTAGATCAGTCCTGCCATACCTATGACCCGAAACATAAGCCGAGTTTGTGTTTTCAGACAACTGTCCAAACAGCCCTGGCATACACAACCTACAGGCTCAGGCCCCTGGAGCCAAACCTGAGGACTGTACTTGCCCTCTCCAAGGGAATTGTGTGTGCCCATTCCAATGGCCACTACCCTTCGAATAGGATAAACCTCCTAAGTCCCTGATCCATCTCAATAGTGGTGGCTTCCCAGGAACAGCAGGGGCAATCTGAGCCCAACTGAGCACCTACCTGCACTCAGACCCATAGACAGATGTCCCCAGAGGTAAAAAGGAAAGAACAGGCCCCTAGGCACTAATCAGATCCATTGCTTTGGTTTCCAGGCATCTCTCCTCAGAGGCCTGGATTTCAAAAGCAGCATATAGCTGTTTCTTGACTCACCCATCAGAAAACATCTCATCTACACATGGGAAACTTGCACGTTGGAGCTGTGTCAAAGCCTCTGTTTAGGAGAACCCTTTAGGGCCCCAGCGCCACCGCTTCATTCCAAGGTCTCCATAGACTCAAAAGCACGTTAGGACCCATCCCCAGGGGTGTCCATTTCAACTCAGCGTCCTCGGTTGCTCCCCACAGATCCAGGAGATCTAAACTGTCTTGTTGCTAGGAGACAATTGGAATGCGAGGTGGACTACCCAGCCATCCATCCATAGAACCCTGCTCAGAATCATTGGCCTGGAGCCAAACAACAGGTCTCAAATGTCCTGCAGAAGACTCTCTGCAGTTTGGAGCTTCTCACAACTCCCATCGTAGGAAAACCCCCATGGCCTCGTGATGTCCCCGCCCATTCATGAAGGGGCCATCAGGGACAGAAACTCCAACCTGAGCGATCGTCTGATCCTCGCCCTGACTTCAGATGCACGAGATCTCGATTCTGGTCTGTAGATTGTGCCTGCCATGGCCTCACCCAGAAACCTAAGCCTAGCTTGTGTTCTCAGACTTTTGTCGTCAGACTACTGGCCCACAAGCCCTCCAGTTTGGCAATCCAGAACTACAATGCAGCACTCTGCCGGCCCTCCAGAAGAAAAACATTGTCCTCTGGTGCTACCCAGTAATCCCAAATGAGGATCAACCTGCACCGACCTTGGCTGTACCCCAAATACATAGGCTGACCAGGGCACTAATGCCCTTTCTGACACAGCCTGAGCCTGGACCCCCTGGCCCCTCCCAGACAGCTGGCCGCACACTGAGCACATCGAGCTGCCATGGCCTTAGGTCATCATCTCTTCACAACATCAGTTTTCAGGTTTCAGAACCTAGACCTTATCTCCAATCACTGCCCAGGGTTGAAGGTGATGCAGAAATCAGAACTCCTTCCCCATGGCAAGAAACCTTGTGGTTGGCATGTTGTCCAACGTTCAGTGTAGTTGAAACCAGTGTGGCCCATGAGGCCCCGCCCATGCTCGCGGGCCACATTGGTCACAAACACACATTGTGACGCTCAGGCTGAGCCCAGTCCTCAAGTAAGGCCACTCAGTGGTTGGATGAAGAGATATCATATTGGACTTGCCCTGCCCCTAGGCCCCAATTTTTAACCATAGTTCGGGTTGTCCCTTCAGTCTTCCCCACGGCTTGGCTTTGGAATTCCTCTTTTGGTGGGACACCTGAGGTAACAAAACTGAAATGAGTCCTCCCATCCCACAGATTGACGAAAAGCAATTGGGAATCGGGCCAAAACCTCAGAGAGGAAGATTCGTCTATGGCCCATGAGGTGTCCCCGACATTCCACGGCCATCGCTGATACAAAATCCAGAGACAAAAGCCTGAGCAAGAGCCTCAGACTCGCACATTCTTCATATCCTGAAGAGTTCTTCTCATGGTTTGTAGATCGGGCCTGCCATACCTACGTCCCCAAACCTAAGCTGAGTTTGTGTTTTCAGACTTCTGTCCTCAAAGTCTTGGGCCACACACCCTCCAGGCTGGGCCCCTGGAGCCACACATTAGGACTGTGCCTACCAATCCATGGGAATTCTGCCCATTCCATGGTCCAAAATCGTACAAATTAGGAGAAATCTCCAAAGTCCCTGAGGCCATCCCAATAGTGTAGGTCGCCCGGAACAAACATGGGCTGTCTGACACCAGCTGATAATCGACCTCCACTCATACCATAGATGGATGTCCCCAGAGAAGAAGATTGAACCAGACAGGACCCTAGGCCATAATAGGATCCATTGCTTTGGGTTACAGGCATGTGTCCTCAAAAGCCTGATTCCAATACGAGCATAGGGGTTTTCCTGAGGCACCCATCAGAACTCATCTCGTCTCCACAAGGAAACCTGTGCATGGGAGCCATGTCCAAAGCTTAGGAGAGTACTTCAGGGTCCCGGTGCCACCGCCCCATTCCAAGGCCCTCATGGACACAAAAACACATTAGGACCCATCCTCAGGAAAGTCCATTTCAACTCAGCCAGCCCGGTTGCTCCGGCAGAGGCATCAGATCTAAACTGTCTTTTTCTAGGAGACAATTGGAATTCGAGGCGGTCTTCCCAGGCATCCATCCGCGAACGGTGCTCTGGAGTCATTCCATATGGGATGTCCTGGAGCTGTCCAACAGGTCTCAATTGTCCCGCAGAAGGAATCCATGAAGGGGGAATCCCACAACTCCCAAAGTGGGAAAACCTCAATGGCCTCGAGATTCCGCTCCCTTCATGAAGCGGCCGTCATGCTCAGAAACTCCAACCTGAGCCAACGTCTGATCCTCGCCCTGACTTCAGATGCATGAGATATTGGTTCAGATTTGCAGGGGGTACCTGCCGTGCCCTCGCCCTGAAACCCAAGTCTAGCTTGTTATCTCAGACTTCCGTCCTCACACTCCTGGCCCCGAAGCCCTCAAGTTTGGCAATTCCGGACCCACAATGCAGCACTCTGCCTGCCCTCTAGAAAAAAAATTATTGCCTCATGATCTGCCCAGGCACCTTAAATGAGGGTAAACCTACACAGCACTCGCCTTTACCCAAATTATATAGTCTAACCTGGGCACTAATGCACTGTCGAACACAACCTGAGCCCGGACCTCCTGACCAACACCCAGAAAGCTGACCGCACACTGAGCACATAAAACCCGCCATGGCCTTAGGTCATCATCTCTTCCCTACCTCAGTTTGCAGGCTTCAGAACCGAGACCTTATCTCCAATCACTTCCCAGGGGTGAGTGTGATGCAGAAATCAGAACTCCTCCTTACCCATGGCAAGAACCCTGTGGTTGCCACGTTGTCCAACGTTCAGTGTAGGAGAAACCAGCATTCACCCTGAGGCCCCGCCCATTCTTGAGTGCGACGAGGGCATACACACGCATTGTGACCCTCAGCATGAGTCCTGTCCTCTAGTAAGTCCTCTCAGTGGCTGGACCATTAGATGTCATAATGGGCTTGACATGTCCCTAGGCCCCAATTTTTAACCAGATTTCTGATTGTCCAGTCGCCCCTCCTAGGGCTCTACTCTGAAATCCCTCATTTGGTGGGACACCTGAGGTTAAAAAAGAAAACAACAACAACAACAACAACAAAATAAAACGGACTTCTTCCAGCCCACAGAATGAACCCAAACTCTTTGGACGGGGCCAAACCACCAGAGAGTAAGACTCGTCCATTTCCCATGAAGTCACCCAGAAATTCCACGACCATGAGTGACACGATATCACGAGACAAAAACTTGAGCAGGAGCCTCACACTCGCCCTTCTTTCAAATCCCGAAAAGTTCTCCTCATGGTCTGTAGATCAGTCCTGCCATACCTATGACCTGAAACATAAGCCGAGTTTGTGTTTTCAGACAACTGTCCAAAAAGGGCTGGACTACACAACCTACAGGCTCAGGCCCCTGGAGCCAAACCTGAGGACTGTACTTGCCCTCTCCAAGGGAATTGTGTGTGCCCATTCCAATGGCCACAACCCTTCTAATAGGATAAACCTCCAAAGTCCCTGATATATCTCAATAGTGGTAGCTTCCCAGGAAAAACAGGGGCAATCTGAGCCCAAATGAGCCCCTACCTGCACTCAGACCCATAGACAGATGTCCTCAGAGGTAAAAAGGAAAGAACAGGCCCCTAGGCACTAATCAGATCCATTGCTTTGGTTTCCAGGCATCTCTCCTCAGAGGCCTGGATTTCAAAAGCAGCATATAGCTGTTTCTTGTTTCACCCATCAGAAAACATCTCATCTACACATGCGAAACTTGCACGTTGGAGCTGTGTCAAAGCCTCTGTTTAGGAGAACCCTTTAGGGCCCCAGAGCCACCGCTTCATTCCAAGGTCTCCATAGACACAAAAGCACATTCGGACCCATCCCCAGGGGTGTGCATTTCAACTCAGCATCCTCGGTAGCTCCCCACAGATCCAGGAGATCTAAACTGTCTTGTTGCTAGGAGACAATTGGAATGCGAGGTGGGCTACCCAGCCATCCATCCTTAGAACCCTGCTCAGAATCATTGGCCTGGAGCCAAACAACAGGTCTCAATTGTCCTGCCGAAGACTCTCTGCAGTTTGGAGCTTCTCACAACTCCCATCATGGGAAAACCCCCATGGCCTCGTGATGCCCCCCCATTCATGAAGGGGCCATCAGGGACAGAAACTCCAACCTGAGCGATCGTCTGATCCTCGCCCTGACTTTAGATGCACGAGATCTCGATTCAGGTCTGTAGATTGTGCCTGCCATGGCCTCACCCAGAAACCTAAGCCTAGCTTGTGTTCTCAGACTTTTGTCGTCAGACTACTGGCCCACAAGGCCTCCAGTTTGGCAAACCAGAACTACAATGCAGCACTCTGCCTGCCCTCCAGATAAAAAACATTGTCCTCTGGGGCTACCCAGTAACCCCAAATGAGGATCAACCTGCACCGACCTTGGCTGTACCCCAAATACATAGGCTGACCAGGGCACTAATGCCCTTTCTGACACAGCCTGAGCCTGGATCCCCTGGCCCCTCCCAGACAGCTGGCCGCACACTGAGCACATCGAGCCACCATGGCCTTAGGTCGTCATCTCTTGCCAACCTCGGTTTTCAGGTTTCAGAACCTAGACCTTATCTCCAATCACTGTCCATGTTGAAGGTGATGCAGAAATCAGAACTCCTTCCCCATGGCAAGAAACCTTGTGGTTGGCATGTTGTCCAACGTTCAGTGTCGTTGAAACCAGTGTGTCCCATGAGGCCCCGCCCATGCTCGCGGGCCACATTGGTCACAAACACACATTGTGACCCTCAGGCTGAGCCCAGTCCTCAAGTAAGGCCACTCAGTGGCTGGATGAAGAGATAGCATATTGGGCTTGCCATGCCCCTAGGCCCCAATTTTTAACCATAGTTCGGATTGTCCCTTCAGTCTTCCCCACGGCTTTGCTTTGGAATTCCTCTTTTGGTGGGACACCTGAGGTAACAAAACTGAAATGAGTCCTCCCATCCCACAGATTGACGAAAAGCAATTGGGAATCGGGCCAAATCCTCAGAGAGGAAGATTCGTCCATGGCCCATGAGGCCTCCCCGACATTCCACGGCCATCACTGATACAAAATCCAGAGACAAAAGCCTGAGCAATTGCCACAGACTCGCACTTTCTTCATATCCTGTAGAGTTCTTCTCATGGTTTGTAGATCGGGCCTGCCATACCTACGTCCCCAAACCTAAGCTGAGTTTGTGTTTTCAGACTTCTGTCCTCAAAGTCTTGGGCCACACACCCTCCAGGCTGGGCCCCTGGAGCCACACATTAGGACTGTGCCTACCAATCCATGGGAATTCTGCCCATTCCATGGTCCAAAATCGTACAAATTAGGAGAAACCTCCAACGACCCTTAGGCCATCCCAATAGTGTGGGTCACCCGGAACAAACAAGGGGTGTCTGACACCAGCTGATAATCGACCTCCACTCATACCATAGATGGATGTCCCCAGAGAAGAAGATTGAACCAGACAGGACCCTAGGCCATAATAGGATCCATTGCTTTGGGTTACAGGCATGTGTCCTCAAAAGCCTGATTCCAATACGAGCATAGGGGTTTTCCTGAGGCACCCATCAGAACTCATCTCATCTCCACAAGTAAACCTGTGCATGGGAGCCATGTCCAAAGCTTAGGAAAGTACTTCAGGTTGCCGGTGCCACCGCCCCATTCCAAGGCCCTCATGGACACAAAAACACATTAGGACCCATCCTCAGGAAAGTCCATTTCAACTCAGCCACCCCGGTTGCTCCCGCAGAGCAATCAGATCTAAACTGTCTTGTTGCTAGGAGACAATTGGAATGCGAGGCGGGCTTCCCAGGCATCCATCCGCGAACGGTGCTCTGGAGTCATTCCATATGGGATGTCCTGGAGCTGTCCAACAGGTCTCAATTGTCCGGAAGAAGGAATCCTGGAAGGGGGCATCCCACAACTCCCAACGTGGGAAAACCTCAATGGTCTCGAGATTCCGCTCCCTTCATGAAGCGGCCGTCATGCTCAGAAACTCCAACCTGAGCCAACGTCTGATCCTCGCCCTGACTTCAGATGCATGAGATATTGGTTCAGATCTGCAGGGGGTACCTGCCGTGCCCTCGCCCTGAAATTCAAGTATAGCTTGTCTTCTCAGACTTCCGTCCTCACACTCCTGGCCCCGAAGCCCTCAAGTTTGGCAATTCCGGACCCACAATGCAGCACTCTGCATGCCCTCTAAAAAAAAAATTATTGCCTCATGAGCTGCCCAGGCAACTTAAATGAGGGTAAACCTACACAGCACTCGACTTTACCCAAATTATATAGTCTAACCTGGGCACTCATGCACTGTCGAACACAACCTGAGCCCGGACTTCCTGACCAACACCCAGAAAGCTGACCGCACACTGAGCACATAAAACCCGCCATGGCCTTAGGTCATCATCTCTTGTCTACCTCAGTTTTCAGGCTTCAGAACCGAGACCTTATCTCCAATCACTTCCCAGGGGTGAGTGTGATGCAGAAATCAGAACTCCTCCTTACCCATGGCAAGAACCCTGTGGTTGGCACGTTGTCCAACGTTCAGTGTAGGAGAAACCAGCATTCATCCTGAGGCCCCGCCCATTCTTGAGTGCGAGGAGGGCATACACACGCATTGTGACCCTCAGCATGAGTCCTGTCCTCTAGTAAGTCCTCTCAGTTGCTGGACCATTAGATGTCATAATGGGCTTGACATGTCCCTAGGCCCCAATTTTTAACCAAATTTCTGATGGTCCAGTCGCCCCTCCTAGGGCTCTACTCTGAAATCCCTCATTTGGTGGGACACCTGAGGATAAAAAAGAAAAAAACAAGAATAAAAAAAAAAAAACGGACTTCTTCCAGCCCACAGAATGACCCCAAACTCTTTGGACGGGGCCAAACCACCAGAGAGTAAGACTCGTCCATTTCCCATGAAGTCACCCAGAAATTCCAGACCTTGAGTGACATGATATCCAGAGACAAAAACTTGAGCAGGAGCCTCACACTCGCCCTTCTTTCAAATCCCGAAATTTCTCCTCATGGTCTGTAGATCAGTCCTGCCATACCTATGACCCGAAACATAAGCCGAGTTTGTGTTTTCAGACAACTGTCCAAACAGCCCTGGCATACACAACCTACAGGCTCAGGCCCCTGGAGCCAAACCTGAGGACTGTACTTGCCCTCTCCAAGGGAATTGTGTGTGCCCATTCCAATGGCCACTACCCTTCGAATAGGATAAACCTCCAAAGTCCCTGATCCATCTCAATAGTGGTGGCTTCCCAGGAACAGCAGGGGCAATCTGAGCCCAACTGAGCACCTACCTGCACTCAGACCCATAGACAGATGTCCCCAGAGGTAAAAAGGAAAGAACAGGCCCCTAGGCACTAATCAGATCCATTGCTTTGGTTTCCAGGCATCTCTCCTCAGAGGCCTGGATTTCAAAAGCAGCATATAGCTGTTTCTTGACTCACCCATCAGAAAACATCTCATCTACACATGGGAAACTTGCACGTTGGAGCTGTGTCAAAGCCTCTGTTTAGGAGAACCCTTTAGGGCCCCAGTGCCACCGCTTCATTCCAAGGTCTCCATAGACACAAAAGCACGTTAGGACCCATCCCCAGGGGTGTCCATTTCAACTCAGCGTCCTCGGTTGCTCCCCACAGATCCAGGAGATCTAAACTGTCTTGTTGCTAGGAGACAATTGGAATGCGAGGTGGACTACCCAGCCATCCATCCATAGAACCCTGCTCAGAATCATTGGCCTGGAGCCAAACAACAGGTCTCAAATGTCCTGCAGAAGACTCTCTGCAGTTTGGAGCTTCTCACAACTCCCATCGTAGGAAAACCCCCATGGCCTCGTGATGTCCCCGCCCATTCATGAAGGGGCCATCAGGGACAGAAACTCCAACCTGAGCGATCGTCTGATCCTCGCCCTGACTTCAGATGCACGAGATCTCGATTCTGGTCTGTAGATTGTGCCTGCCATGGCCTCACCCAGAAACCTAAGCCTAGCTTGTGTTCTCAGACTTTTGTCGTCAGACTACTGGCCCACAAGCCCTCCAGTTTGGCAATCCAGAACTACAATGCAGCACTCTGCCGGCCCTCCAGAAGAAAAACATTGTCCTCTGGTGCTACCCAGTAATCCCAAATGAGGATCAACCTGCACCGACCTTGGCTGTACCCCAAATACATAGGCTGACCAGGGCACTAATGCCCTTTCTGACACAGCCTGAGCCTGGACCCCCTGGCCCCTCCCAGACAGCTGGCCGCACACTGAGCACATCGAGCTGCCATGGCCTTAGGTCATCATCTCTTCACAACATCAGTTTTCAGGTTTCAGAACCTAGACCTTATCTCCAATCACTGCCCAGGGTTGAAGGTGATGCAGAAATCAGAACTCCTTCCCCATGGCAAGAAACCTTGTGGTTGGCATGTTGTCCAACGTTCAGTGTAGTTGAAACCAGTGTGGCCCATGAGGCCCCGCCCATGCTCGCGGGCCACATTGGTCACAAACACACATTGTGACGCTCAGGCTGAGCCCAGTCCTCAAGTAAGGCCACTCAGTGGTTGGATGAAGAGATATCATATTGGACTTGCCCTGCCCCTAGGCCCCAATTTTTAACCATAGTTCGGGTTGTCCCTTCAGTCTTCCCCACGGCTTGGCTTTGGAATTCCTCTTTTGGTGGGACACCTGAGGTAACAAAACTGAAATGAGTCCTCCCATCCCACAGATTGACGAAAAGCAATTGGGAATCGGGCCAAAACCTCAGAGAGGAAGATTCGTCTATGGCCCATGAGGTGTCCCCGACATTCCACGGCCATCGCTGATACAAAATCCAGAGACAAAAGCCTGAGCAAGAGCCTCAGACTCGCACATTCTTCATATCCTGAAGAGTTCTTCTCATGGTTTGTAGATCGGGCCTGCCATACCTACGTCCCCAAACCTAAGCTGAGTTTGTGTTTTCAGACTTCTGTCCTCAAAGTCTTGGGCCACACACCCTCCAGGCTGGGCCCCTGGAGCCACACATTAGGACTGTGCCTACCAATCCATGGGAATTCTGCCCATTCCATGGTCCAAAATCGTACAAATTAGGAGAAATCTCCAAAGTCCCTGAGGCCATCCCAATAGTGTAGGTCGCCCGGAACAAACATGGGCTGTCTGACACCAGCTGATAATCGACCTCCACTCATACCATAGATGGATGTCCCCAGAGAAGAAGATTGAACCAGACAGGACCCTAGGCCATAATAGGATCCATTGCTTTGGGTTACAGGCATGTGTCCTCAAAAGCCTGATTCCAATACGAGCATAGGGGTTTTCCTGAGGCACCCATCAGAACTCATCTCGTCTCCACAAGGAAACCTGTGCATGGGAGCCATGTCCAAAGCTTAGGAGAGTACTTCAGGGTCCCGGTGCCACCGCCCCATTCCAAGGCCCTCATGGACACAAAAACACATTAGGACCCATCCTCAGGAAAGTCCATTTCAACTCAGCCAGCCCGGTTGCTCCGGCAGAGGCATCAGATCTAAACTGTCTTTTTCTAGGAGACAATTGGAATTCGAGGCGGTCTTCCCAGGCATCCATCCGCGAACGGTGCTCTGGAGTCATTCCATATGGGATGTCCTGGAGCTGTCCAACAGGTCTCAATTGTCCCGCAGAAGGAATCCATGAAGGGGGAATCCCACAACTCCCAACGTGGGAAAACCTCAATGGCCTCGAGATTCCGCTCCCTTCATGAAGCGGCCGTCATGCTCAGAAACTCCAACCTGAGCCAACGTCTGATCCTCGCCCTGACTTCAGATGCATGAGATATTGGTTCAGATTTGCAGGGGGTACCTGCCGTGCCCTCGCCCTGAAACCCAAGTCTAGCTTGTTATCTCAGACTTCCGTCCTCACACTCCTGGCCCCGAAGCCCTCAAGTTTGGCAATTCCGGACCCACAATGCAGCACTCTGCCTGCCCTCTAGAAAAAAAATTATTGCCTCATGATCTGCCCAGGCACCTTAAATGAGGGTAAACCTACACAGCACTCGCCTTTACCCAAATTATATAGTCTAACCTGGGCACTAATGCACTGTCGAACACAACCTGAGCCCGGACCTCCTGACCAACACCCAGAAAGCTGACCGCACACTGAGCACATAAAACCCGCCATGGCCTTAGGTCATCATCTCTTCCCTACCTCAGTTTTCAGGCTTCAGAACCGAGACCTTATCTCCAATCACTTCCCAGGGGTGAGTGTGATGCAGAAATCAGAACTCCTCCTTACCCATGGCAAGAACCCTGTGGTTGCCACGTTGTCCAACGTTCAGTGTAGGAGAAACCAGCATTCACCCTGAGGCCCCGCCCATTCTTGAGTGCGACGAGGGCATACACACGCATTGTGACCCTCAGCATGAGTCCTGTCCTCTAGTAAGTCCTCTCAGTGGCTGGACCATTAGATGTCATAATGGGCTTGACATGTCCCTAGGCCCCAATTTTTAACCAGATTTCTGATTGTCCAGTCGCCCCTCCTAGGGCTCTACTCTGAAATCCCTCATTTGGTGGGACACCTGAGGTTAAAAAAGAAAACAACAACAACAACAACAACAAAATAAAACGGACTTCTTCCAGCCCACAGAATGAACCCAAACTCTTTGGACGGGGCCAAACCACCAGAGAGTAAGACTCGTCCATTTCCCATGAAGTCACCCAGAAATTCCACGACCATGAGTGACACGATATCACGAGACAAAAACTTGAGCAGGAGCCTCACACTCGCCCTTCTTTCAAATCCCGAAAAGTTCTCCTCATGGTCTGTAGATCAGTCCTGCCATACCTATGACCTGAAACATAAGCCGAGTTTGTGTTTTCAGACAACTGTCCAAAAAGGGCTGGACTACACAACCTACAGGCTCAGGCCCCTGGAGCCAAACCTGAGGACTGTACTTGCCCTCTCCAAGGGAATTGTGTGTGCCCATTCCAATGGCCACAACCCTTCTAATAGGATAAACCTCCAAAGTCCCTGATATATCTCAATAGTGGTAGCTTCCCAGGAAAAACAGGGGCAATCTGAGCCCAAATGAGCCCCTACCTGCACTCAGACCCATAGACAGATGTCCTCAGAGGTAAAAAGGAAAGAACAGGCCCCTAGGCACTAATCAGATCCATTGCTTTGGTTTCCAGGCATCTCTCCTCAGAGGCCTGGATTTCAAAAGCAGCATATAGCTGTTTCTTGTTTCACCCATCAGAAAACATCTCATCTACACATGCGAAACTTGCACGTTGGAGCTGTGTCAAAGCCTCTGTTTAGGAGAACCCTTTAGGGCCCCAGAGCCACCGCTTCATTCCAAGGTCTCCATAGACACAAAAGCACATTCGGACCCATCCCCAGGGGTGTGCATTTCAACTCAGCATCCTCGGTAGCTCCCCACAGATCCAGGAGATCTAAACTGTCTTGTTGCTAGGAGACAATTGGAATGCGAGGTGGGCTACCCAGCCATCCATCCTTAGAACCCTGCTCAGAATCATTGGCCTGGAGCCAAACAACAGGTCTCAATTGTCCTGCCGAAGACTCTCTGCAGTTTGGAGCTTCTCACAACTCCCATCATGGGAAAACCCCCATGGCCTCGTGATGCCCCCCCATTCATGAAGGGGCCATCAGGGACAGAAACTCCAACCTGAGCGATCGTCTGATCCTCGCCCTGACTTCAGATGCACGAGATCTCGATTCAGGTCTGTAGATTGTGCCTGCCATGGCCTCACCCAGAAACCTAAGCCTAGCTTGTGTTCTCAGACTTTTGTCGTCAGACTACTGGCCCACAAGGCCTCCAGTTTGGCAAACCAGAACTACAATGCAGCACTCTGCCTGCCCTCCAGATAAAAAACATTGTCCTCTGGGGCTACCCAGTAACCCCAAATGAGGATCAACCTGCACCGACCTTGGCTGTACCCCAAATACATAGGCTGACCAGGGCACTAATGCCCTTTCTGACACAGCCTGAGCCTGGATCCCCTGGCCCCTCCCAGACAGCTGGCCGCACACTGAGCACATCGAGCCACCATGGCCTTAGGTCGTCATCTCTTGCCAACCTCGGTTTTCAGGTTTCAGAACCTAGACCTTATCTCCAATCACTGTCCATGTTGAAGGTGATGCAGAAATCAGAACTCCTTCCCCATGGCAAGAAACCTTGTGGTTGGCATGTTGTCCAACGTTCAGTGTCGTTGAAACCAGTGTGTCCCATGAGGCCCCGCCCATGCTCGCGGGCCACATTGGTCACAAACACACATTGTGACCCTCAGGCTGAGCCCAGTCCTCAAGTAAGGCCACTCAGTGGCTGGATGAAGAGATAGCATATTGGGCTTGCCATGCCCCTAGGCCCCAATTTTTAAACCATAGTTCGGATTGTCCCTTCAGTCTTCCCCACGGCTTTGCTTTGGAATTCCTCTTTTGGTGGGACACCTGAGGTAACAAAACTGAAATGAGTCCTCCCATCCCACAGATTGACGAAAAGCAATTGGGAATCGGGCCAAATCCTCAGAGAGGAAGATTCGTCCATGGCCCATGAGGCCTCCCCGACATTCCACGGCCATCACTGATACAAAATCCAGAGACAAAAGCCTGAGCAATTGCCACAGACTCGCACTTTCTTCATATCCTGTAGAGTTCTTCTCATGGTTTGTAGATCGGGCCTGCCATACCTACGTCCCCAAACCTAAGCTGAGTTTGTGTTTTCAGACTTCTGTCCTCAAAGTCTTGGGCCACACACCCTCCAGGCTGGGCCCCTGGAGCCACACATTAGAACTGTGCCTACCAATCCATGGGAATTCTGCCCATTCCATGGTCCAAAATCGTACAAATTAGGAGAAACCTCCAACGACCCTTAGGCCATCCCAATAGTGTGGGTCACCCGGAACAAACAAGGGGTGTCTGACACCAGCTGATAATCGACCTCCACTCATACCATAGATGGATGTCCCCAGAGAAGAAGATTGAACCAGACAGGACCCTAGGCCATAATAGGATCCATTGCTTTGGGTTACAGGCATGTGTCCTCAAAAGCCTGATTCCAATACGAGCATAGGGGTTTTCCTGAGGCACCCATCAGAACTCATCTCATCTCCACAAGTAAACCTGTGCATGGGAGCCATGTCCAAAGCTTAGGAAAGTACTTCAGGTTGCCGGTGCCACCGCCCCATTCCAAGGCCCTCATGGACACAAAAACACATTAGGACCCATCCTCAGGAAAGTCCATTTCAACTCAGCCACCCCGGTTGCTCCCGCAGAGCAATCAGATCTAAACTGTCTTGTTGCTAGGAGACAATTGGAATGCGAGGCGGGCTTCCCAGGCATCCATCCGCGAACGGTGCTCTGGAGTCATTCCATATGGGATGTCCTGGAGCTGTCCAACAGGTCTCAATTGTCCGGAAGAAGGAATCCTGGAAGGGGGCATCCCACAACTCCCAACGTGGGAAAACCTCAATGGTCTCGAGATTCCGCTCCCTTCATGAAGCGGCCGTCATGCTCAGAAACTCCAACCTGAGCCAACGTCTGATCCTCGCCCTGACTTCAGATGCATGAGATATTGGTTCAGATCTGCAGGGGGTACCTGCCGTGCCCTCGCCCTGAAACCCAAGTATAGCTTGTCTTCTCAGACTTCCGTCCTCACACTCCTGGCCCCGAAGCCCTCAAGTTTGGCAATTCCGGACCCACAATGCAGCACTCTGCATGCCCTCTAAAAAAAAAATTATTGCCTCATGAGCTGCCCAGGCAACTTAAATGAGGGTAAACCTACACAGCACTCGACTTTACCCAAATTATATAGTCTAACCTGGGCACTCATGCACTGTCGAACACAACCTGAGCCCGGACTTCCTGACCAACACCCAGAAAGCTGACCGCACACTGAGCACATAAAACCCGCCATGGCCTTAGGTCATCATCTCTTGTCTACCTCAGTTTTCAGGCTTCAGAACTGAGACCTTATCTCCAATCACTTCCCAGGGGTGAGTGTGATGCAGAAATCAGAACTCCTCCTTACCCATGGCAAGAACCCTGTGGTTGGCACGTTGTCCAACGTTCAGTGTAGGAGAAACCAGCATTCATCCTGAGGCCCCGCCCATTCTTGAGTGCGAGGAGGGCATACACACGCATTGTGACCCTCAGCATGAGTCCTGTCCTCTAGTAAGTCCTCTCAGTTGCTGGACCATTAGATGTCATAATGGGCTTGACATGTCCCTAGGCCCCAATTTTTAACCAAATTTCTGATGGTCCAGTCGCCCCTCCTAGTGCTCTACTCTGAAATCCCTCATTTGGTGGGACACCTGAGGATAAAAAAGACAAAAACAAGAATAAAAAAAAAAAACGGACTTCTTCCAGCCCACAGAATGACCCCAAACTCTTTGGACGGGGCCAAACCACCAGAGAGTAAGACTCGTCCATTTCCCATGAAGTCACCCAGAAATTCCACGACCTTGAGTGACATGATATCCAGAGACAAAAACTTGAGCAGGAGCCTCACACTCGCCCTTCTTTCAAATCCCGAAATTTCTCCTCATGGTCTGTAGATCAGTCCTGCCATACCTATGACCCGAAACATAAGCCGAGTTTGTGTTTTCAGACCACTGTCCAAACAGCCCTGGCATACACAACCTACAGGCTCAGGCCCCTGGAGCCAAACCTGAGGACTGTACTTGCCCTCTCCAAGGGAATTGTGTGTGCCCATTCCAATGGCCACTACCCTTCGAATAGGATAAACCTCCAAAGTCCCTGATCCATCTCAATAGTGGTGGCTTCCCAGGAACAGCAGGGGCAATCTGAGCCCAACTGAGCACCTACCTGCACTCAGACCCATAGACAGATGTCCCCAGAAGTAAAAAGGAAAGAACAGGCCCCTAGGCACTAATCAGATCCATTGCTTTGGTTTCCAGGCATCTCTCCTCAGAGGCCTGGATTTCAAAAGCAGCATATAGCTGTTTCTTGACTCACCCATCAGAAAACATCTCATCTACACATGGGAAACTTGCACGTTGGAGCTGTGTCAAAGCCTCTGTTTAGGAGAACCCTTTAGGGCCCCAGTGCCACCGCTTCATTCCAAGGTCTCCATAGACACAAAAGCACGTTAGGACCCATCCCCAGGGGTGTCCATTTCAACTCAGCGTCCTCGGTTGCTCCCCACAGATCCAGGAGATCTAACCTGTCTTGTTGCTAGGAGACAATTGGAATGCGAGGTGGACTACCCAGCCATCCATCCATAGAACCCTGCTCAGAATCATTGGCCTGGAGCCAAACAACAGGTCTCAAATGTCCTGCAGAAGACTCTCTGCAGTTTGGAGCTTCTCACAACTCCCATCGTAGGAAAACCCCCATGGCCTCGTGATGCCCCCGCCCATTCATGAAGGGGCTATCAGGGACAGAAACTCCAACCTGAGCGATCGTCTGATCCTCGCCCTGACTTCAGATGCACGAGATCTCGATTCAGGTCTGTAGATTGTGCCTGCCATGGCCTCACCCAGAAACCTAAGCCTAGCTTGTGTTCTCAGACTTTTGTCGTCAGACTACTGGCCCACAAGCCCTCCAGTTTGGCAATCCAGAACTACAATGCAGCACTCTGCCGGCCCTCCAGAAGAAAAACATTGTCCTCTGGTGCTACCCAGTAATCCCAAATGAGGATCAACCTGCACCGACCTTGGCTGTACCCCAAATACATAGGCTGACCAGGGCACTAATGCCCTTTCTGACACAGCCTGAGCCTGGACCCCCTGGCCCCTCCCAGACAGCTGGCCGCACACTGAGCACATCGAGCCGCCATGGCCTTAGGTCATCATCTCTTCACAACATCAGTTTTCAGGTTTCAGAACCTAGACCTTATCTCCAATCACTGCCCAGGGTTGAAGGTGATGCAGAAATCAGAACTCCTTCCCCATGGCAAGAAACCTTGTGGTTGGCATGTTGTCCAACGTTCAGTGTAGTTGAAACCAGTGTGGCCCATGAGGCCCCGCCCATGCTCGCGGGCCACATTGGTCACAAACACACATTGTGACGCTCAGGCTGAGCCCAGTCCTCAAGTAAGGCCACTCAGTGGTTGGATGAAGAGATATCATATTGGGCTTGCCCTGCCCCTAGGCCCCAATTTTTAACCATAGTTCGGGTTGTCCCTTCAGTCTTCCCCACGGCTTGGCTTTGGAATTCCTCTTTTGGAGGGACACCTGAGGTAACAAAACTGAAATGAGTCCTCCCATCCCACAGATTGACGAAAAGCAATTGGGAATCGGGCCAAAACCTCAGAGATTAAGATTCGTCTATGGCCCATGAGGTGTCCCCGACATTCCACGGCCATCGCTGATACAAAATCCAGAGACAAAAGCCTGAGCAAGAGCCTCAGACTCGCACATTCTTCATATCCTGAAGAGTTCTTCTCATGGTTTGTAGATCGGGCCTGCCATACCTACGTCCCCAAACCTAAGCTGAGTTTGTGTTTTCAGACTTCTGTCCTCAAAGTCTTGGGCCACACACCCTCCAGGCTGGGCCCCTGGAGCCACACATTAGGACTGTGCCTACCAATCCATGGGAATTCTGCCCATTCCATGGTCCAAAATCGTACAAATTAGGAGAAATCTCCAAAGTCCCTGAGGCCATCCCAATAGTGTAGGTCGCCCGGAACAAACATGGGCTGTCTGACACCAGCTGATAATCGACCTCCACTCATACCATAGATAGATGTCCCCAGAGAAGAAGATTGAACCAGACAGGACCCTAGGCCATAATAGGATCCATTGCTTTGGGTTACAGGCATGTGTCCTCAAAAGCCTGATTCCAATACGAGCATAGGGGTTTTCCTGAGGCACCCATCAGAACTCATCTCGTCTCCACAAGGAAACCTGTGCATGGGAGCCATGTCCAAAGCTTAGGAGAGTACTTCAGGGTCCCGGTGCCACCGCCCCATTCCAAGGCCCTCATGGACACAAAAATACATTAGGACCCATCCTCAGGAAAGTCCATTTCAACTCAGCCAGCCCGGTTGCTCCGGCAGAGGCATCAGATCTAAACTGTCTTTTTCTAGGAGACAATTGGAATTCGAGGCGGTCTTCTCAGGCATCCATCCGCGAACGGTGCTCTGGAGTCATTCCATATGGGATGTCCTGGAGCTGTCCAACAGGTCTCAATTGTCCCGCAGAAGGAATCCATGAAGGGGGAATCCCACAACTCCCAACGTGGGAAAACCTCAATGGCCTCGAGATTCCGCTCCCTTCATGAAGCGGCCGTCATGCTCAGAAACTCCAACCTGAGCCAACGTCTGATCCTCGCCCTGACTTCAGATGCATGAGATATTGGTTCAGATCTGCAGGGGGTACCTGCCGTGCCCTCGCCCTGAAACCCAAGTCTAGCTTGTTATCTCAGACTTCCGTCCTCACACTCCTGGCCCCGAAGCCCTCAAGTTTGGCAATTCCGGACCCACAATGCAGCACTCTGCCTGCCCTCTAGAAAAAAAATTATTGCCTCATGATCTGCCCAGGCAACTTAAATGAGGGTAAACCTACACAGCACTCGCCTTTACCCAAATTATATAGTCTAACCTGGGCACTAATGCACTGTCGAACACAACCTGAGCCTGGACCTCCTGACCAACACCCAGAAAGCTGACCGCACACTGAGCACATAAAACCCGCCATGGCCTTAGGTCATCATCTCTTCCCTACCTCAGTTTTCAGGCTTCAGAACCGAGACCTTATCTCCAATCACTTCCCAGGGGTGAGTGTGATGCAGAAATCAGAACTCCTCCTTACCCATGGCAAGAACCCTGTGGTTGCCACGTTGTCCAACGTTCAGTGTAGGAGAAACCAGCATTCACCCTGAGGCCCCGCCCATTCTTGAGTGCGAGGAGGGCATACACACGCATTGTGACCCTCAGCATGAGTCCTGTCCTCTAGTAAGTCCTCTCAGTGGCTGGACCATTAGATGTCATAATGGGCTTGACATGTCCCTAGGCCCCAATTTTTAACCAGATTTCTGATTGTCCAGTCGCCCCTCCTAGGGCTCTACTCTGAAATCCCTCATTTGGTGGGACACCTGAGGTTAAAAAAGAAAACAACAACAACAACAACAACAAAATAAAACGGACTTCTTCCAGCCCACAGAATGAACCCAAACTCTTTGGACGGGGCCAAACCACCAGAGAGTAAGACTCGTCCATTTCCCATGAAGTCACCCAGAAATTCCACGACCATGAGTGACACGATATCCCGAGACAAAAACTTGAGCAGGAGCCTCACACTCGCCCTTCTTTCAAATCCCGAAGTGTTCTCCTCATGGTCTGTAGATCAGTCCTGCCATACCTATGACCTGAAACATAAGCCGAGTTTGTGTTTTCAGACAACTGTCCAAAAAGGGCTGGACTACACAACCTACAGGCTCAGGCCCCTGGAGCCAAACCTGAGGACTGTACTTGCCCTCTCCAAGGGAATTGTGTGTGCCCATTCCAATGGCCACAACCCTTCTAATAGGATAAACCTCCAAAGTCCCTGATATATCTCAATAGTGGTAGCTTCCCAGGAAAAACAGGGGCAATCTGAGCCCAAATGAGCCCCTACCTGCACTCAGACCCATAGACAGATGTCCCCAGAGGTAAAAAGGAAAGAACAGGCCCCTAGGCACTAATCAGATCCATTGCTTTGGTTTCCAGGCATCTCTCCTCAGAGGCCTGGATTTCAAAAGCAGCATATAGCTGTTTCTTGACTCACCCATCAGAAAACATCTCATCTACACATGCGAAACTTGCACGTTGGAGCTGTGTCAAAGCCTCTGTTTAGGAGAACCCTTTAGGGCCCCAGTGCCACCGCTTCATTCCAAGGTCTCCATAGACACAAAAGCACATTCGGACCCATCCCCAGGGGTGTGCATTTTAACTCAGCATCCTCGGTAGCGCCCCACAGATCCAGGAGATCTAAACTGTCTTGTTGCTAGGAGACAATTGGAATGCGAGGTGGGCTACCCAGCCATCCATCCTTAGAACCCTGCTCAGAATCATTGGCC
This sequence comes from Mustela nivalis, assembly GCF_964662115.1. Taxonomy (NCBI): domain Eukaryota; kingdom Metazoa; phylum Chordata; class Mammalia; order Carnivora; family Mustelidae; genus Mustela; species Mustela nivalis. The sequence goes on along the minus strand of NW_028136118.1, from coordinate 217,961 downwards.
TGGAGCCAAACAACAGGTCTCAAATGTCCTGCCGAAGACTCTCTGCAGTTTGGAGCTTCTCACAACTCCCATCATGGGAAAACCCCCATGGCCTCGTGATGCCCCCCCATTCATGAAGGGGCCATCAGGGACAGAAACTCCAACCTGAGCGATCGTCTGATCCTCGCCCTGACTTCAGATGCACGAGATCTCGATTCAGGTCTGTAGATTGTGCCTGCCATGGCCTCACCCAGAAACCTAAGCCTAGCTTGTGTTCTCAGACTTTTGTCGTCAGACTACTGGCCCACAAGGCCTCCAGTTTGGCAAACCAGAACTACAATGCAGCACTCTGCCTGCCCTCCAGATAAAAAACATTGTCCTCTGGGGCTACCCAGTAACCCCAAATGAGGATCAACCTGCACCGACCTTGGCTGTACCCCAAATACATAGGCTGATCAGGGCACTAATGCCCTTTCTGACACAGCCTGAGCCTGGATCCCCTGGCCCCTCCCAGACAGCTGGCCGCACAGTGAGCACATCGAGCCGCCATGGCCTTAGGTCGTCATCTCTTCCCAACCTCGGTTTTCAGGTTTCAGAACCTAGACCTTATCTCCAATCACTGTCCATGTTGAAGGTGATGCAGAAATCAGAACTCCTTCCCCATGGCAAGAAACCTTGTGGTTGGCATGTTGTCCAACGTTCAGTGTCGTTGAAACCAGTGTGTCCCATGAGGCCCCGCCCATGCTCGCGGGCCACATTGGTCACAAACACACATTGTGACCCTCAGGCTGAGCCCAGTCCTCAAGTAAGGCCACTCAGTGGCTGGATGAAGAGATAGCATATTGGGCTTGCCATGCCCCTAGGCCCCAATTTTTAACCATAGTTCGGATTGTCCCTTCAGTCTTCCCCACGGCTTTGCTTTGGAATTCCTCTTTTGGTGGGACACCTGAAGTAACAAAACTGAAATGAGTCCTCCCATCCCACAGATTGACGAAAAGCAATTGGGAATCGGGCCAAATCCTCAGAGAGGAAGATTCGTCCATGGCCCATGAGGCCTCCCCGACATTCCACGGCCATCACTGATACAAAATCCAGAGACAAAAGCCTGAGCAATTGCCACAGACTCGCACTTTCTTCATATCCTGTAGAGTTCTTCTCATGGTTTGTAGATCGGGCCTGCCATACCTACGTCCCCAAACCTAAGCTGAGTTTGTGTTTTCAGACTTCTGTCCTCAAAGTCTTGGGCCACACACCCTCCAGGCTGGGCCCCTGGAGCCACACATTAGGACTGTGCCTACCAATCCATGGGAATTCTGCCCATTCCATGGTCCAAAATCGTACAAATTAGGAGAAACCTCCAACGACCCTTAGGCCATCCCAATAGTGTGGGTCACCCGGAACAAACAAGGGGTGTCTGACACCAGCTGATAATCGACCTCCACTCATACCATAGATGGATGTCCCCAGAGAAGAAGATTGAACCAGACAGGACCCTAGGCCATAATAGGATCCATTGCTTTGGGTTACAGGCATGTGTCCTCAAAAGCCTGATTCCAATACGAGCATAGGGGTTTTCCTGAGGCACCCATCAGAACTCATCTCATCTCCACAAGTAAACCTGTGCATGGGAGCCATGTCCAAAGCTTAGGAAAGTACTTCAGGTTGCCGGTGCAACCGCCCCATTCCAAGGCACTCATGGACACAAAAACACATTAGGACCCATCCTCAGGAAAGTCCATTTCAACTCAGCCACCCCGGTTGCTCCCGCAGAGCAATCAGATCTAAACTGTCTTGTTGCTAGGAGACAATTGGAATGCGAGGCGGGCTTCCCAGGCATCCATCCGCGAACGGTGCTCTGGAGTCATTCCATATGGGATGTCCTGGAGCTGTCCAACAGGTCTCAATTGTCCGGAAGAAGGAATCCTGGAAGGGGGCATCCCACAACTCCCAACGTGGGAAAACCTCAATGGTCTCGAGATTCCGCTCCCTTCATGAAGCGGCCGTCATGCTCAGAAACTCCAACCTGAGCCAACGTCTGATCCTCGCCCTGACTTCAGATGCATGAGATATTGGTTCAGATCTGCAGGGGGTACCTGCCGTGCCCTCGCCCTGAAACCCAAGTATAGCTTGTCTTCTCAGACTTCCGTCCTCACACTCCTGGCCCCGAAGCCCTCAAGTTTGGCAATTCCGGACCCACAATGCAGCACTCTGCATGCCCTCTAAAAAAAAAATTATTGCCTCATGAGCTGCCGAGGCAACTTAAATGAGGTTAAACCTACACAGCACTCGACTTTACCCAAATTATATAGTCTAACCTGGGCACTCATGCACTGTCGAACACAACCTGAGCCCGGACTTCCTGACCAACACCCAGAAAGCTGACCGCACACTGAGCACATAAAACCCGCCATGGCCTTAGGTCATCATCTCTTGTCTACCTCAGTTTTCAGGCTTCAGAACCGAGACCTTATCTCCAATCACTGCCCAGGGGTGAGTGTGATGCAGAAATCAGAACTCCTCCTTACCCATGGCAAGAACCCTGTGGTTGGCACGTTGTCCAACGTTCAGTGTAGGAGAAACCAGCATTCATCCTGAGGCCCCGCCCATTCTTGAGTGCGAGGAGGGCATACACACGCATTGTGACCCTCAGCATGAGTCCTGTCCTCTAGTAAGTCCTCTCAGTTGCTGGACCATTAGATGTCATAATGGGCTTGACATGTCTTTAAGCCCCAATTTTTAACCAAATTTCTGATGGTCCAGTCGCCCCTCCTAGGGCTCTACTCTGAAATCCCTCATTTGGTGGGACACCTGAGGATAAAAAAGACAAAAACAAGAATAAAAAAAAAAAACGGACTTCTTCCAGCCCACAGAATGACCCCAAACTCTTTGGACGGGGCCAAACCACCAGAGAGTAAGACTCGTCCATTTCCCATGAAGTCACCCAGAAATTCCACGACCTTGAGTGACATGATATCCAGAGACAAAAACTTGAGCAGGAGCCTTACACTCGCCCTTCTTTCAAATCCCGAAGAGTTCTCCTCATGGTCTGTAGATCAGTCCTGCCATACCTATGACCCGAAACATAAGCCGAGTTTGTTTTCAGACAACTGTCCAAACAGCCCTGGCCTACACAACCTACAGGCTCAGGCCCCTGGAGCCAAACCTGAGGACTGTACTTGCCCTCTCCAAGGGAATTGTGTGTGCCCATTCCAATGGCCACAATCCTTCTAATAGGATAAACCTCCAAAGTCCCTGATCCATCTCAATAGTGGTGGCTTCCCAGGAAAAACAGGGGCAATCTGAGCCCAACTGAGCACCTACCTGCACTCAGACCCATAGACAGATGTCCCCAGAGGTAAAAAGGAAAGAACAGGCCCCTAGGCACTAATCAGATCCATTGCTTTGGTTTCCAGGCATCTCTCCTCAGAGGCCTGGATTTCAAAAGCAGCATATAGCTGTTTCTTGACTCACCCATCAGAAAACATCTCATCTACACATGGGAAACTTGCACGTTGGAGCTGTGTCAAAGCCTCTGTTTAGGAGAACCCTTTAGGGCCCCAGTGCCACCGCTTCATTCCAAGGTCTCCATAGACACAAAAGCACGTTAGGACCCATCCCCAGGGGTGTCCATTTCAACTCAGCGTCCTCGGTTGCTCCCCACAGATCCAGGAGATCTAACGTGTCTTGTTGCTAGGAGACAATTGGAATGCAAGGTGGGCTACCCATCCATCCATCCTTAGAACCCTGCTCAGAATCATTGACCTGGAACCAAACGACAGGTCTCAATTGTCCTGCAGAAGACTCTCTGCAGTTTGGAGCTTCTCACAACTCCCATCGTGGGAAAACACCCATGGACTCGTGATGCCCCCCCCCATTCATGAAGGAGCCATCAGGGACAGAAACTCCAACCTGAGCGATCGTCTGAATCTCGCGCTGAATTCAGATGCACGAGACCTCGATTCAGGTCTGTAGATTGTGCGTGCCATGGCCTCACCCAGAAACCTAAGCTTAGCTTGTGTTCTCAGACTTTTGTCGTCAGACTACTGGCCCACAAGCCCTCCAGTTTGGCAATCCAGAACTACAATGCAGCACTCTGTCGGCTCTTCAGAAGAAAAACATTGTCTTCTGGGGCTAACCAGTAACCCCAAATGAGGATCAACCTGCCCCGACCTTGGCTGTACCCCAAATACATAGGCTGACCAGGGCACTAATGCCCTTTCTGACACAGCCTGAGCCTGGAGCCCCTGGCCCCTCCCAGACAGCTGGCCGCACACTGAGCACATCGAGCCGCCATCGCCTTAGGTCGTCATTTCTTCCCAACATCAGTTTTCAGGTTTCAGAACCTAGACCTTATCTCCAATCACTGCCCAGGGTTGAAGGTGATGCAGAAATCAGAACTTCTTCCCCATGGCAAGAAACCTTGTGGTTGGCATGTTGTCCAACGTTCAGTGTAGTTGAAACCAGTGTGGCCCATGAGGCCCCGCCCATGCTCGCGGGCCACATTGGTCACAAACACACATTGTGACCCTCAGGCTGAGCCCAGTCCTCAAGTAAGGCCACTCAGTGGCTGGATGAAGAGATATCATATTGGGCTTGCCATGCCCCTAGGCCCCAATTTTTAACCATAGTTCGGGTTGTCCCTTAAGTCTTCCCCACGGCTTGGCTTTGGAATTCCTCTTTTGGTGGGACACCTGAGGTAACAAAACTGAAATGAGTCCTCCCATCCCACAGATTGACGAAAAGCAATTGGAAATCGGGCCAAATCCTCAGAGAGGAAGATTCGTCCATGGCCCATGAGGCGTCCCCGACATTCCACGGCTATCGCCGATACAAAATCCAGAGACAAAAGCCTGAGCAAGCACCTCAGACTCGCACTTTCTTCATATCCTGAAGAGTTCTTCTCATGGTTTGTAGATCGGGCCTGCCATACCTACGTCCCCAAACCTAAGCTGAGTTTGTGTTTTCAGACTTCTGTCCTCAAAGTCTTGGGCCACACACCCTCCAGGCTGGGCCCCTGGAGCCACACATTAGGACTGTGCCTACCAATCCATGGGAATTCTGCCCATTCCATGGTCCAAAATCGTACAAATTAGGAGAAATCTCCAAAGTCCCTGAGGCCATTCCAATAGTGTAGTTCACCCGGAACAAACAAGGGCTGTCTGACACCAGCTGATAATCGACCTCCACTCATACCATAGATAGATGTCCCCAGAGAAGAATATTGAACCAGACAGGACCCTAGGCCATAATAGGATCCATTGCTTTGGGTTACAGGCATGTGTACTCAAAAGCCTGATTCCAATACGAGCATAGGGGTTTTCCTGAGGCACCCATCAGAACTCATCTCGTCTCCACAAGGAAACCTGTGCATGGGAGCCATGTCCAAAGCTTAGGAGAGTACTTCAGGGTCCCGGTGCCACCGCCCCATTCCAAGGCCCTCATGGACACAAAAACACATTAGGACCCATCCTCAGGAAAGTCCATTTCAACTCAGCCACCCCGGTTGCTCCCGCAGAGCCATTAGATCTAAACTGTCTTTTTCTAGGAGACAATTGGAATGCGAGGCGGGCTTCCCAGGCATCCATCCGCGAACGGTGCTCTGGAGTCATACCATATGGGATGTCCTGGAGCTGTCCGACAGGTCTCAATTGTCCCGCAGAAGGAATCCATGAAGGGGGCATCCCACAACTCCCAACGTGGGAAAACCTCAATGGCCTCGAGATTCCGCTCCCTTCATGAAGCGGCCGTCATGCTCAGAAACTCCAACCTGAGCCAACGTCTGATCCTCGCCCTGACTTCAGATGCATGAGATATTGGTTCAGATCTGCAGGGGGTACCTGCCGTGCCCTCTCCCTGAAACCCAAGTATAGCTTGTCTTCTCAGACTTCCGTCCTCACACTCCTGGCCCCGAAGCCCTCAAGTTTGGCAATTCCGGACCCACAATGCAGCACTCTGCCTGCCCTCTAGAAAAAAAATTATTGCCTCATGAGCTGCCCAGGCCCCTTAAATGAGGGTAAACCTACACAGCACTCGACTTTACCCAAATTATATAGTCTAACCTGGGCACTCATGCACTGTCGAACACAACCTGAGCCCGGACCTCCTGACCAACACCCAGAAAGCTGACCGCACACTGAGCACATAAAACCCGCCATGGCCTTAGGTCATCATCTCTTCCCTACCTCAGTTTTCAGGCTTCAGAACCGAGACCTTATCTCCAATCACTTCCCAGGGGTGAGTGTGATGCAGAAATCAGAACTCCTCCTTACCCATGGCAAGAACCCTGTGGTTGGCACGTTGTCCAACGTTCAGTGTAGGAGAAACCAGCATTCACCCTGAGGCCCCGCCCATTCTTGAGTGCGAGGAGGGCATACACACGCATTGTGACCCTCAGCATGAGTCCTGTCCTCTAGTAAGTCCTCTCAGTTGCTGGACCATTAGATGTCATAATGGGCTTGACATGTCCCTAGGCCCCAATTTTTAACCAAATTTCTGATGGTCCAGTCGCCCCTCCCCAGGGCTCTACTCTGGAATCCCTCATTTGGTCGTACACCTGAGGATAAAAAGAAAAAAACAAGAATAAAAAAAAAAAAAACGGACTTCTTCCAGCCCACAGAATGACCCCAAACTCTTTGGACGGGGCCAAACCACCAGAGAGTAAGACTCGTCCATTTCCCATGAAGTCACCCAGAAATTCCACGACCATGAGTGACATGATATCCAGAGACAAAAACTTGAGCAGGAGCCTCACATACGCTCTTCTTTCAAATCCCGAAGAGTTCTCCTCATGGTCTGTAGATCAGTCCTGCCATACCTATGACCCGAAACATAAGCCGGGTTTGTTTTCAGACAACTGTCCAAACAGCCCTGGCCTTCACAACCTACAGGCTCAGGCCCCTGGAGCCAAACCTGAGGACTGTACTTGCCCTCTCCAAGGGAATTGTGTGTGCCCATTTCAATGGCCACAACCCTTCTAATAGGATAAACCTCCAAAGTCCCTGTTCCATCTCAATAGTGGTGGCTTCCCAGGAAAAACAGGGGCAATCTGAGCCCAACTGAGCACCTACCTGGACTCAGACCCATAGACAGATGTTCCCAGAGGTAAAAAGGAAAGAACAGGCCCCTAGGCACTCATCAGATCCATTGCTTTGGTTTCCAGGCATCTCTCCTCAGAGGCCTGGATTTCAAAAGCAGCATATAGCTGTTTCTTGACTCACCCATCAGAAAACATCTCATCTACACATGGGAAACTTGCACGTTGGAGCTGTGTCAAAGCCTCTGTTTAGGAGAACCCCTTAGGGCCCCAGTGCCACCGCTTCATTCCAAGGTCTCCATAGACACAAAAGCACGTTAGGACCCATCCCCAGGGGTGTCCATTTCAACTCAGCGTCCTCGGTTGCTCCCCACAGATCCAGGAGATCTAACCTGTCTTGTTGCTAGGAGACAATTGGAATGCGAGGTGTGCTACCCAGGCATCCATCCTTAGAACCCTGCTCAGAATCATTGGCCTGGAACCAAACGACAGGTCTCTATTGTCCTGCAGAAGACTCTCTGCAGTTTGGAGCTTCTCACAACTCCCATCGTGGGAAAACACCCATGGACTCGTGATGCCCCCCCCCCCCCATTCATGAAGGAGCCATCAGGGACAGAAACTCCAACCTGAGCGATCGTCTGAATCTCGTGCTGACTTCAGATGTACGAGACCTCGATTCAGGTCTGTAGATTGTGCGTGCCATGGCCTCATCCAGAAAACTAAGCTTAGCTTGTGTTCTCAGACTTTTGTCGTCAGACTACTGGCCCACAAGCCCTCCAGTTTGGCAATCCAGAACTACAATGCAGCACTCTGCCGGCTCTTCAGAAGAAAAACATTGTCTTCTGGGGCTACCCAGTAACCCCAAATGAGGATCAACCTGCACCGACCTTGTCTGTACCCCAAATACATAGGCTGACCAGGGCACTAATGCCCTTTCTGACACAGCCTGAGCCTGGAGTCCCTGGCCCCTCCCAGACAGCTGGCCGCACACTGAGCACATCGAGCCGCCATGGCCTTAGGTCGTCATCTCTTCCCAACATCAGTTTTCAGGTATCAGAACCTAGACCTTATCTCCAATCACTGCCCAGGGTTGAAGGTGATGCAGAAATCAGAACTCCTTCCCCATGGCAAGAAACCTTGTGGTTGGCATGTTGTCCAACGTTCAGTGTAGTTGAAACCAGTGTGGCCCATGAGGCCCCGCCCATGCTCGCGGGCCACATTGGTCACAAACACACATTGTGATGCTCACGCTGAGCCCAGTCCTCAAGTAAGGCCACTCAGTGGCTGGATGAAGAGATATCATATTGGGCTTGCCATGCCCCTAGGCCCCAATTTTTAACCATAGTTCGGGTTGTCCCTTCAGTCTTCCCCACGGCTTGGCTTTGGAATTCCTCTTTTGGTGGGACACCTGAGGTAACAAAACTGAATTGAGTCCTCCCATCCCACAGATTGAGAAAAGCAATTGGGAATCGGCCAAATCCTCAGAGAAGAAGATTCGTCCATGGCCCATGAGGCCTCCCCGACATTCCACGGCCATCGCTGATACAAAATCCAGAGACAAATGCCTGAGCAAGCGCCTCAGAATAGCAATTTCTTCATATCCTGAATAGTTCTTCTCATGGTTTGTAGATCGGGCCTGCCATACCTACGTCCCCAAACCTAAGCTGAGTTTGTGTTTTCAGACTTCTGTCCTCAAAATCTTGGGCCCCACACCCTCCGGGCTGGGCCCCTGGAGCCACACATTAGGACTGTGCCTACCAATCCATGGGAATTCTGCCCATTCCATGGTCCAAAATCGTACAAATTAGGAGAAATCTCCAAAGTCCCTGAGGCCATCCTAATAGTGTAGTTCGCCCGGAACAAACAAGGGCTGTCTGACACCAGCTGATAATCGACCTCCACTCATACCATAGATGGATGTCCCCAGAGAAGAAGATTGAACCAGACAGGACCCTAGGCCATAATAGGATCCATTGCTTTGGGTTACAGGCATGTGTCCTCAAAAGCCTGATTCCAATACGAGCATAGGGGTTTTCCTGAGGCACCCATCAGAACTCATCTCGTCTCCACAAGGAAACCTGTGCATGGGAGCCATGTCCAAAGCTTAGGAGAGTACTTCAGGGTCCCGGTGCCACCGCCCCATTCCAAGGCCCTCATGGACACAAAAACACATTAGGACCCATCCTCAGGAAAGTCCATTTCAACTCAGCCACCCAGGTTGCTCCCGCAGAGCCATCAGATCTAAACTGTCTTGTTGCTAGTGATGAAGTTCTAGAACCTAGGTGAGGTTTGGTGGGCTGAGGTCCGGAGCCGATGACCAAGAAAGAATTCTTGAGACATCTTTGGTGCAAAATGGTGGTTTATTAAAGCACGGGGACAGGACCCGTGGGCAGGAAGAGCTGCTGCCCCGGGTTGTGAGGGATGGCAGGTTATGTACCCTGCTGTTGGGGGAAGGTGAGGGGAAGGGAGGTTTCAGTGGAGTTTTCATATGTTAAAGAGGGCCTACAAGGTGCCAGGATGTTCCGGGCCTGCCGGAGGCCTTGCCCTTGCTGCTGGATCAATGTTGTCTTTAGACCAGTCATTAACATTAAGATAGTTGGGAGACTTTTTGGTGGGGTGTCACAATCCTGCTATCAATCGTCTTTGTTAGTGAGATTTAGAACATTTGTAAGCCAAGGGAGACTCCTGTCTAGCAGGATTGTGAGTTCTGCAAGTTAACTATTTGCTTATTGTTCATGGCAGTCAGGGCTGCCTGAGGGATGCTACACATATGGAGGGGAGCGGATGGAGAAGGGGGGTGCAAGGCGCCAGCTTTTGCTTTGTCCTCAGCCAGCCTCCTGCTCCCTCATCATTCCCCCCTGAACAATTTTGACCCTTAAATCTTTAAGGTGGTTGAAGGTGGAAGGTCTCATCTTCTGTAACTTCTTCGTGCTGAATAGGGGCGTAGAGCTGTCCCTACCTGCTCGGGTCAATATTGATCAGTGGAGGAATGTATAGGGGAGTTACGAAAGGCAGAGGCAGCCGAATCCAGCGCTGACAGTGAAGGAGTGTCTTTGCGCGTGGTAAGGATCATCTGTCGTGGTGAAGTCATTGCAGCAATGGAGTCTCGGCACCAAGTAGAGAAACATGGAACAAAGCAACATATTAAAGTTAATAAGGCGATAAGAATGAGAAGCCCGAAAAGGAGATTTGGCCATAGTCCTCCTTCAAACCAGGAACTTAACCATTCACTGAGAGAGAAGGATCTTGTAGGGCCTTAATCTGGGCATTCACGTCTTTTATTAGTCCTGTGACATTTTTGTGATAGTCTGGAATGTACACACAACATTCTGTCTTGATAATTGCACATGTGCCACCCTGGGCTGCTGTCAGGACATCTAAGACCATCCTTAGTATAGCAATAAGGAGGGTTTTGGAACTTAGGCCCATATTGGATTGGGGAGTTATGGATTGATAGCAATCCCCTTTCCTTCCAAATAGCTCCATGGGCATGTAGTACCAGGAAAGCACATTTGGAGTCAGTATAAATGTTAATTCTTAGGCTTTGGTAATTGAAAAGTGCTAGTGAGCACTTTGGCACACCTAGCTTTTCTTTATTTTTTTTTCCTATGAAAACTACTGTCATCAGAAAACCAACTGTCATTCATATTTTTAACAGGGGCATCTTAAATCTGGACAAATAGAGTAAGCAAGATCAGAAACCTCTGAACATTTTTGCTCTATAGAGAAAGAAGTACAATGGTCAGGTTCAGGCATACAGGTAACTAGGTTTAAAGTTTGACAAGTTTTAAGTATTATTTCTGGCACATCTGTTAGTGTAGCCCAGTATTTAGTAAGTTGGCCTCCATCATCCATTGGTGGTCTTTGGCTTCTAAGACAAATCTGGACCTGATGTGAAGTCATTACAGTCAGGGACTGTTTTATAGTGAGCCTTGAGGCTCTTTTATGAGGGCTGTTCCATGCTTAGCTAAAGCATCTGTTTGCAATTGCACCTCAACAGAGGTGACTTCTAGGATAAATATGACTAAGGGATGAAACCAATAAGAAGACCTTTGAATGGTCCAGCCTTAAAAATATCCTGATTACAGAGGATCATTGTCAAGTGGGAGAAAACTTGTCAAGAGATAAGGGGAGTCCCCCATGCATCATACAATCCACTCATAAAGAAAGTGGGGTCATCCATTATCTCCACAAGTCCATAGTTAATCCTATGGAGTGTGGTATGGTGGCTTTTAAACAATTTCATTATTCCAGTTGTTTCATCATGTGTCGTGGGGTCTGCTAATATCCCCACAAAATAATAAGATCAACTAAAGAAGCTATTGTCCATCTTCTCTGAAGTTTACCTCAAATTGTTTAGCTTAGGTAAACATTTAAAGACAATCAAATCTAGAATTTAACATCCATAATGGTGTGTTACTAAAACATAATTTTTCTCTCTAAAATAACCCTCATTTACAGAGATAGCCAAATCATGACTAATTTACTTGAGAAACAAGTCCAGTTTTAACAAACTTGGCCTATTATTTACATAAGCTCAGCAAGAACAGTGAGTGTGATCAATAGATCTTTTAGAATCCACTTTGCTGGAACTTCTTATAAGGAATCTCTAGGTTGAACTTTTAGTAGCCTTTCCGGGCCAGAAGCCAAGCCCTGTACTTGCCATGAGGCATGCCTGCAATGCCTTTGGGCGAATTCCTCTTCCCGAGACTGCACCTACCAAGGAGTGACATTCTTTACTCACCTGGTGGGGCTGCTGGGAACTCTGTAAGCAAGGTATCAGGCCAACAGTCCCAAGGGGCTTTATGGCTCCAGGTTTCATAAAGTCAACCTTAGTTCCTTAAAGCTGTCTGGTCATATCTGAGTCTTTTCAAATATGACATCCCAGTCAAAGCCTTGGTAAAATAACCCGTGTTTCCAATTCTTTCCTGTTACAAGGAGAACAGATTCTTATTGAACTTATGCAAATGACTGATTGCCGTGGAAGAATGAATACTTACTGAGACCTTTTGGTTTCAGAGGGTTCAGATAGAGAGAAAAGGTGAATGCTTTGAGCACTTTTACAAATGAGCACTTTTACATCTCTATAAGTTACAGATAACTAGGAGGGAGTCTCCCTAGTCTTGAAGAGCAAACATTAGAGAGAACCAGCAATGTTTAAAGTAAGACAAAACATTAAGAGACACAACACTATAATCTTTTAGTTCATTTAGTCCCATGTTACTAATTCTGGTGAATGCAGCTTTAGTCAGTTCTGGAAATTCTTACCCATTTCAGTTTTAGGATTTTCAAGCATATCAAATATCTGTATTTGTCCTGAAATTCCTTTATAGGAATCTCCTTAAAGATAAAAATCATTTTACAAGAGAATTAAAACAATTATAAATGACAAAAACTCAGAATGGATATGGTTAGAGCTAAAGAGACACGGGAGTTTACAATTTAGCTGCAAGGAAATCAGGTTATTTCTGTGATACATAACATTTCCATAATTACAGTATCAAGCGATGATCTCTCAAAACATTAAAACTTTAGGAAGTGCATAGAATCTCTAGAATAGTTATAGCATTTTTCCAAATGTAACCCAAGGTTTATCATTGGTTCAGTAGTACTTCATGAGCAACTTCACATACCAAGGAAAAGCCTGAGTTAAAGAGATTTACAATTTAAATCTTGTCAACATTTGCTAAAATCTTAGAAAGTTTTAAAGCACATGCCTAAATATAATTAGGGATGTTAAACACCTGATAAAACAAAACATAGAAACTGGGTTTTCTGGGCTGGCAAAGAGAAAACCATTTACATTTTCTTAACAGCAGATCAATTGATCTAAGAAAACATTGTCCTTTTGAACAGAGACAATTTCAGTCTTGTACCAATGTACCTTAAAACCCATTCATTTCAATCTTAATCCATTCTTGACCATCGCTGAAATTCCTTTTCTGAAGATTTCCCTTCACAAACCATCTACAACTTTCCTTTGCATTCAGGTTTTGTCCCAAGTCATTTCCTTCCAAACAACCATCTCATTTAGGACAAAATTACCTTCCTTTACCTTCAACAAAATGTATTCCCATTCCTTAAATCTTTCTTACATATCTCCTACTTTCCTACATACAGTTTCCCTTTATTTCCATCAGTCTTAGTTACACTAAGCAGAGCTTCGTGTTCTTAGAAACACCTTTAGTTATTAACCAATTGTGAACTGTTACAACAGAATTCTTCAGGTGGCAAATTTATGAATCAGTTAAGTGGCAAACAAGTTTACCAACAGATTTAAATACTCTTAGTTTCTTTGCAGTAAGAAGTCAAAAAGCACAAACCTACGTCCAGTAATTAACAACTTAGCATTTTATCCTGTTTGGTTAAGACCTAGATGTCCGCAATTTAATTCCATTTGTCATCCAAGCAAACTTTAAAACTTTCAGGTTACCAAAGACTTTGAAAGCTACTTCAGCAATTACCCATTAGAACTTTGAGACAGACAATTAACCATCAGTTTAGTCATTTCTTTGCTAACAAATTTTAACAAGTAACATAAGCTTATTTAACCTTCAGTAAACTTCGATAGAATAAAGCTTCACATTTACTGCTGTTAACTTCAAAGATGCATCTATCTTAATTAAACCAACAAACTTAACTTAGTTTCAATACTGATTTACGTTCCACCTGGGCCCACTCCACTTTGAATGTTTACCTGAGACATGCGTGGGAAGATCTGGAGTGGGGAGGTGTTAGGTCCAGGGGGTGTTGTTCTTGCTCCTTTACAGTGGAGAGAGAAGGAGCCGTGGTGCATGATCTAGAGGCCAGTCATGCAGGCTGCACACACGTTGGTACAGAAACACGTAAGGGGGAAACAGAAGAAACAAAGTGCTGCCAGGAGGCAGAGAAAAGATTCCCGGTTTCAGAGCTCATAAGCCCCAACAGAGGAGCAGATGCCATACTTTCCCACCAGCAAGTGGGGAGGGGTTAGGCAGTCCAAGTCAGGCCAGAGAACACAGGGAAACTTCCCCGAAACAAAGAGAGTTTCGGCAGCTGCTTGGGAATATTCCGTATAGTCTCTGTCTCGAGTTAGACCAACCCCAGTTGGCTCCAGTTATAGCCATTAACACGGGAAGTGAGTGAGGGAGAAGCCCCCACACCTATTAGGAGTAACAGAGAGAAATAAAGCCAGAATCCCCTTTGCTAGGGATGGCCCAGCAACCTGGGTTTACTAGAAGAAGGCTTATTTACGTAATTATCATCGAATATGTCAGGAGAAAGTTTACTAGCTGACTCATTTGGGCAAACACATTTCGCAAAAGCCCCTTAGTCTGGGGTCCTGGTGCAGAGCAACGAAGGCCTAGGTATGAGCTATGCAGGCACCCTAGGTCCATTTGCCCTGCTTCCTGCAGAGATCTAACTGATAGATCCCACCGAGGCCATGCAGTGTTACAGGAGCTCAGTCCTTTCCTAAGTTTTGCAATCCAAATTATTTCCAGTGGGTTAAAAGGCACCCCGAGGTAGAGTCCTTGGGAACTGAGGAAGCCTACTGAGGCCATGCTTCCAGAAAAGTAATGAAGGTCCATTACCAAATCCCCCCTGACTCCTGGGTGGCGTCCCACGCAGGATATGTCAGAGGTTCCTGTGTCAAAAGCGACCGGAGGCGTCCCTCAACAAAAATCGCTATTGATCACCGTTTTGCCTTCCCTGGGAAGGCATTCCTGCCGTTAAAGGCCCTGGAGGGGTGCCGGCGTCCCTCCACTTCCCCATCGCATCCTAGGCTGCCAATGGGTGCCTGGTGAATGGACGAGGAAATTGTGCCATGCCAAGCCATTGTCTATCCTGAAGACTGCATACTGTTTTGCCATATTAACCCACAAAAACGCTAGAGAAGTTTGGCAAGGGGAAATTACCCAATTTCATAGCTTCAGGCGGTTTGCAGAGGACACTGACGAGAAACAGTAAAGATTGAAATCCATCATGGTCTATGCGACATTCCAACACATGTGGTCCTTACAGCCAACTTCCCTAGGAAACGTTCCCCGGTTGCGTTTTAATTCAATCGGGTACTGGTTTCGGCCGGCTCCCAATGGAGGTCCCGCGGCCAGAAGTGGCTAGACCGGGCATGTGGAGGGGATCACATTAGATCAATCAGGAGGAAACCTCACACGGGAGTCTTAAGATTGGCAGCCGTCCTGGTGACTTAGTTGGCTGTCCCGTGCCCAAGAGAGACAACTTTCTATAAGAACAGGAATAGAGTGAGGCCATCAAGTTTCTGGGTCTTATTGCCATTCCGGCCAGGGTACTAGCTTACAGCCAAAAGGCAGACGCTCTCCTCCCCATAGAGTAGCCACGGGCTAGAGGATTACAGCCTGAGCAATTGACATGCAAGTGTTCCAATAAGACCATACTCCTTGAAAAGCCCCTGAAATCAGAGTAAATGGAAAGAAAGTACTCACCAATTTTGCACCGAACCTCAGAGTCCAAATGTAAAGACTCACAGCCCCACGTTGGGCGCCATATGATGAAGTTCTAGAACCTAGGTGAGGTTTGGTGGGCTGAGGTCCGGAGCCGATGACCAAGAAAGAATTCTTGAGACATCTTTGGTGCAAAATGGTGGTTTATTAAAGCACGGGGACAGGACCCGTGGGCAGGAAGAGCTGCTGCCCCGGGTTGTGAGGGATGGCAGGTTATGTACCCTGCTGTTGGGGGAAGGTGAGGGGAAGGGAGGTTTCAGTGGAGTTTTCATATGTTAAAGAGAGCCTACAAGGTGCCAGGATGTTCCGGGCCTGCCGGAGGCCTTGCCCTTGCTGCTGGATCAATGTTGTCTTTAGACCAGTCATTAACAATAAGATAGTTGGGAGACTTTTTGGTGGGGTGTCACAATCCTGCTATCAATCGTCTTTGTTAGTGAGATTTAGAACATTTGTAAGCCAAGGGAGACTCCTGTCTAGCAGGATTGTGAGTTCTGCAAGTTAACTATTTGCTTATTGTTCATGGCAGTCAGGGCTGCCTGAGGGATGCTACACATATGGAGGGGAGCGGATGGAGGGGGGGGTGCAAGGCGCCAGCTTTTGCTTTGTCCTCAGCCAGCCTCCTGCTCCCTCATCACTAGGAGACGATTGGAAAGAGAAACGGGCTTCCCAGGCATCCATCCGCGAACGGTGCTCTGGAGTCATTCCATATGGGATGTCCTGGAGCTGTCCAACAGGTCTCAATTGTCCCGCAGAAGGAATCCATGAAGGGGGCATACCACAACTCCCAACGTGGGAAAACCTCAATGGCCTCGAGATTCCGCTCCCTTCATGAAGCGGCCGTCATGCTCAGAAACTCCAACCTGAGCCAACGTCTGATCCTCGCCCTGACTTCAGATGCATGAGATATTGGTTCAGATCTGCAGGGGGTACCTGCCGTGCCCTCGACCTGAAACCCAAGTCTAGCTTGTCTTCTCAGACTTCTGTCCTCACACTCCTGGCCCCGAAGCCCTCAAGTTTGGCACATCCGGACCCACAATGCAGCACTCTGCCTGCCCTCTAGAAAAAAAATTATTGCCTGATGAGCTGCCCAGGCCCCTTAAATGAGGGTAAACCTACACAGCACTCGACTTTAACCAAATTATATAGTCTAACCTGGGCACTAATGCACTGTCGAACACAACCTGAGCCCGGACCTCCTGACCAACACCCAGAATGCTGACCGCACACTGAGCACATAAAACCCGCCATGGCCTTAGGTCATCATCTCTTCCCTACCTCAGTTTTCAGGCTTCAGAACCGAGACCTTATCTCCAATCACTTCCCAGGGGTGAGTGTGATGCAGAAATCAGAACTCCTCCTTACCCATGGCAAGAACCCTGTGGTTGGCACGCTGTCCAACGTTCAGTGTAGGAGAAACCAGCATTCACCCTGAGGCCCCGCCCATTCTTGAGTGCGACGAGGGCATACACATGCATTGTGACCCTCAGCATGAGTCCTGTCCTCTAGTAAGTCCTCTCAGTTGCTGGACCATTAGATGTCATAATGGGCTTGACATGTCCCTAGGCCCCAATTTTTAACCAAATTTCTGATGGTCCAGTCGCCCCTCCCCAGGGCTCTACTCTGGAATCCCTCATTTGGTGAGACACCTGAGGATAAAAAAGAAAAAAACAAGAATAAGAAAAAAAACGGACTTCTTCCAGCCCACAGAATGACCCCAAACTCTTTGGACGGGGCCAAACCACCAGAGAGTAAGACTCGTCCATTTCCCATGAAGTCACACAGAAATTCCACGACCATGAGTGACACGATATCCAGAGACAAAAACTTGAGCAGGAGCCTCACACTCGCCCTTCTTTCAAATCCCGAAGTGTTCTCCTCATGGTCTGTAGATCAGTCCTGCCATACCTATGACCCGAAACATAAGCCGAGTTTGTGTTTTCAGACAACTGTCCAAAAAGGGCTGGACTACACAACCTACAGGCTCAGGCCCCTGGAGCCAAACCTGAGGACTGTACTTGCCCTCTCCAAGGGAATTGTGTGTGCCCATTCCAATGGCCACAACCCTTCTAATAGGATAAACCTCCAAAGTCCCTGATATATCTCAATAGTGGTAGCTTCCCAGGAAAAACAGGGGCAATCTGAGCCCAAATGAGCCCCTACCTGCACTCAGACCCATAGACAGATGTCCTCAGAGGTAAAAAGGAAAGAACAGGCCCCTAGGCACTAATCAGATCCATTGCTTTGGTTTCCAGGCATCTCTCCTCAGAGGCCTGGATTTCAAAAGCAGCATATAGCTGTTTCTTGTTTCACCCATCAGAAAACATCTCATCTACACATGCGAAACTTGCACGTTGGAGCTGTGTCAAAGCCTCTGTTTAGGAGAACCCTTTAGGGCCCCAGTGCCACCGCTTCATTCCAAGGTCTCCATAGACACAAAAGCACATTCGGACCCATCCCCAGGGGTGTGCATTTCAACTCAGCATCCTCGGTAGCTCCCCACAGATCCAGGAGATCTAAACTGTCTTGTTGCTAGGAGACAATTGGAATGCGAGGTGGGCTACCCAGCCATCCATCCTTAGAACCCTGCTCAGAATCATTGGCCTGGAGCCAAACAACAGGTCTCAATTGTCCTGCCGAAGACTCTCTGCAGTTTGGAGCTTCTCACAACTCCCATCATGGGAAAACCCCCATGGCCTCGTGATGCCCCCCCATTCATGAAGGGGCCATCAGGGACAGAAACTCCAACCTGAGCGATCGTCTGATCCTCGCCCTGACTTCAGATGCACGAGATCTCGATTCAGGTCTGTAGATTGTGCCTGCCATGGCCTCACCCAGAAACCTAAGCCTAGCTTGTGTTCTCAGACTTTTGTCGTCAGACTACTGGCCCACAAGGCCTCCAGTTTGGCAAACCAGAACTACAATGCAGCACTCTGCCTGCCCTCCAGATAAAAAACATTGTCCTCTGGGGCTACCCAGTAACCCCAAATGAGGATCAACCTGCACCGACCTTGGCTGTACCCCAAATACATAGGCTGACCAGGGCACTAATGCCCTTTCTGACACAGCCTGAGCCTGGATCCCCTGGCCCCTCCCAGACAGCTGGCCGCACACTGAGCACATCGAGCCGCCATGGCCTTAGGTCGTCATCTCTTCCCAACCTCGGTTTTCAGGTTTCAGATCCAATACCTTATCTCCAATCACTGTCCATGTTGAAGGTGATGCAGAAATCAGAACTCCTTCCCCATGGCAAGAAACCTTGTGGTTGGCATGTTGTCCAACGTTCAGTGTCGTTGAAACCAGTGTGTCCCATGAGGCCCCGCCCATGCTCGCGGGCCACATTGGTCACAAACACACATTGTGACCCTCAGGCTGAGCCCAGTCCTCAAGTAAGGCCACTCAGTGGCTGGATGAAGAGATAGCATATTGGGCTTGCCATGCCCCTAGGCCCCAATTTTTAACCATAGTTCGGATTGTCCCTTCAGTCTTCCCCACGGCTTGGCTTTGGAATTCCTCTTTTGGTGGGACACCTGAGGTAACAAAACTGAAATGAGTCCTCCCATCCCACAGATTGACGAAAAGCAATTGGGAATCGGGCCAAATCCTCAGAGAGGAAGATTCGTTCATGGCCCATGAGGCCTCCCCGACATTCCACGGCCATCACTGATACAAAATCCAGAGACAAAAGCCTGAGCAATTGCCACAGACTCGCACTTTCTTCATATCCTGTAGAGTTCTTCTCATGGTTTGTAGATCGGGCCTGCCATACCTACGTCCCCAAACCTAAGCTGAGTTTGTGTTTTCAGACTTCTGTCCTCAAAGTCTTGGGCCACACACCCTCCAGGCTGGGCCCCTGGAGCCACACATTAGGACTGTGCCTACCAATCCATGGGAATTCTGCCCATTCCATGGTCCAAAATCGTACAAATTAGGAGAAACCTCCAACGACCCTTAGGCCATCCCAATAGTGTGGGTCACCCGGAACAAACAAGGGGTGTCTGACACCAGCTGATAATCGACCTCCACTCATACCATAGATGGATGTCCCCAGAGAAGAAGATTGAACCAGACAGGACCCTAGGCCATAATAGGATCCATTGCTTTGGGTTACAGGCATGTGTCCTCAAAAGCCTGATTCCAATACGAGCATAGTGGTTTTCCTGAGGCACCCATCAGAACTCATCTCATCTCCACAAGTAAACCTGTGCATGGGAGCCATGTCCAAAGCTTAGGAAAGTACTTCAGGTTGCCGGTGCCACCGCCCCATTCCAAGGCCCTCATGGACACAAAAACACATTAGGACCCATCCTCAGGAAAGTCCATTTCAACTCAGCCACCCCGGTTGCTCCCGCAGAGCAATCAGATCTAAACTGTCTTGTTGCTAGGAGACAATTGGAATGCGAGGCGGGCTTCCCAGGCATCCATCCGCGAACGGTGCTCTGGAGTCATTCCATATGGGATGTCCTGGAGCTGTCCAACAGGTCTCAATTGTCCGGAAGAAGGAATCCTGGAAGGGGGCATCCCACAACTCCAAACGTGGGAAAACCTCAATGGTCTCGAGATTCCGCTCCCTTCATGAAGCGGCCGTCATGCTCAGAAACTCCAACCTGAGCCAACGTCTGATCCTCGCCCTGACTTCAGATGCATGTGATATTGGTTCAGATCTGCAGGGGGTACCTGCCGTGCCCTCGCCCTGAAACCCAAGTATAGCTTGTCTTCTCAGACTTCCGTCCTCACACTCCTGGCCCCGAAGCCCTCAAGTTTGGCAATTCCGGACCCACAATGCAGCACTCTGCATGCCCTCTAAAAAAAAAATTATTGCCTCATGAGCTGCCCAGGCAACTTAAATGAGGGTAAACCTACACAGCACTCGACTTTACCCAAATTATATAGTCTAACCTGGGCACTCATGCACTGTCGAACACAACCTGAGCCCGGACTTCCTGACCAACACCCAGAAAGCTGACCGCACACTGAGCACATAAAACCCGCCATGGCCTTAGGTCATCATCTCTTGTCTACCTCAGTTTTCAGGCTTCAGAACCGAGACCTTATCTCCAATCACTGCCCAGGGGTGAGTGTGATGCAGAAATCAGAACTCCTCCTTACCCATGGCAAGAACCCTGTGGTTGGCACGTTGTCCAACGTTCAGTGTAGGAGAAACCAGCATTCATCCTGAGGCCCCGCCCATTCTTGAGTGCGAGGAGGGCATACACACGCATTGTGACCCTCAGCATGAGTCCTGTCCTCTAGTAAGTCCTCTCAGTTGCTGGACCATTAGATGTCATAATGGGCTTGACATGTCCCTAGGCCCCAATTTTTAACCAAATTTCTGATGGTCCAGTCGCCCCTCCTAGGGCTCTACTCTGAAATCCCTCATTTGGTGGGACACCTGAGGATAAAAAAGAAAAAAACAAGAATAAAAAAAAAAAAAACGGACTTCTTCCAGCCCACAGAATGACCCCAAACTCTTTGGACGGGGCCAAACCACCAGAGAGTAAGACTCGTCCATTTCCCATGAAGTCACCCAGAAATTCCACGACCTTGAGTGACATGATATCCAGAGACAAAAACTTGAGCAGGAGCCTCACACTCGCCCTTCTTTCAAATCCCGAAGAGTTCTCCTCATGGTCTGTAGATCAGTCCTGCCATACCTATGACCCGAAACATAAGCCGAGTTTGTGTTTTCAGACAACTGTCCAAACAGCCCTGGCCTACACAACCTACAGGCTCAGGCCCCTGGAGCCAAACCTGAGGACTGTACTTGCCCTCTCAAAGGGAATTGTGTGTGCCCATTCCAATGGCCACTACCCTTCGAATAGGATAAACCTCCAAAGTCCCTGATCCATCTCAATAGTGGTGGCTTCCCAGGAACAGCAGGGGCAATCTGAGCCCAACTGAGCACCTACCTGCACTCAGACCCATAGACAGATGTCCCCAGAGGTAAAAAGGAAAGAACAGGCCCCTAGGCACTAATCAGATCCATTGCTTTGGTTTCCAGGCATCTCTCCTCAGAGGCCTGGATTTCAAAAGCAGCATATAGCTGTTTCTTGACTCACCCATCAGAAAACATCTCATCTACACATGGGAAACTTGCACGTTGGAGCTGTGTCAAAGCCTCTGTTTAGGAGAACCCTTTAGGGCCCCAGTGCCACCGCTTCATTCCAAGGTCTCCATAGACACAAAAGCACGTTAGGACCCATCCCCAGGGGTGTCCATTTCAACTCAGCGTCCTCGGTTGCTCCCCACAGATCAAGGAGATCTAACCTGTCTTGTTGCTAGGAGACAATTGGAATGCGAGGTGGACTACCCAGCCATCCATCCATAGAACCCTGCTCAGAATCATTGGCCTGGAGCCAAACAACAGGTCTCAAATGTCCTGCAGAAGACTCTCTGCAGTTTGGAGCTTCTCACAACTCCCATCGTAGGAAAACCCCCATGGCCTCGTGATGCCCCCGCCCATTCATGAAGGGGCCATCAGGGACAGAAACTCCAACCTGAGCGATCGTCTGATCCTCGCCCTGACTTCAGATGCACGAGATCTCGATTCAGGTCTGTAGATTGTGCCTGCCATGGCCTCACCCAGAAACCTAAGCCTAGCTTGTGTTCTCAGACTTTTGTCGTCAGACTACTGGCCCACAAGGCCTCCAGTTTGGCAATCCAGAACTACAATGCAGCACTCTGCCGGCCCTCCAGAAGAAAAACATTGTCCTCTGGGGCTACCCAGTAACCCCAAATGAGGATAACCTGAACCGACCATGGCTGTACCCCAAATACATAGGCTGACCAGGGCACTAATGCCCTTTCTGACACAGCCTGAGCCTGGAGCCCCTGGCCCCTCCCAGACAGCTGGCCACACACTGAGCACATCCAGCCGCCATGGCCTTAGGTCGTCATCTCTTCCCAACCTCGGTTTTCAGGTTTCAGAACCTAGACCTTACCTCCAATCAGTGCCCAAGGTTGAAGGTGATGCAGAAATCAGAACTCCTTCCCCATGGCAAGAAACCTTGTGGTTGGCATGTTGTCCAATGTTCAGTGTCGTGGAAACCAGTGTGGCCCATGAGGCCCCGCCCATTCTCGCGGGCCACATTGGTCACAAACACACATTGTGACCCTCAGGCTGAGCCCAGTCCTCAAGTAAGGCCGCTCATTGGCTGGATGAAGAGATATCATATTGGGCTTGCCATGCCCCTAGGCCCCAATTTTTAACCATAGTTTGGGTTGTCCCTTCAGTCTTCCCCACGGCTTTGCTTTGGAATTCCTCTTTTGGTGGGACACCTGAGGTAACAAACCTGAAATGAGTCCTCCCATCCCACAGATTGACGAAAAGCAATTGGGAATCGGGCCAAATCCTCAGAGAGGAAGATTCGACATGGCCCATGAGGCCTCCCCGACATTCCACGGCCATCGCTGATACAAAATCCAGAGACAAAAGCCTGAGCAAGCGCCTCAGACTCGCACTTTCTTCATATCTTGAAGAGTTCTTTTATGGTTTGTAGATCGGGCCTGCCATACCTTCGTCCCCAAACCTAAGCTGAGTTTGTGTTTTCAGACTTCTGTCCTCAAAGTCTTGGGCCACACACGCTCCAGGCAGGGCGCCTGGAGCCACACATTAGGACTGTGCCTACCAATCCATGGGAATTCTGCCCATTCCATGGTCCAAAATCGTACAAATTAGGAGAAACCTCCAAAGTCCCTGAGGCCATCCCAATAGTGTAGGTCGCCCGGAACAAACAAGGACTGTCTGACACCAGCTGATAATCGACATCCACTCATACCATAGATGGATGTCCCCAGAGAAGAAGATTGAACCAGACAGGACCCTAGGCCATAATAGGATCCATTGCTTTGGGTTACAGGCATGTGTCCTCAAAAGCCTGATTCCAATACGAGCATAGGGGTTTTCCTGAGGCACCCATCAGAACTCATCTCGTCTCCACAAGGAAACCTGTGCATGGGAGCCATGTCCAAAGCTTAGGAGAGTACTTCAGGTTCCCGGTGACACCGCCCCATTCCAAGGCCCTCATGGACACAAAAACACATTAGGACCCATCCTCAGGAAAGTCCATTTCAACTCAGCCACCCCGGTTGCTCCGGCAGAGCCATCAGATCAAAACTGTCTCGTTGCTAGGAGACAATTGGAATGCGAGGCGGGCTTTCCAGGCATCCATCCGCGATCGGTGCTCTAGAGTATATCCATATGGGATGTCCTGGAGCTGTCCAACAGGTCTCAATTGTCCCGCAGAAGGAATCCTTGAAGGGGGCATCCCACAACTCCCAACGTGGGAAAACCTCAATGGCCTCGAGATTCCGCTCCCTTCATGAAGCGGGCTTCATGCACAGGAACTCCAACCTGAGCCAACGTCTGATCCTCGCGCTGACTTCAGAAGCATGATATATTGGTTCAGATCTGCAGGGGGTACCTGCCGTGCCTTTTCCCTGAAACCCAAGTCTAGCTTGTCTTCTCACACTTCCGTCCTCACACTCCTGGCCCCGAAGTCCTAAAATTTGGCAATTCCGGACCCACAATGCAGCACTCTGCCGGCCCTCTAGAAAAAAAAAAAATATGGCCTCATGAGCTACCCAGGCACCTTAAATGAAGATAAACCTACACAGCACTCGACCTTACCCAAATTATATAGTCTAACCTGGGCACTAATGCACTGTCGAACACAGCCTGAGCCCGAACTTCCTGACCAACACACAGAAAGCTGACCGCACACTGAGCACATAAAACCCGCCATGGCCTTAGGTCATCATCTCTTCCCTACCTCAGTTTTCAGGCTTCAGAACCGAGACCTTATCTCCAATCACTGCCCAGGGGTGAATGTGATGCAGAAATCAGTACTCCTCCTTACCCATGGCAAGAACCCTTGTGGTTGGCACGTTGTCCAACATTCAGTGTAGGAGAAACCAGCATTCACGCTGAGGCCCTGCCCATTCTTGAGTGAGACGAGGGCATACACACGCATTGTGACCCTCATCATGAGTCCTGTCCTCTAGAAAGTCCTCTCAGTGGCTGGACCATTAGATGTCATAATGGGCTTGACATGTCCCTAGGCCCCAATTTTTAACCAGATTTCTGATTGTCCAGTCGCCCCTCCCCAGGGCTCTACTCCGGAATCCCTCATTTAGTGGGACACCTGAGGTTAAAAAAGAAAACAACAACAACAACAACAACTACAAAACGGACTTCTTCCAGCCCACAGAATGACCCCAAACTCTTTGGACGGGGCCAAACCACCAGAGAGTAAGACTCGTCCATTTCCCATGAAGTCACCCAGAAATTCCACGACCATGAGTGACACGATATCCAGTGACAAAAACTTGAGCAGGAGCCTCACACTCGCCCTTCTTTCAAATCCAGAAGAGTTCTCCTCATGATCTGTAGATCAGTCCTGCCATACCTATGACCCGAAACATAAGCCGAGTTTGTGTTTTCAGACAACTGTCCAAACAGCCCTGGCCTACACAACCTACAGGCTCAGGCCCCTGGAGCCAAACCTGAGGACTGTACTTGCCCTCTCCAAGGGAATTGTGTGTGCCCATTCCAATGGCCACAACCCTTCTAATAGGATAAACCTCCAAAGTCCCTGATCCATCTCAATAGTGGTGGCTTCCCAGGAAAAACAGGGGCAATCTGAGCCCAAATGAGCACCTACGTGCACTCAGACCCATAGACAGATGTCCCCAGAGGTAAAAAGGAAAGAACAGGCCCCTAGGCACTAATCAGATCCATTGCTTTGGTTTCCAGGCATCTCTCCTCAGAGGCCTGGATTTCAAAAGCAGCATATAGCTGTTTCTTGATTCACCCATCAGAAAACATCTCATCTACACATGGGAAACTTGCACGTTGGAGCTGTGTCAAAGCCTCTGTTTAGGAGAACCATTTAGGGCCCCAGTGCCACCGCTTCATTCCAAGGTCTCCATAGACTTAAAAGTACATTAGGACCCATCCTTAGGGGTGCCCATTTTAATGCAGCGTCCTCGGTTGCTCCCCACAGATCCAGGAGATCTAACCTGTCTTGTTGCTAGGAGACAATTGGAATGCGAGGTGGGCTACGCAGCCATCCATCCTTAGAACCCTGCTCAGAATCATTGGCCTGGAGCCAAGCAACAGGTCTCAATTGACCTGCAGAAGACTATCTTCTGTTTGGAGCTTCTCATAAATCCCATCGTGGGAAAACCCCAATGGCCTCGTGATACCCCCCCCCCCCAATTCATGAAGGGGCCATCAGGGACAGAAACTCCAACCTGAGCGATCGTCTGATCCTCGCCCTGACTTCAGATGCACAAGATCTCCATTCAGGTCTGTAGATTGTGCCTGCCATGGCCTCACCCAGAAACCTAAGCCTAGCTTGTGTTCTCAGACTTTTGTCGTCAGACTACTGGCCCACAAGCCCACCAGTTTGGCAATCCAGAACTACAATGCAGCACTCTGCCGGCCCTCCAGTAGAAAAACATTGTCCTCTGGGGCTACCCAGTAATCCCAAATGAGGATCAACCTGCACCGACCTTGGCTGTACCCCAAATACATAGGCTGACCAGGGCACTAATGCCCTTTCTGACACAGTCTGAGCCTGGACTCCCTGGCCCGTCCCAGACAGCTGGCCGCACACTGAGCACATCGAGCCTCCGTGGCCTTAGGTCGTCATCTCTTCCCAACCTCGGTTTCCAGGTTTCAGAACCTAGACCTTATCTCCAATCACTGCCCAAGGTTGAAGGTGATGCAGAAATCAGAACTCCTTTCCATGGCAAGAAACCTTGTGGTTGGCATGTTGTCTAACGTTCAGTGTGGTTGAAACCAGTGTGGCCCATGTGGCCCCGCCCATGCTCGCGGGCCACATTGGTCACAAACACACATTGTGACGCTCAGGCTGAGCCCAGTCCTCAAGTAAGGCCACTCAGTGGCTGGATGAAGAGATAGCAAATTTGGCTTGCCATGCCCCTAGGCCCCAATTTTTAACCATATTTCGGGATGTCCCTTCAGTCTTCCCCACGGCTTGGCTTTGGAATTCCTCTTTTGGTGGGACACCTGAGGTAACAAACCTGAAATGAGTCCTCCCATCCCACATATTGACGAAAAGCAATTGGGAATCGGGCCAAAACCTCAGAGAGGAAGATTCGTCCATGGCCCATGAGGCCTTCCCGACATTCCACGGCCATCGCTGATAAAAAATCCAGACACAAAAGCCTGAACAAGCGACTCAGTCTCGAACTTTCTTCATATCCTGAAGAGTTCTTCTCATGGTTTGTAGATCGGGCCTTCCATACCTACGTCCCCAAACCTAAGCTGAGTTTGTTTTCAGACAACTGTCCATACAGCCCTGGCCTACACAACCTACAGGCTCAGAACCCTGGAGCCAAACCTGAGGACTGTACTTGCCCTCTCCAAGGGAATTGTGTGTGCCCATTCCAATGGCCACAACCCTTCTAATAGGATAAACCTCCAAAGTCCCTGATCCATCTCAATAGTGGTGGCTTCCCAGGAAAAACAGGGGCAATCTGAGTCCAACTGAGCACCTACCTGCACTCAGACCCATAGCCAGATGTCCCCAGAGGTAAAATGGAACGAACAGGCCCCTAGGCACTAATCAGATCCATTGCTTTGGTTTCCAGGCATCTCTCCTCAGAGGCCTGGATTTCAAAAGCAGCATATAGCTGTTTCTTGATTCACCCATCAGAAAACATCTCATCTACACATGGGAAACTTGCACGTTGGAGCTGTGTCAAAGCCTCTGTTTAGGAGAATCCTTTAGGGCCCCAGTGCCACCGCTTCATTCCAAGTTCTCCATAGACACAAAAGCACATTAGGACCCATCCTTAGGGGTGTCCATTTCAACTCAGCATCATCGGTAGCTCCCCACAGATCCAGGAGATCTAACCTGTCTTGTTGCTAGGAGACAATTGGAATGCGAGGTGGGCTACCCAGCCATCCATCCTTAGAACCCTGCTCAGAATCATTGGCCTGGAGTCAAACAACAGTCTCAATTGTCCTGCAGAAGACTCTCTGCAGTTTGGAGCTTCTCACAACTCCCATCGTGGGAAAACCCCCATGGCCTCGTGATGCCCCCCCATTCATGAAGGGGCCATCAGGGACAGAAACTCCAACCTGAGTGATCGTCTGATTCTTGCCCTGACTTCAGATGCATGAGATCTCGATTCAGGTCTGTAGATTGTGCCTGCCATGGCCTCACCCAAAAACCTAAGCCTAGCTTGTGTTCTCAGACATTTGTCGTCAGACTACTGGCCCACAAGCCCTCCATTTGGCAATCCAGAACTACAATGCAGCACTCTGCCTGCCCTCCGGAAGAAAAACATTGTCCTCTGGGGATACCCAGTAACCCCAAATGAGGATCAACTTGCACCGAACTTGGCTGTACCCCAAATACATAGGCTGACCAGGGCACTAATGCCCTTTCTGACATAGCCTGAGCCTGGAACCCCTGGCCCGTCCCAGACAGCTGGCCGCACACTGAGCACATCGAGCCGCCATGGCCTTAGGTCGTCATCTCTTCCCGGTTTTCAGGTTTCAGAACCTAGACCTTATCTCCAATCGCTGCCCAAGGTTGAAGGTGATGCAGAAATCAGAACTCCTTCCCCATGGCAAGAAACCTTGTGGTTGGCATGTTGTCCAACGTTCAGTGTCGATGAAACCAGACTGGCCCATGAGGCCCCGCCCATGCTCGTGGGCCACATTGGTCACAAACACACATTGTGACCCTCAGGCTGAGCCCAGTCCTCAAGTAAGGCCACTCAATGGCTGGATGAAGAGATAGCTATTGGGCTTGCCATGCCCCTAGGCCCCAACTTTTAACCATATTTCGGGATGTCCCTTCCGGCTTCCCCAGGGCTTGGATTTGGAATTCCTCTTTTGGTGGGACACCTGAGGTTACAAACCTGAAAGGAGACCTCCCATCCCACAGAATGACGAAAAGCAATTGGGAATCGGGCCAAATCCTCAGAGAGGAAGATTCGTCCATGGCCCATGAGGCCTGCCCGACATTCCACGGCCATCGCTGATACAAAATCCAGAGACAAAAGCCTGAGCAAGCGCCTCAGACTAGCACTTTCTTCATATCCTGAAGAGTTCTTCTCATGGTTTGTCAATCGGGCCTGCCATAACTATGTCCCCAAACCTAAGCTGAGTTTGTGTTTTCAGACTTCTGTCCTCAAATTCTTGGGCCACACACCCTCCAGGCTGGGCGCCTGAAGCCACACATTAGGACTGTGTCTACCAATCCATGGGAATTCTGCCCATTCCATGGTCCAAAATCGTACAAATTAGGAGAAACCTCCAACGACCCTGAGGCCATCCCAATAGTGTGGGTCGCCCGGAACAAACAAGGGGTGTCTGACACCAGCTGATAATCGACCTCCACTCATACCATAGATGATGTACCCAGAAAAGTGGATTGAACCAGACAGGACCTTAGGTCATAATAGGATCCATTGCTTTGGGTTACAGGCATGTGTCCTCAAAAGCCTGATTCCAATACAGCATAGGGGTTTTCCTGAGGCACCCATCAGAACTCATCTCGTCTCCACAAGGAAACCTGTGCATGGGAGCCATGTCCAAAGCTTAGGAGAGTACTTCAGGGTCCCGGTGCCACCGCCCCATTCCAAGGCCCTCATGGACACAAAAACACATTAGGACCCATCCTCAGGAAAGTCCATTTCAACTCATCCACCCAGGTTGCTCCCGCAGAGCCATCAGTTCTAAACTGTCTTTTTGCTAGGAGACAATTGGAATGCGAGGCGGGCTTCCCA
This sequence comes from Mustela nivalis, assembly GCF_964662115.1. Lineage (NCBI taxonomy): Eukaryota > Metazoa > Chordata > Mammalia > Carnivora > Mustelidae > Mustela > Mustela nivalis. Next base: position 188,723 of record NW_028136118.1, on the reverse strand, counting down.
GGCATCCATCCCCGAACGGTGCTCTGGAGTCATTCCATATGGGATGTCCTGGAGCTGTCCAACAGGTCTCAATTGTCCCGCAGAAGGAATCCTTGAAGGGGGCATCCCACAACTCCCAACGTGGGAAAACCTCAATGTCCTCGAGATTCTGCTCCCTTCATGAAGCGGCCGTCATGCTCAGAAACTCCAACCTGAGCCAACGTCTGATCCTCGCCCTGACTTCAGATGCATGAGATATTGGTTCAGATCTGCAGGGGGTACCTGCCGTGCCCTCGCCCTGAAACCCAAGTCTAGCTTGTCTTCTCAGACTTCCGTCCTCACACTCCTGGCCCCAAAGCCCTCAAGCTTGGCAATTCCGGACCCCCAATGCAGCACTCTGCCTGCTCTCTAGAAAAAAAATTATTGACTCATGAGCTGCCCAGGCACCTTAAATGAGGGTAAAAATACACAGCTCTCGACTTTACCCAAATTATATAGTCTAACCTGGGCACTAATGCACTGTCGAACACAACCTGAGCCCGGAACTCCTGACCAACACCCAGAAAGCTGACCGCACACTGAGCACATAAAACCCGCCATGGCCTTAGGTCATCATCTCTTCCCTACCTCAGTTTTCAGGCTTCAGAACCGAGACCTTATCTCCAATCACTGCCCAGGGGTGAGTCTGATGCAGAAATCAGTACTCCTCCTTACCCATGGCAAGAACCCTTGTGGTTGGCACGTTGTCCAACGATCAGTGTAGGAGAAACCAGCATTCACGCTGAGGCCCTGCCCATTCTTGAGTGAGACGAGGGCATACACACGCATTGTGACCCTCAGCATGAGTCCTGTCCTCTAGTAAGTCCTCTCAGTGGCTGGATCATTAGATGTCATAATGGGCTTGACATGTCCCTAGGCCCAAATTTTTAACCAGATTTCTGATTGTCCAGTCGCCCCTCCCCAGGGCTCTACTCCGGAATCCCTCATTTAGTGGGACACCTGAGGTTAAAAAAGAAAACAACAACAACAACAACAACAACAACAAAACGGACTTCTTCCAGCCCACAGAATGACCCCAAACTCTTTGGACGGGGCCAAACCACCAGAGAGTAAGACTCGTCCATTTCCCATGAAGTCACCCAGAAATTCCACGACCATGAGTGACACGATATCCAGTGACAAAAACTTGAGCAGGAGCCTCACACTCGCCCTTCTTTCAAATCCCGAAGAGTTCTCCTCATGGTCTGTAGATCAGTCCTGCCATACCTATGACCCGAAACATAAGCCGAGTTTGTGTTTTCAGACAACTGTCCAAACAGCCCTGGCCTACACAACCTACAGGCTCAGGCCCCTGGAGCCAAACCTGAGGACTGTACTTGCCTTCTCCAAGGGAATTGTGTGTGCCCATTCCAATGGCCACAACCCTTCTAATAGGATAAATCTCCAAAGTCCCTGATCCATCTCAATAGTGGTGGCTTCCCAGGAAAAACAGGGGCAATCTGAGCCCAACTGAGCACCTACCTGCACTCAGACCCATAGACAGATGTCCCCAGAGGTAAAAAGGAAAGAACAGGCCCCTAGGCACTAATCAGATCCATTGCTTTGGTTTCCAGGCATCTCTCCTCAGAGGCCTGGATTTCAAAAGCAGCATATAGCTGTTTCTTGATTCACCCATCAGAAAACATCTCATCTACACATGGGAAACTTGCACGTTGGAGCTGTGTCAAAGCCTCTGTTTAGGAGAACCATTTAGGGCCCCAGTGCCACCGCTTCATTCCAAGGTCTCCATAGACTTAAAAGTACATTAGGACCCATCCTTAGGGGTGCCCATTTTAATGCAGCGTCCTCGGTTGCTCCCCACAGATCCAGGAGATCTAACCTGTCTTGTTGCTAGGAGACAATTGGAATGCGAGGTGGGCTACACAGCCATCCATCCTTAGAACCCTGCTCAGAGTCATTGGCCTGGAGCCAAGCAACAGGTCTCAATTGACCTGCAGAAGACTCTCTTCTGTTTGGAGCTTCTCATAAATCCCATCGTGGGAAAACCCCCATGGCCTCGTGATACCCCCCCCCCCAATTCATGAAGGGGCCATCAGGGACAGAAACTCCAACCTGAGCGATCGTCTGATCCTCGCCCTGACTTCAGATGCACGAGATCTCTATTCAGGTCTGTAGATTGTGCCTGCCATGGCCTCACCCAGAAACCTAAGCCTAGCTTGTGTTCTCAGACTTTTGTTGTCAGACTACTGGCCCACAATCCCTCCAGTTTGGCAATCCAGAACTACAATGCAGCACTCTGCCGGCCCTCCAGTAGAAAAACATTGTCCTCTGGGGCTACCCAGTAACCCCAAATGAGGATCAACCTGCACCGACCTTGGCTGTACCCCAAATACATAGGCTGACCAGGGCACTAAAGCCCTTTCTGACACAGTCTGAGCTTGGATTCCCTGGCCCGTCCCAGACAGCTGGCCGCACACTGAGCACATCGAGCCTCCGTGGCCTTAGGTCGTCATCTCTTCCCAACCTCGGTTTCCAGGTTTCAGAACCTAGACCTTATCTCCAATCACTGCCCAAGGTTGAAGGTGATGCAGAAATCAGAACTCCTTTCCCATGGCAAGAAACCTTGTGGTTGGCATATTGTCTAACGTTCAGTGTGGTTGAAACCAGTGTGGCCCATGTGGCCCCGCCCATGCTCGCGGGCCACATTGGTCACAAACACACATTGTGACGCTCAGGCTGAGCCCAGTCCTCAATTAAGGCCACCTAGTGGCTGGATGAAGAGATAGCAAATTTGGCTTGCCATGCCCCTAGGCCCCAATTTTTAACCATATTTCGGGATGTCCCTTCAGTCTTCCCCACGGCTTGGCTTTGGAATTCCTCTTTTGGTGGGACACCTGAGGTAACAAACCTGAAATGAGTCCTCCCATCCCACAGATTGACGAAAAGCAATTGGGAATCGGGCCAAAACCTCAGAGAGGAAGATTCGTCCATAACACATGAGGCCTCCCCGACATTCCACGGCCATCGCTGATAAAAAATCCAGACACAAAAGCCTGAACAAGCGACTCAGTCTCGAACTTTGTTCATATCCTGAAGAGTTCTTCTCATGGTTTGTAGATCGGGCCTGCCATACCTACGTCCCCAAACCTAAGCTGAGTTTGTTTTCAGACAACTGTCCATACAGCCCTGGCCTACACAACCTACAGGCTCAGAACCCTGGAGCCAAACCTGAGGACTGTACTTGCCCTCTCCAAGGGAATTGTGTGTGCCCATTCCAATGGCCACAACCCTTCTAATAGGATAAACCTCCAAAGTCCCTGATCCATCTCAATAGTGGTGGCTTCCCAGGAAAAACAGGGGCAATCTGAGCCCAACTGAGCACCTACATGCACTCAGACCCATAGACAGATGTCCCCAGAGGTAAAAAGGAACGAACAGGCCCCTAGGCACTAATCAGATCCATTGCTTTGGTTTCCAGGCATCTCTCCTCAGAGGCCTGGATTTCAAAAGCAGCATAAAGCTGTTTCTTGATTCACCCATCAGAAAACATCTATCTACACATGGGAAACTTGCACGTTGGAGCTGTGTCAAAGCCTCTGTTTAGGAGAATCCTTTAGGGCCCCAGTGCCACCGCTTCATTCCAAGTTCTCCATAGACACAAAAGCACATTAGGACCCATCCTTAGAGGTGTCCATTTCAAATCAGCATCCTCGGTAGCTCCCCACAGATCCAGGAGATCTAACCTGTCTTGTTGCTAGGAGACAATTGGAATGCGAGGTGGGCTACCCAGCCATCCATCCTTAGAACCCTGCTCAGAATCATTGGCCTGGAGCCAAACAACAGGTCTCAATTGTCCTGCAAAAGACTCTCTGCAGTTTGGAGCTTCTCACAACTCCCATAGTGGGAAAACACCCATGGCCTCGTGATGCCCCCCCATTCATCAAGGGGCCATCAGGGACAGAAACTCCAACCTGAGCGATCGTCTGATTCTCGCCCTGACTTCAGATGCATGAGATCTCGATTCAGGTCTGTTGATTGTGCCTGCCATGGCCTCACCCAAAAACCTAAGCCTAGCTTGTGTTCTCAGACATTTGTCGTCAGACTACTGGCCCACAAGCCCTCCATTTGGCAATCCAGAACTACAATGCAGCACTCTGCCTGCCCTCCAGAAGAAAAACATTGTCCTCTGGGGATACCCAGTAACCCCAAATGAGGATCAACCTGCACCGAACTTGGCTGTACCCCAAATACATAGGCTGACCAGGGCACTAATGCCCTTTCTGACATAGCCTGAGCCTGGACCCCCTGGCCCCTCCCAGACAGCTGGCCGCACACTGAGCACATCGAGCCGCCATGGCCTTAGGTCGTCATCGATTCCCAACCTCGGTTTTCAAGTTTCAGAACCTAGACCTTATATCCAATCACTGTCCATGTTGAAGGTGATGCAGAAATCAGAACTCCTTCCCCATGGCAAGAAACCTTGTGGTTGGCATGTTGTCCAACGTTCAGTGTCCTTGAAACCAGAATGGCCCATGAGGCCCCGCCCATGCTCGCGGGCCACATTGCTCACAAACACACATTGTGACCCTCAGGCTGAGCCCAGTCCGCAAGTAAGGCCACTCAATGGCTGGATGAAGAGATAGCTATTGGGCTTGCCATGCCCCTAGGCCCCAACTTTTAACCATATTTCGGGATGTCCCTTCAGGCTTCCCCACGGCTTGGATTTGGAATTCCTCTTTGGTGGGACACCTGAGGTAACAAACCTGAAAGGAGACCTCCCATCCCACAGATTGACGAAAAGCAATTGGGAATCGGGCCAAATCCTCAGAGAGGAAGATTCGTCCATGGCCCATGAGGCGTCCCCGACATTCCACGGCCATCGCTGATACAAAATCCAGAGACAAAAGCCTGAGCAAGCGCCTCAGACTCGCACTTTCTTCATATCCTGAAGAGTTCTGCTCATGGTTTGTCAATCGGGCCTGCCATAACTACGTCCCCAAACCTAAGCTGAGTTTGTGTTTTCAGACTTCTGTCCTCAAATTCTTGGGCCACACACCCTCCAGGCTGGGGGCCTGAAGCCACACATTAGGACTGTGTCTACCAATCCATGGGAATTCTGCCCATTCCATGGTCCAAAATCGTACAAATTAGGAGAAACCTCCAACGACCCTGAGGCCATCCCAATAGTGTGGGTCGCCCGGAACAAACAAGGGGTGTCTGACACCAGCTGATAATCGACCTCCACTCATACCATAGATGGATGTACCCAGAAAAGTGGATTGAACCAGACAGGACCCTAGGCCATAATAGGAATCATTGCTTTGGGTTACAGGCATGTGTCCTCAAAAGCCTGATTCCAATACGAGCATAGGGGTTTTCCTGAGGCACCCATCAGAACTCATCTCGTCTCCACAAGGAAACCTGTGCATGGGAGCCATGTCCAAAGCTTAGGAGAGTACTTCAGGGTCCCGGTGCCACCGCCCAATTCCAAGGCCCTCATGGACACAAAAACACATTAGGACCCATCCTCAGGAAAGTCCATTTCAACTCATCCACCCAGGTTGCTCCCGCAGAGCCATCAGTTCTAAACTGTCTTGTTGCTAGGAGACAATTGGAATGCGAGGCGGGCTTCCCAGGCATCCATCCCCGAACGGTGCTCTGGAGTCATTCCATATGGGATGTCCTGGAGCTGTCCAACAGGTCTCAATTGTCCCGCAGAAGGAATCCTTGAAGGGGGCATCCCACAACTCCCAACTTGGGAAAACCTCAATGTCCTCGAGATTCCTCTCCCTTCATGAAGCGGCCGTCATGCTCAGAAACTCCAACCTAGCCAACGTCTGATCCTCGCCCTGACTTCAGATGCATGAGATATTGGTTCAGATCTGCAGGGGGTACCTGCCGTGCCCTCGCCCTGAAACCCAAGTCTAGCTTGTCTTCTCAGACTTCCGTCCTCACACTCCTGGCCCCAAAGCCCTCAAGTTTGGCAATTCCGGACCCACAATGCAGCACTCTGCCTGCCCTCTAGAAAAAAAAATTATTGCCTCATGAGCTGCCCAGGCACCTTAAATGAGGGTAAACCTACACAGCTCTCGACTTTACCCAAATTATATAGTCTAACCTGGGCACTAATGCACTGTCGAACACAACCTGAGCCCGGAACTCCTGACCAACACCCAGAAAGCTGACCGCACACTGAGCACATAAAACCCGCCATGGCCTTAGGTCATCATCTCTTCCCTACCTCAGTTTTCAGGCTTCAGAACCGAGACCTTATCTCCAATCACTGCCCAGGGGTGAGTCTGATGCAGAAATCAGTACTCCTCCTTTACCATGGCAAGAACCCTTGTGGTTGGCACTTTGTCCAACGATCAGTGTAGGAGAAACCCTGAGGCCCCGCCCATTCTTGAGTGCGAGGAGGGCATACACACGCATTGTGACCCTCATCATGAGTCCTGTCCTTTAGTAAGTCCTCTCAGTGGCTGGACCTTTAGATGTCATAATGGGCTTGAAATGTCACTCGGCCCCAATTTTTAACCAGATTTCTGACTGTCCAGTCGCCCCTCCCCAGGGCTCTACTCTGGAATCCCTCATTTGGTGGGACACCTGAGGTTAAAAAAGAAAAAAAAAAAAAAAAAAAAAAAAAACGGACTTCTTCCAGCCACAGAATGACCCCAAACTCTTTGGACGGGGCCAAACCACCAGAGAGTAAGAATCGTCCATTTCCCATGAAGTCACCTAGAAATTCCACGACCATGAGTGACACGATATCCAGAGACAAAAACTTGAGCAGGAGCCTCACACTCGCCCTTCTTTCAAATCCAGAAGAGTTCTCCTCATGGTCTGTAGATCAGTCTTGCCATACCTATGACCCGAAACATAAGCCGAGTTTGTGTTTTCAGAGAACTGTCCAAACAGCCGTGGCCTACACAACCTACAGGCTAACGCCCCTGGAGCCAAACCTGAGGACTGTACTTGCCCTCTCCAAGGGAATTGTGTGTGCCCATTCCAATGGACACAACCCTTCTAATAGGATAAACCTCCAAAGTCCCTGATCCATCTCAATAGTGGTGGCTTCCCAGGAAAAACAGGGGCAATCTGAGCACTACAGAGCACCTACCTGACCTCAGACCCATAGACAGATGTCCCCAGAGGTAAAAAGGAAAGAACAGGCCCCTAGGCAGTAATCAGATCCATTGCTTTCGTTTCCAGGCATCTCTCCTCAGAGGCCTGGAATTCAAAAGCAGCATATAGCTGTTTCTTGTTTCACCCATCAGAAAACATCTCATCTAAACATGGGATACTTGCACGTTGGAGCTGTGTCAAAGCCTCTCTTTAGTAGAACTCTTTAGGGCCCAAGTGCCACCGCTTCATTCCAAGGTCTCCTTAGACACAAAAGCACATTAGGACCCATGCCCAGGGGTGTCCATTTTAATGCAGCGTCCTCAGTTGCTCCCCACAGATCCAGGAGATCTAACCTGTCTTGTTGCTAGGAGACAATTGGAATGCGAGGTGTGCTACCCAGCCATCCATCCTTAGAACCCTGCTCAGAATCATTGGCCTGGAGCCAAACAACAGGTCTCAATTGTCCTGCAGAAGACTCTCTGCAGTTTGGAGCTTCTCACAACTCCCATCGTGGGAAAACCCCCATGGCCTCGTGATCCCCCCCCCCATTCATGAAGGGGCCATCATGGACAGAAACTACAACCTGAGCGATCGTCTGATCCTCGCCCTGACTTCAGATGCATGAGATCTCGATTCAGGTCTGTAGATTGTGCCTGCCATGGCCTCACCCAGAAACCTAAGCCTAGCTTGTGTTCTCAAACTTTTGTCGTCAGACTACTGGCCCACAAGCCCTCCAGTTTGGCAATCCAGAACTACAATGCAGCACTCTGCCTGCCCTCCAGAAGAAAAACATTGTCCTCTGGGGCTACCCAGTAACCCCAAATGAGGATCAACCTGCACCGACCTTGGCTGTACCCCAAATACATAGGCTGACCAGGGCACTAATGCCCTTTCTGACACAGCCTGAGCCTGGACTTCCTGGCCCGTCCCAGACAGCTGGCCGCACACTGAGCACATCGAGCCGCCATGGCCTTAGGTCGTCATCTCTTCCCAACCTCGGATTTCAGGCTTTAGATTCTAGACCTTACCTCCAATCACTGCCCAGGGTTGAACGGGATGCAGAAATCAGAACTCCTTCCCCATGGCAAGATACCTTGTGTTTGGCATGTTGTCCAACTTTCAGTGTAGTTGAATCCAGTGTTGCCCATGAGGCCCCGCCATGCTCGCAGGCTACATTGGTCACAAACACACATTGTGACCCTCAACCTGACCAAAGTCCTCAAGTAAGGCCTCTCAGTGGCTGGATGAAGAGATAGCATATTGGGCTTGCCATGCCCCTAGTCCCCAATTTTGAACCATAGTTCTGGTAGTCCCTTCAGTCTTCCCCACGGCTTTGCTTTGGAATTCCTCTTTTCGTGGGACACCTGAGTAAACAAAACTGAAAGGAGTTCTCCCATCCCACAGATTGACGAAAAAAAATTGGGAATCGGGCGAAATCCTCATAGAGGTAGATTCGTCCATGGCCCATGAAGCATCCCCGACATTCTACGGCCATTGCTGATACAAATTCCAGAGACAAATGCCTGAGCAAGCGCCTCAGACTCGCTCTATATTCAAATCTTCATGAGTTCTTCTCATGGTTTGTATATTGGGCCTGCCATACCGACGTCCCCAAAAAAAGCTGAGTTTGTGTATCAGAATCACAATCAGAACTCTGCATTCCACATGGCTGTAATGCTTGTTCTTCACATGGAGTCACACCTTCACTTGGGGAACCCTTCATGGCCCCTGATGCCACGCCAAAACATGAGTGCTGCTTGGGCACAAATTCACACTATGACCCTAGCATGAGCCCCATGTCAAAGAAAGGCCTGTCAGGTTCGGGACGAAGATCCTGCATATAGTCCCTGCCATGCCCATAGGCACCCAGGACTAACTACATGGTGTGTATTCCAGTTGAAGGAACCCACTGCTGTGCTCTAGAGTCCCTCTCCTGGGGGGTTCTTTCTGGCAGAAAACAGTACTCTTCACTTCCCACAGAATGAACCCAAACACTTGGGAGCTTGGACAATCCCCCGAGAGGAAGGCTCTTCCTCGGCCCCTGAGGCAACCCCTACCGTGACCGGACACTGTGAACGCAACACCCAGAGACAAAAGCCTGAGCAATTGCCTCCCACTTGCCCTCATTTGATATTCAGAGAATCTCCCCTCACGGACTGGAGATCAGGCCTGCCATTACCTTGGCCCCTTCCTGAGCCAAGTTTGCTTTTTCAGACATCAGTCCCCACAGCCCTGGCAAACACAGCCTCTAGGCTGGGTCCTCTGGAGCCATACAACAGAACCGTGCCTGCTCTCTCCTGGGAAACTGTGTCCATTCCTTTGGACACACACCTCCAGAATATGAGAAACCTCAAGGCCCCCGAGGACATCCCACTACTGGGAGCCTCCCTGGACACACAGGGGCATTCGGACACAAGCTGAGCAGCTACCTCCACGAAGGCATGCACACAGATGTCAACAGAGATAGAAGGTTGAGCCGGACAGGCCCTTAGGCCATAATCTCAACTCTTGCTTTGGGTTCCAGGTGTTACTCCTCAGAGGCTTTGGTTCGAAGAAAGGATATGGGGCTTTCCTGAGGCACTGAACAGAACTCCTCTCGTCTCCACATGGGGAGCTTTATTACTGGGGATGTATCAAACCCTTCAGGTAGTGCCCAAGCAGCACTTGAGTGCTGATTGGGAACAAATTCACACTGTGACCCTAGCATGAGCCCCATGTCAAAGAAAGGCCTGTCAGGGCCTGGACAAAGAGCCCGCATATGGGGCTTGCCAAGCCCCTTTGCACCCAAACCTCACCAGGGTTTGAGATTTCCAGTCGCCCCGCCCGTACCTGGGGCTCTGATCTGGAATCCCTTTCTTGGAGAGACACATGAGCCAGACAACACGACTCCACCCTTCCCACAAAATGACCCCAAACTCTTGGGAGCTGGGACAAATCCCCAGAGAGGGATACTCGTCCACAGTACCTGAGGCCACTGCTCCAATCCACGGCTATCCCGGACACAACATCCAGAGACAAAAGCCTGAAGGAACGCCTTCCACTCGCCCTTGTTTCAGAGGCCCAGGAGTTCCCTCTCGGGCTGTACCTCCGGCCTGCCATACCCTAGGCACCACTCATAAGCTGACTTTGTGTTTTAAGACTTCTGTGCCCACAGCCTGGACCCACACACCTCCAGGCTAGGGCCTCTGGAGCCACAGCGAAAGTTTGTGCCTGCCCTCTCCAAGGAAAGTGTGCCCAATCCATTGACCACAACCCTACAGGTTAGGGAAAAGCTCCAAGGCCCCTGAGGACATCAATAGTGTAGGCCACCCTGGACTAAGAGGGGCTCTCTGACACCAGCGGAGCAACTATCTCCACTTAGACTCTCAGAAAGTGTCCCCAGAGACAGAAGGTTGAAATGGACAGGCCCCCAGGCCCTAATATGAACCTTAGCTTTGTTCCATGTGTCCGTTCTCAGAGGACTGTTTTCATAGACCAGCACATGGGGCTTTTCTGAGGCACCAAACAGCGGATCTCTCGTCTCCACATGGGCAGCTTTCTTACTGGGGATGTATCAAACCATTCAGGTAGGAGAGTTTCGCAGGGCCACTGAACAACCAGCACATTCCAAGGTCTCCATGGACCCAAACAAACATTATGACGCATCCTCAGGAGAGGCCATTTCAACTCAGCCACATGGGTCGTGTGTTCCAGAGGCCCAAGATCAAACATATCTTATCGCTAATGGCCAATTGGAATGCGAGGCATGCTGTACAGGGATCCATCCTTCGAACCCTGCTCTCCAGTCCTTCCGTATGGTATGTCCTGGAGCCATGCAACAGGACTCGAATGTCCCGCAGAAGGAAACCTTGTGGTTTGGGGCAACCTCCAAACTCAGCGTGGGAAAACTTCCTTGGCCTCATGAGGCCCCCGCTTCATGAAGGTGCCATCATGGACACATACTCCAGCCTCAGCCAACGTCTGATCCTCAGCCTGACTTCAGATGCAGGAGATTTTGATTCAGCCTCTGCAGAATGGGCCTGCTCTGCCCTTGGCTCCAATCCTCACCCTAGCTTGTGTTTTCAGACTTCCGTCCTCTCACTCCAGGCCCACAAGCCCTCCCTACTGGGAATTCTGGGGCCACAATGAAGCACTCTGCCTGCCTCCCAGGAGAAAAACATTGTCTATGGCGCTGCCCAGAAACCCCAAATGAGGATCAAACTGCTTGGCCCTCGGCAACACCCCAATTGCATAGGCTACCTTAAACACTGATGCTCTGAGGCAAATAGCCTGAGCCCAGACCTTCCAACAGACACCGACACAGCTGGCTGCACACCCAGCACATTGGACCCGCCACTGCCTTAGGCCACCATCCATTCCCAACCTGGGTTTTCAGTCATCGGAACCTAGACCTTATCTCCAATCCCTGCACAGGGGGGAACCTGTTGCACAAGTCAGAACCCCTCCTTCCCCATGGCAAGAAAACTTGCTGCTGGCAGTGAGTCAAACCTTCAGTGTAGGAGAAAACGGCATGGCCCATGAGGCAACGCCCAAGCGTTAGGGCCGCCTTGGGCACAAACACACATTGTGACCCTCAGCGTGAGTACCTTATTCAAGTAACGCCTCTCAGTGACTGGACCAAGAGCCCGCATATGTGGCTTGCCATGCCCATAGGCACCCAGGATTAACTAGATGGTGTGTATTCCAGTTCAGGGAACCCACTGCTGTGCTCTAGAGTCCCTCTCCTGGGGGGTCCCCTGTGGCAGAAAACAGTACTCTTCCCTTCCCACAGAATGAATCCAAACACTTGGGAGCTTGCACAATCCCCCGAGAGGAAGGCTCTTCCTCGGCCTCTGAGACAACCCCTACCCTGAACGGACACTGTGAACGCAACACCCAGAGACAAAATCCTGAGTGACTGCCTCCCACTCTCCCTCCTTTGATATCCAGAGGATCTCCCCTCACGGACTGGAGATCAGTCCTGCCATTACCTTGGCCACTAGCTGAGCCAAGTTTGCTTTTTCAGACATCTGTCCCCACAGCCCTGGCAAACACAGCCTCTAGGCTGAATCCTCTGGAGCCATACCACAGGACCGTGCCTGCTCTCTCCTGGGAAACTGTGTCCATTCCTTTGGACACACACCTCCAGAATATGAGAAACCTCAAGGCCCCCGAGGACATCCCACTACTGGGAGGCTCCCTGGACACACAGGGGCATTCGGACACCAGCTGAGCAGCTACCTCCACGAAGGCATGCCCACAGATGTCAACAGAGATAGAAGGTTGAGCCGGACAGGCCCTTAGGCCGTAATCTCAACTCTTGCTTTGGGTTCCAGGTGTTACTCCTCAGAGGCTTTGGTTCGAAGAACAGGATATGGGGCTTTCCTGAGGCACTGAACAGAACTCCTCTCCTCTCCACATGGGAAGCTTCCCTGTTGGAGCTGTGTCAAACACCTCAGTTTGGAGCACCCTGCAGAGTCCCTGAGCCACCTCCACATTCCAAGGTCTCCCAGGCCACCAAGCCACAGTAGGACTCATCTTCAGGAGAGTCCATTTCAACTCTCCCCTCTGGGTAGCTCACCCAGGAGCCTGCAGATTGAGCCTGCCTTGTCCTGACTAAAGAGTGGGAATATGAGGTGGCGTTCCCAGGCATCCATGCTTAGACACCTGCTCTCGAGTCTTTCCGTATGGGGCCTCCTGGAACCATCCAATAGGACTCGACTGTCGTGCAGAAGGAAACCTTGAGGTTTGGAGTAGTTCACAAATCCCATCGTAGGCAAACATCCCTGGCCTAATGAAGCCCTCACCCTTCAGGAAGAGGCCATGCTGGACAAAAACTCTAGCCTGAGGCATGTCTCATAGTTGACATGACCTCAGTGCAGGAGATCTCGATTCAGCCTCTGCAGAGTGGCCCTGCCATGCCCTCGGTCCCAAACCTCATGCTAGCTTTTGTTTTCAGACTTCCTTCCTCACACTCCTGGCAACAAGCCCTACGGACTAGGAACTCCAGAACCACAACCCAGCCCAGTGTCTGCCCAACGGAAGAAAAACGTTTCCCTGTGGGGCTCTCCAGAAAACCCAGATGAGGATCAACCTGCTCGGGCCTCGACGGTCCCCGAACTGGATATGCTGCTCTGGGCACTCATGCTCTGTCTGACACAGCCTGAAGCCAGACGTCCAGACAGACAAAGAGACAGCTGGCCACACACCCAGCACTTCGGACACGCCATGGTCTTATGCCGTCACCTCTTCCTAACCTTGGTTTTCAGATATCTGAACCTAGACATTATATCAATTCTCCACACAGCTGGGTATCGCAAGCACAAAACAGAACTCCTCCTTCCCCATGGCTGTCAAGCTTGCTCTTGGCATGGAGTCACACCTTCAGGGTGGGAGAAACCTTCATGGCCCCTGATGCCACGCCCAAACTTGAGTGCTGCTTGAGCACAAATTCACACTGTGACCCTCAGCATGAGCCCCATGTCAAAGAAAGGCCTGTCAGGACCTGGACCAAGAGCCCGCATATGGGGCTTGCCAAGCCCCTATGCACCCAATCCTCACCAGTGTTTGAGTTTTCCAGTCGCCCCACCTGTACCTGGGCTCTGCTCTGGAATCCCTTTCTTGGAGAGACACATGAGCCAGACAACACGACTCCACCCTTCCCACAAAATGACCCCAAACTCATGAGGCCCCCGCTTCATGAAGGTGCCATCATGGACACATACTCCAGCCTCAGCCAACTTCTGATCCTCAGCCTGACTTCAGATGCAGGAGATTTTGATTCAGCCTCTGCCGATTGGGCCTGCTCTGCCCTTGGCTCCAATCCTCACCCTAGCTTGTGTTTTCAGACTTCCGTCCTCACACTCCTGGCCCACAAACCCTCCCTACTGGGAATTCTGGGGCCACAATGAAGCACTCTGCCTGCCTCCCAGGAGAAAAACATTGTCTATGGTGCTGCCCAGAAACCCCAAATGAGGATCAAACTGCTTGGCCCTCGGCAACACCCCAATTGCATAGGCTACCTTAAACACTGATGCTCTGAGGCAAATAGCCTGAGCCCAGACCTTCCAACAGACACCGACACAGCTGGCTGCACACCCAGCACATTGGACCCGCCACTGCCTTAGGCCACCATCCATTCCCAACCTGGGTTTCCAGTCATTGGAACCTAGATCTTATCTCCAATCCCTGCACAGGGGGAACCTGTTGCATAAGTCAGAACCCCTCCTTCCCCATGGCAAGAAACCTTGCTGCTGGCCGTGAGTCAAACCTTCAGTGTAGGAGAAAACGGCAAACCTGCCGGGCCTCATGATGCCCCCCATATCCTTCAGGGAGAGGCCATCATGGACAAAAACTCTAGCTTGAAGCTCGTCTCATAGTAGATATGACCGCAATGCAGGAGATCTTGATTCAGCCTCTGCAGAGTGGCCTGCCGTGCCCTCGGTCCCAAACCTCATGCTAGCTTGTGTTTTCAGGCTTCCTTCCTCACACTCCTGGCAAACAATCCCTCCAGAGTAGGATTTGCAGAACCACGAGCCAGCCCAGTGACTGCCCAAAGGTAGAAAACGTTTCCTTGTGGGGCTCTCCATAAAACCCAGATGAGGATCAACCTGCTCTTGCCTCGACGGCACTCAGATTTGATAGGCTGCTCTGGGCACTAATGCTCTGCCTTTCACAGCCTGATGCCAGACGTCCAGACAGGCAAGGAGACAGCTGGCCACACACCTAGCACTTCTGACACGCCATGGTCTTATGCCGTTATCTCTTCCTAACCTTGGTTTTCAGATATCTAAACCCAGATATTATATCAATTCCCCACACAGTTGGGCATCTGAATCACAAATCAGAACTCCTTCTTCCCCATGGCTGTAAGGATTGCTCTTGGCATGGAGTCACACCTTCAGGGTGGGAGAAACCTTCATTTCCCCTGAAACCACGCCCAAACTTGAGTGCTGCCTTGGGTACAAATTCACTCTGTGACCCTCAGCATGAGCCCAATATCAAAGAAAGGCCTGTCAAGGGCCTTGACCAAGAGCCCGCATATGGGGCGTGCCAAGCCCCTATACACCCAATCCTCACCAGTGTTTGAGTTTTCCAGTCTCCCCCCCGTTCCTGGGGCTCTGCTCTGGAATCACTTTCTTGGAGAGACACATGAGCCAGACAACAGGACTCCACCCTTCCCCCAAAATGACCCCAAACTCCTGTTAGCTGGGACAAATCCCCAGAGAGGGATACTTGTCCACAGTCACTGAGGCCACCCCCTACAATCTACGGCTATCCTGGACGCATCCAGAGACAAAAGCCTGAAGGAATCTCGCCCTTGATTCACAAGCCAAGGAACTCACTCTCTATCTGTACATCCGGCCTGCCATACCCTCGGCGCCACTCATAAGCTGAGTTTGTGTTTTCAGACTTCTGTGCCCACAGCCTGGACCCACACACCCTCTAGGCTAGGGCATCTGGAGCCACAGCGAAAGATTGTGCCTGCCCTCTCCAAGGAAATTGTGCCCAATCCATTGACCACAACCCTACAGGTTAGGGAAAAGCTCCAAGGCCCCTGAGGCCATCCTGATAGTGTAGGCTGCCCTGGAATAAAAGGGGCACTCTGACACCAGCTGAGCCATTATCACCCCTTAGACTCTCAGACAGTGTCCCCAGAGACAGAAGATTGAAATGGACAGGCCCTTAGGCCCTAATATGAACCTTAGCTTTAGTTTTCATGTGTCTGTCCTCAGAGGACTGGTTTCGTATACCAGCATATTAGGTTTTTCTGAGGCTCCAAACCAAACCTCTCTCGTCTCCACATGGAGTGCTTTCTTACTGGATCTGTATCAAACCCTTCTGGTCGGAGAATTCCGCAGGGCCACAGTACAACCATCACATTCCAAGGTCTCCATGGACAGAAACACACATTATGACGCATCCTCAGGAGAGGCCATTTCAACTCAGCCCGCTGGTTAGCTTGCCCCAGAGCCAGCAGATCAAACATATCTTGTCGTTAATGGCCAAAGGGAATGCGAGGCATGCTGTTCAGGGATCCATCCTTTGAACCCTCCTCTTCAGTCCTTCCGTATGGTATGTACTGGAGCCACTCAACAGGACTCGACTGTCTTGCAGAAGGAAACCTTGTGGTTTGTGGCAACCTCCAAACTCAGCGTGGGAAAATTTCGTTGGCCTCATGAGGCACCTGCTTCATGAAGGTGCTATCAAGGGCACAATCCAACCTCAGCCAACGTCTGATCCTCAGCCTGACTTCAGATGCATGAGATATCCTTTCAGCCTTTGCAGAGTGTGCCTGCTCCCAACCTCACCCTATCTTTTGTTTTCAGACTCTACCCTAGCACTCCTGGCCCAAAAGCCCTCATGATTGGGAATTCTGGTTCCAGAACGAAGCACTCTGCCTGCCCCCCAAAGAAAAACATTGTCTATGGCATTGCTCAGAAACCCCAAATGAAAATCAACCTGCTCAGCCCTCGGCAACACCCCAATTGCATAGGCTACCCTAAACACTGTGCTCTGTCTTACATAGCCTGAGCCCAGACCTTGTGAGAGACATTGAGACAGTTGGCTTCACACCCAGCACATCGAACCTGCCATGGGTTAGGCCATTTCATCCCTTCCCATTGACCTGGGTGTCTTCCTGGAGGTATATTCTGAGGCTGTGTCAGACTATGCATTTTTTCTGGAGCTTCCTATGGAATTGGGGTGGTATTAGGGGCCTTGCAATTTTCTCTTAATCTGGTGGGTTGGGAAACTGAGACAGGCTGACATTCCTTGGGAGAGCTGGCCCAGTGCTGTTGTGTGTTCCTGGAGGCCCCATCCTGGAGGGCATATGGGTCAGGACTCTGGGTCCAAAGACTTCAGACACAAACTCGGGTAAGAGTTAAGCTCGAGGTGATGGCAGACCCAATCTGCAGACCCTGAGCGAAGCATCTCCAGATATGAAATTCGGACGGCTGTGAGGCAGGAGCACAGTCTTTTCTGTCTGACTTGTTTGTCTATGATGGCCACGAAATGGAGGGGTGGCCTCATGGGTCCATGTGAGATTCTACCTCTCTGGGAATTCTGCTCGGCACCCAAGAGTTTGGTGTATTTCCGGGGGATGGGAGGAGCGCAGTTTTCTGAGTCAGGGATCCCGTCCAAACAGCCATTCCAGAGATGGGTCCTGGGTTCTGGAGCCTGGATCACCGCAACAAGGCTTAGGATTTGGGCCTAGGGTCCTGCTCTATGTTTTCCTGGTACAGCTCCCGAGTGTTCTTGTTGGAAATGGGTCTCATTCTGAGGGTCACAATGCCTGTTTTTGCCCAGATGCCCATGCTGAGTGGGTGTGACCTCATGGGATATGCACTTGGCTCCCACTCTGAGGGTTGGACTGCCATCTCAACATTCAGTTTTCCTGCCATGGGGAAGGAGGGGTACTTTTTTATGCTTCAGGTTCCCCCATGGGCAGGAATTTGAGCTAAGTTCTGGGACAGGTGCCTGAATACCCAGTTCACTTTGAGATGAGGTCCTCGGGCCAAGGCAGGACCCACCTGCAGAAAATGAGGCCTGCTTTCTGGGTGGCTGTCAGGAGCTCGGGCTCGAGCTGTGTCAGACAGAACATTCGTGGAGAGTTCGGCCTATGATATTGGGGTGCTTTTGAGAGCTGTGCAACTGGATCCTCATGGGGGATTTTTGCACAGACCCTTTCTTCACTTCTTCTATCTGGTGAGCAGGCAGATGGCTGCATTACGGCTCTAGAATATCCAAGTTGGAGGGTTTGCAGGCGAGGAGTGTGAGGACAGAAGTATGAAAACATAAGCTACGGTTACGCTCAGTGCCGAGCACATGTCTATTCCAATGTACAGCAGTTGTTTCGAGATCTTCAGCACCTGGGCGAGGGGAAGATGTCTGCTCACGCTGGAGTTTGTATCCATGATGGCCAACAAATGGTGGGGAGGCCTCAAGAATTCTTGGAGGTTTTTCCAAGCTGGAGCTTGTGAGCTGCTCCAAACATCAAGGTGTCCTACTAAGGGACAGCAGAAGTCTTCTTACAGGGCTCCAGGGTCCCCCATATGGAAGATTCGATAGCAATGCTCTCTGAATGGAGGCCTGGGAAGCCAATCTCGTGTTACCATTGCAGCTGAGGAACAGGGTAAGCTTGAACCAATGACACTGATTCCAAGTTCCAAGTGATTTTCGTTGATGGAAGTTCTCAGTCTAACAGGTCCCAATGCTGCTTGGTGTCCAGGGAGACCTTAGAATGTGGTGGCGGCTCTCTGACCATTGAGGATTCTCTATCCTTAGGATTAGACCCAGTACCCAGGAGCCAGGTTTCCTTCGTGGGACAGGAGGTGTGCTCTTGTATGGCTCACGGACCACAGGTTGGACCATATGCTTGAATTTCCAGAACAGACCTCTAGGGAGAGAGACCTCAAAACATAAGCTAGGGTTCTGATGAGGTTTTAGGGCCATGGAAGTTTCAATCTTCGGACTAAGTGCCATTGGCCTGCATGTCATCCTGGAGGTAGGTGCTGAGGCTGTGTCAGGCTGTGCACTTATTCCAGAGTGGCCTATGATATTGGGGTGCAGTCAGGGGCCTTGCAGTTTTCTCCTAATCTGGACATTTTGGGAAACTGAGATGGGCAGGGTTTCCTCAGGAGAGCAGGGCCAGTGATGTCATGTGTTTCTCGAGGCCCCATCCTGGAGGTCATGTGTGTCAGGACTTTGGGAACAAAGACTTTAGACACAACCTCGGATAAGAGATAGGAGTGAGGTGATGGCAGTCCGAATATGAAGACCCTGAGGGAAGCTACTCGGGATTTGAAATTCAGGTGGCTGGGAGGGAGGAGCACAGGCTTTTCTGTCTGGATTTTGTGTCTAGGATCGCCACTAAATGGAGGGGTGACCTCATGTGTCCATGGGATATTATTCCACTCTGGTGATTCTGCTTGGCACCCAAGAGTTTGATTTCTTTTTGGGGAAGAGGAAAATACTGTATTCCATCTCTGGGATCCTGCCAAACAGGGATTCCAGAGATGGGTTCTGGGTCCATACACTGGGAAAACTTAACCAAAGCTTCGATTTGGGATCCTGGTCCAGATCCCAAGGGGGATCTTTGGAAAGGGGTCTCATTCTGAGGGTCACAATGCCTATTTGTGCCCAGCTGCCCGTCCTGTGTAGGCATGGTCTCATGGACCATGCATCTGGTTCCCACTCAGGGTTGTACAGCCATCTCAACATTCAGTTTTCTGGCCATGGGGAAGGAGGAGCACTCTTTTGTGCTTCCGAGTCCCCTATGGGCAGGAATTTGAGCTAAGTCTGGGACAGGTACCTGAATATCCAGGTTGCTTCAAGATGATGGCCTCGGGCCAAGGTTGGACCCACCTGGAGGATATGGGGCCCACTATCTGGGTGGCTGACAGGAGGTCGGGGATCAGGCGGTGTCAGATAGACAATTTATGCAGAGGTCGGTCTATTATATTGGGGTGCCATTGAGGGCCGTGCAGGAGGATCCTCATGTGGGTTTCTACGAAGACCCATAGGGCACTTCTTTCTGGTGGGCAGGCAGAAAGCTGCACTGTGGCTTCAGAATTCCCAATATGAAGGGCTTGTAGGCGAGGAGTGTGAAGACAGAAGTCTGAAAACACAAGCCACGGATAAGCTCAGTGCCGACCACAGGACCATTCCATTGTGCAGTGGTTGTTTCGAGATTTCCAGCACCTGAGTATGGGCGAGGGTCAGATGTCTGCTCACGCTGGGTTTGCATCCATGATGGTCAACGAATTGTGGGGTGGCCTCAAGAATTCTTGGAGATTTTCCCAAGCAGGACCTTGTGAGCTGCTCCAAACAGCAAGGTGTCCTACTGTGGGACAGGGGAAGTCCGCTTACAAGGCTCCAGGGTCCCCCATATAGAAAGATTCGACAGCAGAGGTCTCTGAATGGGGGCCTGGGAAGTCTTCCTTGCATGACCATTGCAGCTGAAGAACATTGCAGGCTTGATCTGCTGGTTTTTGTTCAAATTTCCAAGTGATCTAAGTTGACGGATGTTCTCAGTCTAATGAGTCACAATGCTGCTTGGTGTCCAGGAAGACCTTAGAATGTGGTGGTGAGGGTGCCTGGGTGGCTCAATGGGCTAAGCCGCTGCCTTCGGCTCAGGTCATGATCTCAGGGTCCTGGGATTGAGTCCCGCATCGGGCTCTCTGCTCAGCAGGGAGCCTGCTTCTTCCTCTCTCTCTCTCTGCCTTCCTCTATGCCTACTTGTGATCTCTCTCTGTCAAATAAATAAATAAAATCTATATAAAAAAAAGAATGTGGTTGTGGGTCCGTGGCCATGCAGGATTCTCCTACCTGAGGGTTAGACCCAGTTCCCAGGAGCCAGGTTCCCTTCTCGGGACAGGAGGGGTTCTCTTGTATGGCTCAGGGACCACATGTCGGATCATATGTTGGATTTCAAGACCAGGCCTCTGGGCACAGAGGCCTGAATATCTAGGCTAGGGTTCTTATGAGGTTGTAGGGGCATGTCATCCTCAACCTTCGGACTTAGGGACTTTGACCTGTGAGTCTTCCTGGAGGTAGATGCTCAGGCTGTGTCAGACTGTGCATTTTTTCCAGAGTGGCCTATGAAATTGGGGTGGGCTCAGGGGCCTTGCAGGCTTTTCCTAATCTGGAGGGTTTGTGCAACTGAGACGGCAGAATTTCATCCAGAGATCAGGCCCAGTGATGTAGTGTGGTTCTGTCAGCCCCATCCTGCAGGGAATGTGGTTAAGGGCTCTGGGACCAAAGTCTTCAGACACAAAATTGTGTATCAATTAGGAGGGAGGTGATGGCAGCCCCGATCTGCAGACGCTGAGGGCAGCTCCTCAGGATTTGAAATTCGTGTGGCTGGGAGGCAGGAGCAAAGGCTTTTCTGTCTGGATTGTGTCTAGGATGGCCTTGGAATGGTGGGGTGTCCTCATGTGTCCATGGAATATTCTACCTCTCTGGGGATTCTGCCCAGCACCCAAGAGTTTGGTGTCTCACTGGGAAGGAGAGAGCGTGGTTTACTGTTTCAGTGTTTCCGTCAACACAGGGATTCCAGAGATGGGTTATAGGTCCCTGTGCCTGGATAACCCTACAAAGGCTTAGTATTTGGGCCTAGAGGCTTGACTGCCTGGCTCTGTGGGGCTTTGGTTCAGCTCCCATGGAGACTTGTTGGAAATGGGTCTCAGGGAAAGGGTCACAATGCCTGTTTTTGCCCAGATGCCCATCCTGAGTGGGCATTGGCTCTTGTTCCATGCACCTGGATCCCAATATGAGGGTTGGACCACCATATCAACATTTAATTTTCCTTCTATGAGGAAGGAGGAGTACTCTTTTGTGCTTCAGATTCCCCCATGCACAGTAATTTGAGCTATGTTCTGGGACTGGTACGTGAATAACCAGGTTGGTTTGAGATGAAGGACTCAGGTCAAGGCAGGTCACACCTGCCAGATATGGGTCCCGCTATCTAGGTGGCTATCAGGAGGTCGGGGCTCGAGCTGTGTCAGACAAAGCATTAGTTCACAAGGTGGCCTATGATATTGTGGTGCTATAGAGGGCTGTGCTGGTGGAACCTTATATGGAGTTTCACGCAGACCCATAGGGCACCTCTTTTTTCTGGTGGGCAGGCAGAAGGCATTGTGGCTCCCAAATTCCCAATATGGGGGACTTGAAGGCGAGGAGTGTGAGAACAGAAGGCAGAAAACACAATCTATGCTTAATCTCAGTGCCGAGAACATGGCCGTTCCAATGTGCAGTGGTTTTTTCGAGATCTCCAGCATCTGAGTACAGGCGAGGGTCAGATGTCTGCTCATGATAGAGTTTGTATCCATCGTGGCCAACAAATGAAATATCCAGCACCTGAGTAAAGGTGGATTTCAGATGTTTACGCACACTGGAGTTTGTGTCTCTGATAACCGAATGGAGGAGTGGCATCAAGAGGCTGATGCATGTGAGATGCTCTAAACAGCAAGGTTGTTTTTTCTACTGGACAGTTAGAGTCTGGTATGTTTTCTGCAGGGCCCCCCATGTGAAAAGTATGGGTAGCAGAGCCCTTCCACATGGATGCCTGGAAAGCACACCTCCATTGACCAATGCAGCTGCGGAACATGCAGGTTCTTTACGGTGCTTCTGGGGCGAAGCACCAAGGTCTTGAGTTGACATGGAATCTCTTGAAGATGGGTTACAATGCTGGTTTTTTTTACCAGGTAGATCTTAGAATGTGTTGGTGGCTAAGGTGCCTGCAAGATTCTCCTACCCTGAGGGTTTAACACAGGTCGAAGAGCACGGTTACCTTCTGGAGACAGGAGATGTAGTGTTTTGTGGCTCAGGGACCACATGCCATATCATAAGTTCCTATTCAAGAACAGGCCTCTGAAGACAGATGCCCGACAACCTAATCTAGGGTTCCAATGAGTACCAGGGGCATGAGAGGTTCAATCTTCAGACTTAGGAAAGTTGACTTGGGTGTCTGCCAGGATGTAGGTGATCAGGGAGTTTCAGACTGCGCACTTATGTCCAGAGTAACCTCCAATATTGGGGTGGCCACAGGGGCCTTGAATGTTTCAACCAACTCTGGAGGGTTTGGTTAACTGACATGCACAATTTCCATGGGGATGGCAAGCACAGTCCTGTGGTATGGCTCCAGAGACTCCACCCTGGAGGGCATGTGAGCCTTGGTTCTGGGAGGGAAGTCTGCAAACACAAACTCGGGTTAGGTTTAGTGGCTAGGTTATCGCAGGGCAATGTGTAGACCTGGAAGGCTACTCGTCAGGAAAAGTAACTGGAATGACCCGAAGGTGGAAGCACAGGCTTTTATATCTGGATTGTGTGTCTAGGGTGACCTCAGAATGTAGCTGTGGCCTCATGGGTCCATGGGAGATTTTTCCTCTAAGGATACTGGCGGCTCCCAATATTTTGATGACTTTTTGAGATGGGAAGACTGCTATTTTCGATCTTAGGTGTGCCCCAAAACAGGGATTCCAGAGATGGGCTCTGGGTCTAGGCGCCTGGAAAATCCCACCAAGGGTTGGGATTTGGGCTTATGGGCAGACCAGGCCTGCAATGCAGGATCTTGGTGGTGCAACTGAGAGGGCTTGTTTGGAAGCATGCTCAGGCTGAGCATTACAATGCCTGTTTGTGCCCAGGGTGGCCCTCAGGAGTGGGCGTGGTCCCATTGTCCATTTTCTGGCTCCCACACTGAGGGATGGACACACATTCCAATGGCCAGGTTTCCAGCCATGGGAAAGGAGGAAATATCTATTGTGCTTCATGTTCCCCCATAGGCAGGGATTACAGCAAAGGTCTGGGGACAGATGCCTGAATACCAAGGATGCATAGAGATGACAGATTTGGGCCATGGCCGTTCTCACATGCTGGATATGGGCCCCGCTCTCTGGGTGGCTGACACGAGGTCTGGGCTCAGGCTGTGTCAGACACAGCACTAGTGGCCAGAGAAGTCTATATATTGGGGTTCTCTCCAGGGCCGAGTAAATTGATCCTCATGTAGGGTTTCTGGCGAGACTCACGAAGCACTTCTTTCTGTGGGGCAGGCAGAATGCTGCCTTATGGATCCAGAATTCCCTATCAAGAGGGTTTGGGGACAAATAGGGTGAGAATGCAATTGTAAACACCAGCTATGCTTAAATTGAGTGCCAAGCGGAAGTCAGTTTCAATGTGCAGCAGCTTATACGAGATATCCAGCACCTGAGTAAGGGCAGATGTCAGATATTTGCTCACACTGGAGTTTGTGTCTAGGATGACGACTAATGGAGGGGTGGCTTCAGGAGGCAATGGAGGATTACCCACGCTTAAGATTGTGAGATGCTCCAAACAACAAGGTTTCCTTCTAATGGACAGGAGGAGTCTGTTTTTTTTTCCTCCAGGGTCCCTCAAGTGGAAGTTTGCGTAGCAGAGCCCTCCCGCATGGATGACTGGAAAGCACACGTCCAATGACCATTGCAGCTGAGGAACATGACAGGTTCGTTTTGGTGGTTCTGGTGCCAAGTACCAAGGCCTTGAGTTGACTTGGAATCTCTTACAGATGTGTCCCAAAACTGGTTTGTTACAAGGGAGTTCTTAGAATGTATTGGTGGCTATGGGCCACGCTGAGGGTTTGGCACAGGTCGATGTGCACAGTTTCCATCTTGGGAGAGGAGATGTTCTGTTTTGTGGCTCAGAGTACATATGTTGTATCCTGACTTGGTATTCAAGAACAGGCCTCTGAGGATTGATGCTGGCAACCTAATCTAGAGATCCAATGATGTCCTTGGTGCCCATCAGGTTCAATTTTCTTACTAAGGACCATTGATATGGTTGTCTGACTGGATGTAGGTGATCAGGGTGTTTCAGACTGTGCATTTGCATCCAGAGCCACTTCCAATATTGGGGTGGGCTCAGGGGCCTTGCAGGTTTCTCCTAACTTGGAGGCTTTGGGGAACTGTGATGGGCACAGTTTCCTTGGGGATGGCAGGCCCAGTCCTGTGGTAAGGCTTCAGAAACCACCTCCTTGAGGATATGAGAGCCATGGTTTTGGGAGGGAAGTCTGCAAACACAAATTTGGGTCAGGGATAGTGGCAAGGTGATCGCAGGTCCAATGCATAGACTTAGAAGGCATCACGTCAGGAACTGTAATTAGGGTGACTGAAAGCTGGTAGCACAGGCATTTCTATCTGGATTGTGTGTCCAGGATTTGCTCTGAATGTAGACGTGGTCTCATGGTTCAATGGGAGACTTTTCCTCTCTAAGGATCCTGGTGGATCTCCATAGATTGGTGGTTTTTTAGAGAAGAAAAGAGTGCTCTTTTCCATCTTAGGGGTGCTCCAAAACAGGGAAGAATGCTGTTTTCCAACTTAGGCTTATGCCAAAACAGGGATTCCAGAGACGGGCTCTGGGTCTGGGTGCCCGGATATCCCACCAAGTGTTAGGATTTGGGCCTAGGGGCATTCCAGTCCTGCAATGCAGGATCCTAATGGTGTAACAGAGAGGGCTTGTTTGAAAGCATGCTCAGGCTGAGGGTCATCATGCCTCTTTGTGCCCAGGGGGGCCCTCAGGAGAGGGCGTAGTCTCATTGGCCATATAGCTGGATCCCACTTTGAGGGTTGGACACCCATTGCAACAGCCAGGCTTCCTGCAATGGAAAGAGGAGTTCTCTATTGTGCTTCAGGTTCCCCCATTGGCAGGGTTACAGGAAAGGTCTGTGGAAAGTTGCCTTAATACCAAGGATGTGTACAGATGACAGGATAAGAATTCCCAGGTAACAAAACAGCATTGTTACCCATGTTCATGACATTCCATGTAAAAATAAGCCCTTAGTACTTCGCCCCAGAGCCACCAGAATGAACTTGCCATGTTCCTAAGCTGCAATGGTCAGTGGAGGTGTGGTTTCCAGGCAACCATACGGGGGTGCTCTGCTACACAAACTTTGCAATTGGCGGGGACCCTTGAGACAAAAAAACAGAATGCCCCTGTCCGGTAGAAGGAAACCTTCTGTTTGGAGCATCTCACAAGCCCCAGCGTGGGAAATCCTCCATTTCCTCTTGAAGCCACCACTCCATTTGTCAGTCATCATAGACACAAACTCCAGCATGAGCAAACATCTGACATCCGCCCTTACTCAGGTGCTGGATTTCAATTCGATCGCTGCACACTGGAACTGCCTTTAGTTTGACTGAATTAAGCCATAGCTTGGGTTTACAATTCCATCCTCAGTCTACTGGTCCACAAGCCCTATTGTGAGGGAATTCTGGAGCTACAACACAATATTCTGCCTTCCCCATAGAAAGAAAAAGGGCCTGGAGAGTCTGCCCAGAAACTCCATATGATGGTCAATCTTCTCGGTGCTAGACGGAACCCTGATTCATAGGCTGCCCTGGGCACTAGTGCTGTGTCTGACATAGCCGGAGCCAGGACCTAGTGTCAGCCACGGAGAGATCAGGGCCCATATCCAGCATGTGAGACCAGCTATGGCCCAAGTCTGTCTTCTCTTCTATTCTTGGTATTCAGGCATCTGTACCCACACCTTTGCTGAAATCCTTGCCATTGGGGGAACCTGAAGCACAATAGAGAACTCCTCCTTCCCCATGGAAGGTATTCTGACAGTTGGGATAGTTGCTCAACCCTCAAAGTGGAAGGCAGCTCCATGGCCAAGGAGACCATGTGCAATCATGATGGCTTCCCCGGGCACAAGCAGGCATTGTGACCTCAGCCTGAGCATGCTTTCAACCAAACGCTCTCAATTGCATCTCTGGGACCCCGAATTGCAGGCCTAGTACACACCTAGGCCCAAATCCTAACCCTGGTGGGATTTTACAGGGGCCCAGACACAGAGCCCATCTCTGGAATCCCTATTTTGGGGGACCCTTAAGATGGAAAACAGCACTCTTCCCTTCCCCGAGATAGTCACCAAACTCATGGTAGCCACCAGGATCCTTGAGTGGAAAAATCTGCCATAGACCCATGAGAACACACCTGCATTCCGAGGCCATCCTGGACATACAATCCAGACACATATCATGTGCTATCACCTTTGAGTCATCGGATTTACAGTTCCTGACGAGCTGCCTTCCAGGTCTATGCATTGGGCCTGCAATCACCTTGCCATTAACCTAAACTGAGTTTGTGTTTGCAGACTTCCTTCCTAAAACCATGGCTCACATGACCTCCAGGTTCTGGCATCTGAAGCCACACCACAAGACTGTGCATGAGATCCTCAAGGAAACTGTGCCCATCACTTTTGCCCGATACCTTTAGATTAGGAGAAACCTGCAAGGCCCCTGAGCGAAGCCAAATAATGGAGGCCGCTCTGGGCACAAATGCACAGTCTGAGACACCCTGATCCCCTCCATACAGGCAGACACCCAAGTCAATGCTCCTGAGTCAGAAGATTGAACCTGACATGCCCCGAGGACTTCATTGGCACACTAGATTAGGTTTACAGGTATCTGTCGTCAGAGGCCTGCTCTGGAATATCAACTTATGATAAAATATATAGTCCCTGAGCCACAGAACAGAATATGTTCTCCCCAAAAAGGAAGCCATGCTCCTGGAATTGTGTCATACCCTAAAGGTATTTGGATCCTGAATGGCCCCTTAGCAACCAGCACATTCTATGATATTCCTGGTAACAAACCATCATTGTGCCCCATCTTCATGAGACTCCATGTCAACTCAAGGTCTCGATATATTGCCCCAGAGCCACCAGAATGCACCTGCCATGTTCCTCAGCTGCAATGGTCAATGGAGGGGTGATTTCCAGGCATCCCTGTGGCGTTCTATGCTACAAAACTTTCCACATGGAGAAACCAGAGAAAACAAACCAGACTTCTCCTGTCCGGTAGAAAGAAACTTTGCTATTTGGAGCATCTCACAAGCCCCAGCATGGGAAATCCTCCATGGCCTCTTGACGCCACCCTTCCATTTGTGGGTAATCACAGACACAAACTCCAGTGTGAGCAAACATCTGACATCCACCCTTACTCAGGTGCTGGATATTCGAAACGGCAGCTGCACACTGGAACTGCCTTTTGCTTTTCACTGAACTTAACCATAGCTTTGTATTACTATTCTATCCTCACCACACTGCTCCACAATATCTCTTGATAGGGAATTCTGGAGCCACAACGCAGTATTCTGCCTTCCACATAGAAAGAAGAAGGACCTGTTGAGTCTGCCCAGAAACCTCACATGAGGATCAATCTATTCAGACCACGAGGCAACCCTGATTAATAGATTTCCCTGACCACTAGTGCTGTGTCTGACAGAGTCTAAGCCCCGACCTCGTGTCAGCCACCCAGAGTTGAGGGCCCATATTTAGCATGAGAGATCGGCCATGGCCCTGGGCCATCATCTGTACCCATCCTTGGTATCCAGTCATCTGTCCCCCAAACTTTGCTGGAATTCCTGCCAATGGCGAACCTGAAACACAATAGAGAACACCTCCTTCCCCATGGCAGGAATATTGGCTGTTGGGATGGTTGTCCAACCCTCAGCGTGGGAGCCAGCTGCATGGCCAAGGAGACCATGACCACTCCTGAGGGCCGACATGGGCACAGGCAGGCATGGTGATCCTCAGCCTGAGCATGTTTTCAAACAAACACTCTCAGTTGCTCCTCCAGTACCAGCATTGCAGGCCTGGTATGCCCCTAGGCCCAAATCCTAACCCTTGGTGGGATTTTCCAGGTGCCCAGACCCAGAGTCCGTCTCAGAATCCCTGTTTGGGGCACCCTTAAGATGGAAAACAGCACTCTTCCCTTCCCTGAGAAAGGCACCAAACTATTGGGAGCCGCCAGGATCCTTAGAGAGAAAAAATCTCCCATGGACCCATGAAAACAAACCTGCATTCCGAGGCCATCCTGTCCACACAATCCAGAGAGAAAAGTCTTTGCTACCGCCTTCGAGTCATCCTATTTACATTTCCTGACGAGCTGCCCTCCATGTCTATGCATTGGGCCTGTGATCATCTCGACACTAACCCTATCCCCAGTTTGTGTTTGCCGACTTCTCTCCCAAAACCATGGCTTACATGCCCACCAAGATGTGGTCCCTCAAGCCACATCACAGGAAAGTTCCTGCCATCCCCAAGAAAACAGTGCCCATCAGGTTGTCCAAACCCTCCAGATTAGGAGAAACCTGCCAGGCCCCTGAACCCACCCCAATATTGGCGGTTGCTCTGGATGCAAACGTGCAGTCTGAACCACCCTGAGCACCTCCATCGAGGCAGAAAGCCAAGTCAATGGTTCTGAGTCAGATGATTG
Source organism: Mustela nivalis (assembly GCF_964662115.1). Classification (NCBI taxonomy): domain Eukaryota; kingdom Metazoa; phylum Chordata; class Mammalia; order Carnivora; family Mustelidae; genus Mustela; species Mustela nivalis. Next base: position 159,891 of record NW_028136118.1, on the reverse strand, counting down.
AACCTGACATGCCCCTAGGACTTCACTGGAACCCTAGATTGGGTCTTCAGACATCTGTTCTCAGAGTCCTGTTCTGGAATACCAAGTTATGATACAACATGTGGTCCCTGATTCCCACAACAGAACATCTCCTGTCTCCAGAAGGAAAATGTGCTCTTGGATCTATGTCCAACTTTCAGGGTAGATAGATCCTGCATGACCCATTAGCCCCAGCACCTTCTATGATCTCCCTGGTAACAAACCAGCATTGTGACCCAGCTTCCTGAGACTTGATGCCAACTCAAGGTGTTGGTACTTTGCCCAAGAGCCATGAAACGAATCTGCCATGTTCCTCAGGTACAAAGGTCAATGGACGTGTGCTTTCTAGGCATCCAAGAGGTAGTTCTCTGCTACACAAAAATTCCACATAGGGAACCCTAGAGCAAACAAATAAGACTGCTCCTGTCAGGTTGAAGGAAACCTTGGTTGTTTGGAGCATTTCACAAGCCCCAGCCTGGGAAGTCCTCCACATTCTCTTGATGCCAACCCTCCATTTGTTAGTCATCATAGACACAAATTCCAGCATGAGCAAACATCTGACATCTGCTCTTACTCAGGTGCTGGATATTCGAATCAGTCACGCACACTGGAAATACCTTTCACTTGACACTGTATTCTTGCATAGTTTGGGTTTACAATTCCATCCTCACCCTACTGGACTGCAAGTCCTCTTGAGAGGGAATTAGGGAGACAAAACGCAACATTCTGCCTTCCCCATAGAAAGAAGGGCCTGGTGAGTCTGCCCAGAAACTCCCCATGAAGATCAATCTACTTGGCCCTCGAGGGAACCCCGATTTATACTTTGCGCTGGCCACTAGCGCTGTGTCTGAGAGAGCCTGAGCCCCAACCTCGTGTCAGCCACCCAGAGTGTGGGGCCCTTATCCAGCATGTGGGACTGGCCATGGCCCAGTCATCTCTACCCATCCTTGGTATTCCGGCAACTATCCCAGACCTTTGCTGGAATCCCTATCAGTGGGGGAACCTGAAGCACAATTGAGAACTCCTCCTTCCCCATGGCAGGAAGCCTGGCTGTTGCTATGGGTGCCCAACCCTCAGAATTAGAACCAGGTGCATGGCCAATGAGACAACGCCCAATCATAAGGGCCGCCTGGGCCAAAGCAGGCATTGTGTCCCTCAACCTTAGCATGCATTCAAACAAATGCTCTCAGTTGTTTCTGCAGGGTCCCGCATCGTAGGCCTGGTATGCCCTTAGGACCAAATCCTAACACTTCGTGGGATATTCCATGCCAACATAACCAGAGCCCGTCTCTGGAATCTCTGTTTTGAAGCACCCCTATGATGGAAAACAGCAATCTTCCCTCCCCTGAGAAAACTATTAGGAGCTGCCAGGATGCGTAGAGAAGAAAAATCTCCCAGGGCTCCATAAGACCACACCTTCACTCCGAGGCCATCCGGGACACACAATCCAGATACAAGAGACTGTGCTACCACCTTCGAATCACCTGGTTTACAGTCCCAGACGAGCTGCCCTACAGACCTACGCATTGGGCCTGTGATCACCTCGCCATTAACCCTACCCCAAGTTTGTGTTTGCAGACTTCTTTCCCAAAACCATGGCTCACATGCCCTCTATGATGGGTCTCTGTAGCCACACCACAGGAAAGATCCTGCTATCCCCAATGAAACTGTGTCAATCACAGTTGCCCAAACCCTCCAGATTAGGAGAGACCTGCAAGTCCCCTGAGCCCAGTCCAATATTGGAGGCCACTCTGGACACAAATGCACAGTGTGCAACACCCTGATCACCTCCATCCAGGAAGACACCCAAGTCAATGGTCCTGAGTCAGAAGATTGGTCCCTGAACCCCACAATAGAATATCTCCTGTCCCCAGATGGAATTCGTGCTCTTCAACTTGTGTCAAGGGTCGGGGTATATGAATTATGCACAGCCCCTTAGCCCCCAGCACATTCTAAGATCTCTCTGGTAACAAACAAACAGCATTGTGATCCATCTTCATGAGATTCCATGTCGCTTCAAGTCCTTCGTAATTCGCCCCAGAGCCACCAGAATGAACCTGCCATGTTCCTCACCTGATATGGTCAGTGGAGGTGTGCTTTCCAGGCATCCATGTGGGAGTGCTCTTCTACTTATTCTTTCCACATGTGGGACCCTGGAGCAAACAAACCAGACTGCCACTGACCAGTAGAAGGGAACCCTCTGTTTGGAGCATCTCAGAAGCACCAGCAGGAGAAATCCTCCATGGCCCTTGACACAACCCCTCCATTTGTCAGTCATCATAGACAAAAACTCCAGCATGAGAAAACATCTGAAATCTGCCGTTATTTAGATTCTGCACTTTCTTTTCCACCACTGCACACTAGAACTGCGTTTCACTTGACACTGAATTTATCCATAGCTTGGGTTTAGAATTCCATCCTCAGCCTCCTGGTCTGCAAGCCCTCTAGAGAGGGAATTTGGAGCCACAAGGCAACATTCTCCATTCCCACTAGAAAGAAATAGGGCCTGGTGAATCTTTCCAGAAACTCCACATGAGGTTCAATCTACTTGGCACTCGATGGAACCTTGATTTATAGGCTGTCCTGGGCACTAGTACTAGTACTAGTACTAGTACTGTGTCTGACAGAGCCTGAGCCAAGACCTAGTTTCAGGCACCCAGAGATATGAGCCCATATCCAGCATGTGAGATTGGCCAGGGCCCAAGTCCATCATCTCTACCCATCCTTGGTATTCAGGCACCTGTCCCCAGACCTTTTATGTAATCCCTACCAATGGGGTAACCTAAAGCACAATAGAGAACTCCTCCTTCCCCATAGTAGGAATCCTGGCTGTTGATATGAGTGTCCAAACCTCAAAGTGGGAGCCAGCTGCATGGCCAAGGAGACAATGCCCACTCATGAGGGCTGCCCTGGGCACAAGTAGCCATTGTAACCCTCAGCTTGATCAAGCCTTCAAAAAATGCTCTTAGTTGCACCTCCAGGATCCTGCATTGCAGGCCTGATATGCCCTTAAGCCCAAATCCTAACACATCGTGGGATGTTCCATGTGCACATACCCAGAGCCCGTCACTGGAATCCCTGTTTTGAGGCACCCCTAAGATGGAAAACAGCACTCTTCACTTCCCTGAGAAAGCCACCAAACTAATGGGATCCCCCAGGATCCTTGAGAAGAAGAATCTCCCATGGTCCCATGAGTCCACACCTGTATTCCGAGGCCAGCGTGGATATGCTATCCAGATACAAGAGACTGTGCTACTGGCTTCGAGTCACCTGATTTACAGTTCCTGACGTGCTGCCCTCCAGATCTTTGGATTGGGACTGTGAACACCTCTCCATTAACCTTATCCCGAGTTTGTGTTTGCAGATCTCTCTCTAAAAACCATAGCTCACATGTCCTCCAGGATGGGGCCCCTAGAGTCACACCACAAGACTGTGCTTGCCATCCCCAAGGAAACTGGGCCCATCACAGTTGCCCAAACCCTCCTGATTAGGAGAAACCCGGAAGGCTCCTGAGCACATCCCAATATTGGAGGCTGCTCTGGATGCAAATGCACAGTCTGAAACACCCTGATCACCTCCATCCAGGCAGACACCCAAATCAATGGTCCTGAGTCAGATAATTGAACCTGACATGGCCCTAGGACCTCATTGGAAGAGGGATTAACTTTTCAGGCACCTGTCCTCAGAGGCCTCTTCTGGAATACCAACTTATGATACAAATTATGGCCCCTGAGCCCCAGGGTGGGAAATCCTCCATGGCCTCTTGACGCCACCTCTCCATTTGTTGGTCATCGTAGACACAAACTCCAGCCTGAGCAAACATCTGACATCCGCCCATATTCAGGCGCTGATATTGGAATCAGCTGCTGCACACTGGAACTGCCTTTCGCTTTGCAATGAATTTAAGCCTAGCTTCAGACTACAATTTCATCCTCACCCTACTGGTCTGCCATATCTCTTGATAGGGAATTCTGGAGCCACAACGCAACATTCTGCCTTCTTCATAGATAGAAGGACCTGGTGAGTCTGCCCATAAACTGCACATGAAGATCAATATACTCAGCCCAGGAGGGAACGCCTATTTATAGTTTGCCCTAGCCACTAGTGCTGTGTCTGACAGAGCCTGAGCCCCTACCTCGTGTCAGCAACCCAGGGGGTGGCGCCCACATTAACCATGTGAGACCGGCCATGGCCCAGGGCTGTCATTACTACCCATCCTTGGTATTCAGGCATCTGTCCCCTAGATCTTAGCTGGAATCCCTACCAATGGGGGGACCTGAAGCACAATAGAGAATTCATCCTTCGCCATGGCAGGAATCCTGGCTTTTGGATGGGTGTCCAACCCTAGGAATGGGAACTGGCTGCATGGCTGAGTAGACATCGCCCAATCCTGATGGCCTCCGGGGCACAAGCAGGCATTGGGACCCTCAGCTTGACCATACTTTCAAACAAACGCTCTCAGTTGCACCTCCAGGATCCCGCATTGCAGGCCTGGTATGGCCCTAGGCCTAAATATTAACCCTTGGTGGGATTTTCCAAGCACTTAGACCCAGAGCTCATCTCTGGAATGCCTGTTTTGGGGCACGCTTAAGCTGGAAAACAGTACTCATCCCTTCCCGGAGAAATCCAACAAACTATTGAGAACCGCCAGGATCCTTGAGAGGAGAAATCTCCCATGGACCCTTGAGACAACACCTGCAATAAAGGCCATTCTGGAAATTAAATCCAGATACAATTACCTGTGCTACCACCTTTGAGTTACGTGATTTACAGTTTCAGACTTGCTGCCCTCCTGGTCTATGGATTGGGACTATGATCACCTTGCCACTAACCCTAACCTAAGTTTGTGTTTGCAGACTTCTCTCTCAAAATCATGGCGCACATGTCCTCCAGGATGGGGTCTCTGGAGTCACACCACAGGACAGTTCCTGCAATCCCCAATGAAACTACCCATCACAGTTGTCCAAAAACCCCATATAAGGAGAAACCTGCAAGGAACCTGAGCCAACCCTAGTATTAGATGCCACTCTGGACACAAATGCACAGTCTGAAACACCCTCATCACCTGCATCCAGTCAGACACCAGAGTCAATGATCCTGAGTCAGAAGATTGAATGACATTCCCCTAGGGCCTCATTCAAACCCTTTATTAGGTTTTCAGGCTTCTGTCCTCAGAGACCTGTTCTGGATTACCAATTTATGATACAACATATGGCCGCTGAGCCCCACAACAGAATATCTCCTGCCCCCAGAAGCAATCCAGGCTCTTGGGCCTGTGTCAAATCCTCAGGCTAGATGAATCCTGCATGGCCCATTAACCACCAGCACATTCTAAGATCTCCCTGGTAACAAACCAACATTTTGACCCATCTTCATGAGGTTCCATGTCCAATCCAGTCTTTATTTCTTCGCCTCAAAGCCACCAGATGCCATGTTCCTTCGCTGTCATGGTCAATGAAGGTGTGCTTTCCAGTCACCCATGTGGGAGATCTATGTTATCCGATCTTTCGACATGGGGAACCATGGAGGAAACAAATCAGACTGCCCCTGTCTCGTAGAAGGAAACCTTGCTGTTTGGAGCATCTCAAAAACACCAGATTGGGAAATCCTCCATAACCTCTTGACGCCACCCCTCCATTTTTGTGTCATCATAGACACAAACTCCAGCATGAGCAAATATCTGACATCCACCCTCACTCAAGTGCTGAATATTGGATTCAAACATTGCACACTGGAAATTTCTTTCGCTTGATACAGAATGTAACCATAGCTTAGGTTTACAATTCCATCCTCAGCCTCCTGGTCCACAAGCCCTCTTGATAGTGAATTCTAGAGCCACAAAACAGCATTCTGCCTTCCCCTTACAAACAAGAAGGGCCTGGTGAGTCTGCCCAGAAACCATACATGAGGATCAATCTGCTCGGCACTCGAGGGAACCCCAATTTATAGGCTGCCCTGGGCACTAGTGCTGTGTCTGACAGAGCCTGAGCCAAGACCTAGTGTCAGCCACCCAGTGATCGGGGCCCATATCCACGATTTGATACTGGCCATGGCCCATGTCCATCATCTTTACCCATCCTTGGTATTCAGGCCTCTGTCCCCAGACCTTTGCTGGAATCCCCGCTAATGGGGGAACCTGACGCACTATAGAGAACTCCTCTTTCCCCATGGCAGGATTCTGGCTGTTGGGATGGTTGTCCAACCCTCAAAGTGGGAGCCAGCTGCATGGCCAATGTGACCACGCCCACTCATGAGGGCCACCTGGGCATAAGCAAGTATTGTGACCCTCAGCCTGAGAATGATTTCAAACAAGACCTCTCAGTTGCACCTCCAGGATCCTGCATGCAGGCCTGGTAAGCCACTAGGCCCAAATCCTAACACTTGGTGGGATTTTCCAGGGGACCAAACCCAGAGTCCGTCTCTGGAATCCATATTTTGGGTCACCCCTAACATGAAAAACAGCACTCTTCCCTTCCCCGAAAAAGCCACCAACTATTGGGAGCCACCAGGATCCTTAGAGAGGAAAAATCTCCCATGGACCCATGAGGCCACAACTGCATTCTGAGGCCATCCTGCACACAATACAGAGAAAAAAGCCTGTGATTCTGCCTTTGAGTCACCCGATTAACAGTTCCTGAAGAGCTGCCATCCATGTCTATGCATTGGGCCTGTGATAACCTTGCCACTAACCCTAACCCAAGTTTGTGTTTTCAGACTTCCCTCCCAAAACCGTGGCTCACATGCCCTCCAGTTTGTGATAACTGGAGCCACACCACGGGATTGTACCTGTCTTCCCAAAGGAAACTGTGATTGTCACTATTAAACAAACCCTCTAGATTAGGAGAACCCTGCAAGTCCCCTAAGCCCAGCCCAATATTGGAGGCCACTCTGGACGCAAATGCACAGTCTGACACACCATATCACCTACATCCAGGCTGATATCCAAGTCAATGGTCCTCAGACAGAAGATTGAACCTGACATGCTCCTAGGATTCACTGGAACACTAGAATAGGTTTTCAGGTATCTGTACTCAGAAGGCTGTTCTGAATATCAATGTATGATACAATATGGTCACTGAGCCACACAAAAGAACATCTCCTGTCCTTAGAAGAAAGCTGTGCTCTGGACCTGTGTCAAACACTCTGGGTAGATGAATCCTTCAAGGCCCCCTGGCAACCAGCACTTTCTATGTTCTCCCTGACAACATACCAGCATTGTGACCCATCTTCATGAGACTCCATGACAACTCCAGCCCTTGGTACTTCGGCCCAGAGCCACCAGAATGAAACTGCCATGTTCCTCTGCTGCCATGGTCAATGTAGGTGTACTTTCCAGGCATCCAGCGGGAGTGCTCTGATACCAACTTTCCACATGGGGAACCCTGGAGGAAACAAACCAGACTCCCCTGTACGGTAAAAGGAATCTTTTCTGTATGGAGTATCTCAAGCCTGAGGGTGGGTAATCCTCCATGGCCTCTTGAGGCCACCCATCCATTTGTTGGTCATCATAGACACTAACTCCAGCGTGAGCAATCAACTGACATCTGCACTTACTCAAGTGCTGGATATTTGAATCAGCTGCTACACACTGGAATTGCCTTATGCTTGGCACTGAATTTAAAAGTAGCTTGGCGGGACGCCTGGGTGGCTCAGTTGGTTAAACAGCTGCCTTCGGCTCAGGTCATGATCCCAGCGTCCTGGGATCGAGTCCCACATCAGGCTCCTTGCTCTGCAGGGAGCCTGCTTCTCCGTCTGACTCTGCCTTCCACTCTGTCTGCCTGTGCTTGCTCTCGCTCGCTCTCTGACAAATAAATAAAATCTTGAAAAAAAAAAAAGTAGCTTGGGTTTGCAATTCCAACCTCACCCTGGTGTTCAGTAAGCTCTCTTGATAGGGAATTCTGAAGCCACAACACAGCATTCTGCCTTCCCCATAGCAAGAAAAAACAGCCTGGAGAGACTGCCCAGAAACCCTACATGAGGATAAATCTACTCGACCCTCGAGTGAACCCCATTTATAGGTTTACCTGGCCACTAGCGCTGAGTCTGACAGAACCTCGTCTCTGACCTCGTGTCAGGACCCAGAGACTGGGCTCCAACTCCAGAATGTGAGACCAGCCATGTCCCAGGGCTGTCATCTCTACCCATTCTTGATTCAGGCATCTGTCCCCAGACATTTGCTGAAATCCCTGCCAATGGGGGAACCAGAAGCACAATAGGGAAATCCTCCTTCCCCATGGCAGGAATGATGGCTCTTGGGATGGGTTTGCAGACCTCAGAGTGGTAGCCAGCTGAATGGCCAATGATAACCCGCCCACTCATGAGGGCCGCCCTGGACACAAGCAGGCATTGTGACCCCCAACATGAGCATGCTTTCAAACAAAAACTCTCAGTTGCATTCCAGAATCCAAATTTGCAGGCCTGATATGCCCCTAAGCACAAATCCTAACACCTGGTGGGATTTTTCAGGGGACCAGAAACACAGTCTGTCTCTGGAATCCCTGTTTTGGGGCACCCCTAAGATGTAAAACAGCACTCTCCCCTTCGCCAAGAAAGCCACCATAGTATAGGGAGCCGCTAGGATCCTTGAGAGGAAAAATCTCCCATGGATCCATGAGACCACACCTGCATTCCGAGGCCATCCTGGACATAAAAGCCAGATACACAAGCCTGTGCTACCACCTTCAAGGCAACTAATTTATAGTTCCAGACGAGCTGCCCTCCAGGTCTATGCATTGGGCCTGCGATCACCTCACCGCTAACCTTAACCCGAGTTTGTGCTTACAGACTTCAATCCCGAAACCATGGCTCATATTTCCTCCAGGATGGGGTCTCTGGAGCCACACCAAAGGACTGTGCCTGCCATCCCCAAGGAAAATGTGTCCGTCACATTTGCCTAAAACTTCGAGATAAGGAGAAACCTGCAAGGCCCCTGAGCCCACCCCAATACTGGAGGCCCCTCTGGACACAAATGTGCATTCTGAAATACGCTGATCACCTGAATCCAGGCAGATACCCAAGTCAGTGTTTCTCAGTCAGAAGATTGAACCTGACATGCTCCTATGACCTCATTGTAACCCCTGATTAGGTTTTCAGGCATTTGTAATCAGAGACCTGTTCTGGAGTACCAACTTAAGATACAACATATGGTCCCTGATCCCCACAACAGAACATCTCCTTTCTCTAGATGGAAGCCGTGCTCTTGGAACTGTGTCAAACCCTCAGGGTAGATGAATCCTACTTGGCCCGTAGCCACCAGCAGATTCTAAGATCTCACTGGTAACAAGCCAGCATTGTGAGCCATCTTCATGAGATTCCATGTCAACTACAGGCCTTGGTACTTCACCCCAGAGCCTTCAGAAAGAACCTGCCATGTTCCTCAGCTGCAATGTTCAGTGGAAGTGTGCTTTCCAGGCATCTATGTGGGAGTGCTCTGCTACCCAAACTTTCCACATGGGGGACTCTCGAGCAAACAAATCTGACTGCCCTGTCCTGTAGAAGGAAACCTGGCTGTTTGGAGCATCTCACAAGCTCAAGTGTGGGAAATCCTCTATGACCTCTTTTCAACTCCTCTCCATTTGTCGGTCATTATAGACACAAACTCCAGCTTGAGCAAACATCTGACGTCTGCGCTTACTCAGGTGCTGGATATTCGAATCAGCCGCTGCACACTGGAAATGCCATTCGCTTGTCACTGAATTTATTCATAGCTTGGGTTTACAATTCCATCCTCACCCTACTGGTCCACAAGCCCTCATGATAGGGAATTCTGCAGCCACAACACAGCATTCTGCCTTCCCAATAGAAAGAAGAAGGGCCTGGTGAGTCTGCCCAGAAACTCCACATTATGATCAATCTACTTGTCCCTTGAGGGAACCCTGAATTATAGACAGCCCTGGCCCCTAGTGTTGTGTCTGACAGAGCCTAAGCCCCGACCTCGTGTCAGCCACATAGAAGGCGGGGCCCATATCCCGCATGTTAGACTGGCCACGGAACAGAGCCGTCATCTTTACCCATCCTTGATATTCAGGCATGTGTCCCCAGACCTTTCCTGGAATCCCTACCAATGAGGGAACCTGAATCACAATAGAGAAATCCTCATTCCCCATGGCAGGATTCCTGTAAGTTCGGAAGGGTGTCCAACACTCAGAGTGTTAGCCTACTGAATGGCCATTGAGACCACCCCCATTCCTGAGGGCCACCCTATGCAAAAGCTTGCATAGTGACCCTCAGCCTGAGCATGCTTTCAAACAAACGCTCTCAGTTGTATCTCCAGGACTTGCATTGGAGGCCTGGTAAGCCCCTATGCCCAAATCATAACCCTTGGTGGGTATTTCCAGGTGCCCAGAGCCAGAACACTTCTCTGCAATCCCTGTTATGGGACACCCTGAATATGGAAAACAGAACTCTTTCCTCTCTGAGAAAGCCACCACATTATAAGGAGCCGCCAGGATACTTGAGAGGAAATATCACCCATGGACACCTGAGACCACACCTGCATTCTTAGTCCATCGTGGATACACAATCCAGATAAAAAAGCCTGTGCTACCTCCTTTGAGGCATGCGATTTACATTTCACACGGAGCTTCCCTCCAGGAGTATGCATTGGGCCTACAATCACTTCGCCACTAAACCTAACCTGCATTTGTGTTTGCAGACTTCCCTCCCAAAACCATGGCTCTCATGCCCTCCAGCATGGGGTCTCTGGAGCCACACCACAGGACTGTGCCCACCATTGCCAAGGAAACTGTGCCCATCAAATTGCCCTATCTTTCCAGATTAGGAGAAACCTGCAAGGCCCCTGAGCCCACCCCAATACTGGTTTCCACTCTGTACACAAATGCACAGTCTGGAACACCCTGATCACCTACATCTAGGCAGACATTTAAGTCAATGATACTGAGTCAGAGGATTGAACCTGACATTCCGTTAGGATTTTATTGGAACCCTAGATTAAATTTTCAGGCATCTATCCTCAGAGGCCTGTTCTGCAATACCAAATTATGATACATTTGGTCCATTAGCCCCACATCAGAACATCTCTGATCCGAGAAGGAAACCGTGCCCTTTGACCAGTGTCAAACACTCAGGGTAGATGAATCCTACATGGTCCCTTAGCCACCAGCACACTGTAAGGTCTCCATGGTAACAAACCTGCATTCTGACCCATCTTCATGAGACTTCATGTCAACTCCAGGCCTTGGTAATTCGCCCAAGAGCCACCAGAACGAATTGGCCATGTTTCTCAGCTGCAATTTTAATGGAGGTGTGCTTTTCAGGCATCCACGTGGGAGTGCTCTGCTACCCAAACTTTCCACATGGGGGACCCTGGAGCAAATAAACCAGACTCCCCCTGTGTGGTAGAAGGAAACTTTGCTGTTTGAAGCATCTCACAAGCCCCAGCATGTGAAATCCTCCATGGCCTCTTGACGCCACCCCTCCATTCATCGGTCATCATAGACATAAACTCCAGCATGAGGAAATGTCTGACTTTCACCTTTACTCAGGTGCTGGATATCTGGAATCAGACACTGCACAATGGAACTGCCTTTTGCTTGGCACTGAATTGAACCTTAGCTTGAGTTTACAATTCCATCCTCACCCTACTGGTCCCCAAGCCCGCTTGATAGGGAATTCTGGGGCCACAACACAGCTTTTTGCCTTCCCCTTAGAAAGAAGAAGGGCATGGTGATTCTGCCCAGAAACTCTGCATGAGGATCAATCTGCTCAGCCCTTGAGGGATCCCTGGTTCATACTCAGCCCTGACCACTAGTTCTGTTTCTGACAGAGCCTGAGTGCTCAATTCATGTCAGCTACTCAGAGAGTCAGGCATGTGAGACTGGCCATGTCTCAGGTCCCTCATCTCTACCCATCCTTGGTATTCAGGCATCTGTCCCCAGACATTTGCTAGAATACCTGCTAATGGGGGAACCTGAGGCACAATAGAGAATTCTTCCTTTTCCATGGCAGGAATCCTGGTAGTTGGGATGGGTGTCCTACATTAAAGTGGTAGCCAGCTGCATGGCCAAGGAGACAACTCCCACTCATAAGGGCTGCCCTAATCACATCAGGCATTGTGACACTCAGACTAGCATGCTTTCAAACAAACGCTCTCAGTTGTACCTCCAAGTCACACATTGTAGGCCTGGTACTCCCCTAGGCCCAAATCCTAATCCTGGTGGGATTTTCCAAGCACCCAGACTCACAGACCTTCTCTGGAATCCCTTTTTGGGGAACATCTAAGATTGAAAACAGCACTCTTCCATTCAAACGAGAAAGCCACCATACTATTGGGAGCTTCCAGGATCCGTAGAGAGGAAAATACTCTCATGGAAACATTAGAACACACCTGCATTCCAAGGCTATCATGGACACACAATCCAGATACAAAAGCCAGTGCTAGTGCCTTCGAGGTACGTGATTTACAGTTCCTGACGATCTGCCCTCCAGGTCTATGCATTGGGCCTACGATCACCTCGCAACTCAACCTAATCCGAGTTTGTGATTGCAGACTTCTCTCCCAAAACCATGGCTTACATGCCCTCCACGATGGAGTCTCTGGAGCCACACCACAGGACTGTGCCTGCCACCCCCAAGGAAACCGTGCCCACAAATTTGCCTAAACCTTCAAGATTAGGAGAAACCTGCAAGGCCCCAGAGCCCACCCCAATATTGGAGGCCACTCTGTACACAAAGGCACAGTCAGAAACACCCTGGTTGCCTACATATAGGCAGACACCGAAGTCAATGGTCCTGAGTCTGATGATTCAACCTGAAATTCCCCTTGGACTTCATTGGAACCCTAGATGAAGTTTTTAGGCATCTGTCCTCAGAGGCCTGTTCTGGAATTCCAACTTATGATACAACATTTGGTCCGTGAGCCCCACAACAGAACATCTCCGATACCCAGAAAGAAACCGTGTTCTTCGACAGGTGTCAAACCATCAGGATAGACTAATCATACATGGCCCCTTAGCCACCAGCACATAGTAAGATTTCCGTGGTAACAAAACTGCATTGTGACCCAACTTCATTAGAAACCAGGCCTTGGTACTTTGCCCTAGAGCAACCAGAAAGAACCTGCCATGTTCCTTAGGTGCAATGGTCAATGTAGGTGTGCTTTCCCTTATCCACGTGCGAGTACTATGCTACCCAAACTTTGCACATGGGGGAACCTGGTGTAAACAAACCAGACCTCCCCTGTCCAGTAGAAGGAAACCTTATGTTTGGATCAACTCACAGGCCTCAGCGTGTAAACTGCTCCATGGCCTCTTGATGCCACCACTCCATTGGTCGGTCATCATAGACACAAACTCCAGTCTAAGCAAACATCTGACATGCACCCTTATCCCGGTGCTGGATGTCTTGAATAAACCACTGCACATTGGATCTGCCTTCCACTTGGCACTGAATTGAACCATAGCTTGTGTTTACAATTCCATCCTCACCTGACTGGTCCCTAAGCCCTCTTGATAGGGAAATCTGGGGCCACAACGCAGCATTCTGCCTTCCCCATCGAATGAAGAAATGCCTGGTGAGTCTGCCCTGAAAACCCACATGAGGATCAATCAGGTCGGCCCTCGAGTCAACACCGATTTATAGGCTGCCATGGCCACTAGTGCCGTGTCTGACAGAGCCTGAGCTCGACTGAGTTTCAGCCACTAGAGAGCAGGCCCCATATCTAGCATTTGGGATTGCCATGGCCCAAGTATGTCATCTCTACCCATCCTTGATATTCAGGCACCTGTCCCCAGACCTTGGCAGAGATCCCTGCCAATTAGGGAACTTGAAGCACAATAGAGAACTCTTCTTTCCCCATGGCAATAAACCTGGCTTTTGGGATGGGTGTTCTACCCTCAAAGGGGGAGCCAGTTACAACATCAATGACACCACACACACTCCTGAGGACTACCCTTGGCACAAACAAGCATTGTGACCCTCACCCTGAGCATGCTTTCAAAAAATCCCTCTCAGATTCACCACAATGATCCCTAATTTCAGGCCTGGTATGCCTGTAGGTTCAAATCATAAAACTTGGTGGGATTTTCGAGGTGCCCAGACCCAGAGACCATCTCTGGAATTTTTGCTTTGGTGCACCCTTCAGATGGAAAACAGCACTCATCCCTTCCCCAAAAATGTCACCAAATTATGAGGAGCCACCAGGATCCATAGAGAGGCAATGTCTCCCATGGACCCATGAGAACACACCTGCATTCCGAGGCCATCCTGGACACACAATCCGGAGAGAAAAGCCTGTGCTACTGCCTTCTATTCACCCTAATTACAGTTCCAGATGAGCTGCTCTCAAGGTATATGCATTGGGCCTGTGATCACCTCGCCACTCACCCTAATTCGAATTTGTGTTTGCAGACTTATCTACCAAAACCATGGCACACATGCCCTCCAGGATGGGGTCTCTGGATCCACACTGCAGGACTGTCCCTGCCATCCACAAGGAAACTGTTTCCATCACAGTTGCCCAAACTGTCTAGATTAGGAGAAACCTACAAGGCCTCTGGGCCTACCCCAATTTCGGCGGCCGCTCTGAACACAAATGCACAGTCTGAAATACCCTGATCTCCTACATCCAGGAACACAGCCAAGTCAATGGTCCTGAGTCATAATAATGAACCTAACATGCCCCTAGGACGTCATTGGAACCATTGATTCGGTTTTCAGACATGTGTCCTCAGAGGCCTGTTCTAGAATGCGAACTTATGATACAACATGTGGTGGCTGGGCCACACAACAGAACATCTCCTGTCCCCAGAAGGAAACCGTGCCCTACAATCTGTGCAAAATCCCAGAGTAGTAGATTCCTGCACAACTACTAAGCCACCAGCACATTCTAAGATCTACCTGGTAACAAACCAGCTGTGTGGCCCATCTGCAAGAGATTCCATGTCAAATCAAGGACTTGGTACTTTGCTACAGAGACACCAGAATAAAGCTGCCATGTTCTTCAGTTGCAATGGTCAATGAAGTTGAACATTCCAGGCATCCATGCGGTAGAGCTCTGCTACCCAAACTTTCCACATGGGGGACCCTGGAGCAAATAAACCACACTCCACCTGTCCAGTAGAATGAAACCTTGCTATTTGGAGCAGCTCATGAGTCTCAACGTGAAAATCCCTACATGGCTTCTTGACGCCACCCCTCCATTTGTCAGTCATCATAGACACAAACTCCAGTGTGAGCAAATATCCGACGTCCTCCCTTACTAAGGTGCTGGATATCTCGAAAAAGCTGCTGGACACAGGAACTGCCTTCCGCTTGGCAGTGAATTGAACTGTAGCTTGTGTTTACAATTCCTTCCTCACCCGACTGGTCCCCAAGCCTTCTTGATAGCGAATTATGGAGACACAACACAGCATTCTGCCTTCCCGATAGAAACAAGTGCCTGGTGAGTCTGGCCAGAAACCCCACATGAGGATCAATCTGCTCGGCCCTATATCGGAGGGACCCTGATTTATAGGTTGCCCTGGCCACTAGTGCTGTGTCTGACAGAGCCTGAGCCCAGAACTAGGGTCAGTCACCAGAGTTTGAGCCCCACATCTAGTATTTGGGAATGCCATGGCTCAAGCATTTCATCTCTACCCATCCTTGGTATTCAGGCACCTGTCCCCAGACCTTTGCTGGAATCCCTGATAATGGGGCATCCTGAAGCACAATAGAGAACTCCTCCTTCTTCATATCAGGAAACTTGGCTGTTAGGATGGGTGTTCAACCCTGAAAGGGGGAGTCATTTACAAGTCCAGTGAGACCACACAAACGCCTCAGGGATGCCCTGGAGGCAAACAGGCCTTGTGACCCTCAGCCTGAGCATGCTTTCAAACAATCCTTCTCTGTTGCACCACCATGAACCCGCATTGCAGGCCTAATATGCCCTAAGCCCAAATCCTAGCACTTGTTGTGATGTCCCAGATGCCATGAACCAGAGCCCGTCTCTGGAATCCCTGTTTTGGGGCACCCATAAGGTGGAAAACATCACTCTCCCCTTCCCTGAAAAAGCCACCAAACTATGGAGAGCCACCAGGATCCATAGAGAGGAAAAGACTCCCATGGACCCATGAGACCACACCTGCATTCCAAGGCCATCCTGGACACACAATCCAGAGAGAAAAGCCTGTGCTACTGCCTTCCAGTCTCCCTAATTATAGTTCATGACGAGCTTCCCTCCAGGTCTACGCATTGGGCCTGTGATCACCTCGCCACTCACCCTAATTTGTATTTGTGTTTGCAGACTTCTCTCCCAAAACCATGTCTCACATGCCCACCAGAATGTGATCTCTGGAGCCACACCACAGAACTCTGGCTGCCAACCCCAAGGACACTGTGCATATCAGATTTGCCCAAACCTTCCAGATTAGGAGAAACCTGTGTGGCCCCTGAGCCCACACCAATATTGCCGGCCACTCGGGATGGAAATGCGCAGTCTGAAACACCCTTATCACCTACATCCAGGGAAATAGCCAAGTCAATGATCGTGAGATAGACGATTGAACCTAAAATGCCCCTAGGCTCTCAATGGAACCCCATTAGGTTTTTAGGCATCTGTCCTCAGGGGCCTGTTCTGAAATACCAATCTATGACACATCATGTGGTCTCTGAGCCACACGACAGAACATCCCCTGTCCCCAGAAGAATACCATGCTCTTCGACCTGTGCCAAACCCTCAGGGTAGGAGAATCCTGCATGGCACCTTAGCAACCAGCACATTCTAAGTTCTCCCTGGTAAGAAACAAGCATTGTGACCCATCTGCAAGAGATCCCATGTCAACTCAAGGCCTTGGCACTTTGTCCCAGAGCCACCAGAACGAATCTGCCATGTTCCTCAGCTGCAATTGTCAATGGAGGTGTGCTTTCCTGGCATCCATGCCGGAGAGCTCTTCTTCACAAACTTTCCACATGGGGAAACCTAGAGTAAACAAACCAGACTTCACCTACACTGTACAAAGAAATGTTACTTTTTGCAGCAGTTCACAGGCCTCAGCATGTGAACTCCTCCATGGCCTCTTTATACCACCCCTCCACTTGTCGGTCATCATAGACAAAAACTCTAGTGTGAGCAAGCATCTGACATCCACCCTTATTCCAGTGCTGGATGTTTCGAGTAAACTGCTACAAATTGGAACTGCCTTCTGCTTGGCACTGAATTGAACCATAGCTTTTGTTTACAATTCCACCCAAAACTGACTGGTTCCCAAGCTCTCGTGATTGGGAAACCTGGAGCCACAACACAGCATTCTGCCTTCCCTATTGAATGAACAAATGCCTGGGAATCTTCCCAAGAAACTCCACATGAGGATCAATCTGCTCCGCCCTCGAATCTACTCTGATATAAAGGCTGCCATGGCCACTAGCGCTGTGTCTGACAGAGCCTGAGCCCCGACCGAGTTTTAGGCCTCATATCTAGCATTTGGGATTGCTATGGCCCAAGTACGTCATCTCCACCCATCCTTGGTATTCAGGCACCTATCTCGAGACCTTGCTGGAAACCCTGCCAATGGGGCAACCTGAAGCACAGAGGAACCTGACAGAAGAGAACTCATCCTTCCTCATGGCAGGACATTTGGCTGTTGGGTTGGGTGTCCAACTCTCTAAGAGGGAGCCAGATATATGACCAATGAGACCACTCCCACTCCTGAGGGCCGCCATGGGAGCAAACAGGCATTGTGAGACTCAGCCTGAGCAAGCTTTCAAACAATCCCTCTCAGTTGCACCATCATGATCCTGCATTGCAGGCCTCATACACCCCTAGGTGCAAATCCTAACCCTTGGTGGGAAGTCCCAGATGCCCAGAAAAAGAGCCTGTATCTGGAATCCCTGTTTTGGGGCACCCATAAGATGGAAAACAACACTCTTCCCTTCCCCAAAAAAGCCACCAAACTATGAGCTGCACAGATCCATAGAGAGGAAAAGTTTCCCATGGACCCATGAGACTATACCTGCATTCCAAGGCCATCCTGGACACACAATATAGAGAGAAAAGCCTGTGCTACTGCCTTCCAGTCACCCTAATTACTCCTGACAAGGTGCACTCCAGGTCTACTCATTGGGCCTGTGATCACCTTTCCACTAACCATAACCCACATTTGTGTTTGCAGACTTCTCTCCCAAAACCATGGCTCATATGCCCTCCAGGACAGGGTCTCTGGATCCACAACACATGACTGGGCCTGCCAACCCCAAGGAAACTGTGCCCATCAAACCTGCCCAAACCTTCCAGTTTAGGAGAAACACGCAAGAGCCCTGAGCCCGACCCAATATTGTCGGCAGCACTGGACACAAATGCCAGTCTGAAACGCCCTGATCACCTACATCCAAGCAGACAGCCATTTCAATGTTCCTGGGTCAGAAGATTGTACCTGATATGCTCCTAGGACGTCATTGGAACACTAGATTAGGTTTTCAGGCATCTGTCCTCAGGGTCCTGTTCTGAAATACCAACTTAGGATACAACATGTGGTCCCTGAGCCACACAATAGAATATCTCCTGTCCCCAGTAGGAAACCATGCCCTTCGACCTGTGCCAAACCCTCAAGATTGGAGAATCCTGCACAGCACCTTAGACAGCAGCACAAACTCTAGTTTGTGCGTTGACCCATACCACAAGCTTTCCATCTGATGGACAGTCGAGTCCTGTTGAATGGCTCCAGGATGTCCCATACGGAAAGACTGGAGAGCAGGATTCGAAGGATGGATGCCTGTACAGCATACCTCACATTCCCATTGGCTCTTTGTGACAAGACATGTTTGAACTACTGGCTCTGGGGCGAGCTAACTAGGGTGCTGAATTGAAATGGACTCTCCTGCGGATGGGTCATAATGTGGGTTTGTGTGCATGGAGACCTTGGAATATGTTGGCAGCTCAGGGGCCATGAAGTATTCGCCTAACCGAAGGGTGTAATATTGCTCCAATTAAAAAGAGATCCCTATGTGGAGATGAGACAGGTTCTCTTTGGTGCCTCAGAAAAGCCCCAGATACTGGTCTTCAAACCAGTTCTCTGAGTAGAGACACCTGGAAACCAAAGCTAGGGTTCAGATTAGAGCCTAGATGCCTGTCCGTTTCAATCTTCTGTCTCTGGGGACACTGTCTGAGTATCTAAGTGAAGATAGTTGCTCAGCTGGTGTCAGAGTGCCCCTCTTATTCCATGGCCGAGGCATGGCCTTGGAGACCTTATTGGATTCTCCTAATCTCTAGGGTTGTCGCCAATGGATTGGGTACAGTTTTCTTGGAGAGGACTGGCACAGTCCTTCAGTGTGTCTCCATAGGCCCTAGCCTGGAGGGTGTGTGGGTCCGGGCTGTGGGTACAGAAGTCTGAAAACACAAACTCGGCTTGGTTGTGGAGCCGAGAGCATGGCAGGATGGACCCACAGACCGTGAGAGGAGATCCTCAGCTTATGAAAGAAGGGCAAATGGGAGGCAGTCACGCAAGCTTTTGTCTTTGGATGTTTTGTCTCCCATAGCCGTGGAATGTAGGGGTGACCTCAGGGGCTATGGAAGAGTCTCCCTCTCTGAGGAGTTGGTCCAGCTCTTAAGATTTTGGGGACATTTTGTGGGAAGGGTGGAGTCCTGCTGTCTGGCTCAGGTGTTCTTCCAAGAGAGGGACTCCAGATCACAGTCCTGGGTTCGAGCAAATGGAATACTCGAGCTCTTGTGAAGATTGGGATCATAGGGGCTTGGCAAGCCCCATATGCGGGCTCTTGGTCCAGGCCCTGAGAGACCTTACTTCGACATGGGGCCCATGCTGATGGTCCCAATGCGAGTTTGTACCCAAGGAGGCACTCAAGTTTAGGCTTGGCCTCAGGGGCCATGAAGGTTTCTCCTACACTGAAGGTATGACTCCATGCCAACAGCAAGCTTTCCAGCCATGGGGAAGGAGAAGATCTGATTTGTGCTTCAGTTACCCACGTTTGCCAGGATTTGATATAATATCTAGGGTCAGATGTCGGAAAACCCAGGTTGGGAAGAGATGACGGCATAAGGCCATGGCCTGTCTGATGTGCTTAGTGTGCAGCCAGCTGTTTCCTTGTCTGTCGGGACGTCAGGCTGTGTCAGACAGAGCATTACTGACCAGGGTAGCCTTTCCAGTTAGGGTGCGGTCGAGGCCAGAGCAGGTTGGTTCTCATTTGTGGTTTCTGGAGAGCCCCATAGGGCAACGTTTTTCTTCTGGTGGGCAGGCAGAAAACTGTGTTGTGGTTCTGGAATTCCCAGTCTGGAGGGCTTGTTTGCCAGGAGTGTGAAGAGGGAAGTCTGAAAACACAAGCTAGCGTTAGGTTTGGGGCCGAGGGCATGGCAGGCCCACTCTGCAGAGACTGAATCGAGATCTCCTGCATCTGAGGTCAGGGCGAGTATCAGACGTTGCCTCAGGTTGGAGTTTGTGTCCATTCTGGCCCCCTCCTGAAGGGGGTGGGGGCGTCATGAGGCCAGGGAGGTTTCCCAACGCTGGGAGTTATGAGCTGCCCCAAACATCAAGGTTTCCTCTGTAGGACAGTCGAGTACTATGAGATGGTTCTAGGATGACCCCTACAGAAAGACTCGAGAGAAGGGGTCTAAGCATGAATGTCTGCAAATGCCACCTCACATTCCCACTGGCTGCTTGGGGCAAGGCAGGCTCAATCTGCAGGCTCTTGGGAGGGTTTCTCAGAGGGCTGAGTAGAAATGGACTCTCCTGAGGATGAGTCATACTGTGGGTTGGTGGCCATGGAGACCTTGGAATGTGGCGGGGTCTCAGGGACTCTGCAGGTTTCTCCAAACCGAAGGGTTTGACACAGCTCCAACAATGAAGCTTCCCATGTGGAGACGATAGTTGTTCTGTTTGGTGTCTCCGGAAAGCCCCAGATGCTGGTCTTCAAACCCAGGCCTCTGAGGAGTGACACCTGGAAACCAAAGCAAGAGTTCAGATTAGGGCCCAGGGGCCTGTCTGGTTCAATCTACTGTCTCTGCCGACATCTGTCTGTGTTTCTGCATGGAGGTAGTTGCTCAGCTTGTGTCAGGATGCCTTTGTCCAGAGAGGCTTATAGTAGTGGGATGTCCTCGGGGGCCTTGAGGTTTCTCCTATTCTGTGGGGTTATGGGCAATGGAATGGGCATAGTCTCCTTGGAGAGAGCAGGACAGTCCTGTGGTGTGGCTCCAGAGGCCCCAGCCTGGCGGCTGTGTGGGCCAGGGCTGTGGGGACAGACATCCAAAAACACAAACTCGGCTGAGGTTTTGGGCTGAGGTTATGGCAGGAGTGATCTACAGTCCGTGAGGGGAGCTCATTGTGATTAGAAAGTAAGGCGAGTGAGAGGCGGTCGTTCAAGCTTATGTCTCTGGATGTTGTATTCATGATGGTCATTTAATGTAAGCATGGTCTCATGGGCCATGGAAGTCTCCCTCTCTGGTGATTTGTCCGGCTCCCAAGAGATTGGGGTCATTTTGTGGGAAGGGAGGAGTCCTGTTTTCTGCCTCATGTGTCCCCACAATAGAGGGATTCTAGAGCAGAGCACTGGGTACATACAACTGGAATACCCACCCTCTGGTTAGGCCTGGGGTCCTATGGGCATGGCAAGCCCATATGCAGATTCTTGGTCCAGCCACTGAGAGACGTTACTTGAATAGTGGACTCATGCTGAGGGTCACAATGTGTGTTTGTGCCCAAGGTGGTCCTCAATATTGGGCGGGACCTCATTGAGCTTGCAGGTTTCTCCTACAGTGAACCTTGGACATGCCAACCTCAGGGTTTCTTGCCATGGGGAAGGAGGAGTTTTGATTTCTGCATCACGTTCACCTCTGGGCACTAATTGGAGATAAGGTCTAGGTTCTGAAGCCTGAAAACCGAGGTTTGGAAGAGATGACGACCTAAGGCCACGGCGGGTCCGATGTGTTCAGTTTGGGGCCAGCTTTCTAGGTGTCGTTCAGGAGGTCTGCACTCAGGCTGTGCCAGACAGGGCATTCGTGCCCAGATACGCTGTATAATTGGGGTACAGTTGAGTGGCATGCAGAAGATAATTATTTGGGGTTTCTCCGTAGCCCCATAAGGCAAAGTCTTTCTTCTGGAGGGCAGACAGAGTGCTGCATTCTGGCTCCGGAACTGCCAAACTGGAGGCCTTGCGGCCAGGAATGCAAGGATGTAAGTCTGAGAACTGAAGCTTTGCTTTGGTTTCAGGGCGAGGAAATGGCAGGCACACTCTGCAGAGCTGAATTTAGATTTCATGCATCTGAGGTCAGGGCGAGGTTCATATATTGGCTCAGGTTGGAGTTTCTGTCCATGATGGCCCCTTCATGAAGGGGGGTCATCACACCGCCATTGGTGTTTTCCCATGATGGCAGTAGTGAGATGCTCCAAACCACAAGGATTTTCTGCGGGTCAGTTGAAACCTGTTGGATGGCTCCAGGGCATCCCATATGGAACAATTGCAGAGCAGGGTTCTAAGGATGGATGCCTGGGCATCCGGCCTTGCATTCCAATTGTCTCCTAGCGAAACGGCACGTTTGATTGCTGCCTATGATGTAGCAGCCGAGGGGGCTGAGTTGAAATGCATTCTCCTGAGGATCGGTCATAATGTGGGATTGTGTCCATGGAGACCTTGGAATGGGGCAGTGGCACCAGGGCTCTGAAGGATGCTCCTAACCAGAGGTTTTGACACAGCTCCAAGAAGCATTTTTCCCATGGGGAAACAAGATTTGTTCTCATTGGTGCTTCAGTAACCCCCAATATGCTGGTATTGGAAACCAGAACTCTGAGGAGAGATGCCTGGAAACCAAGGCAATGGATCTGATTAGGGCCTGGGGCCTGTCTGGTTTAATCTTCTTCTCTCGGTTCATCTGTCTATGGGATTGAGTGGAGGTAGTTCCTCAGCTGGTGTCAGATTGCCCCTATTTGTCCTGGGCAGTCTACACTATTGGGATGGCCACTTTGACTTTGGAGGTTTCTCCTAATTTGCAAGTTTGTGGCCAATGAAATGGGCAGAATTCCTTTGGGGAGGGAAGGCACAATCCTGAGGTGTGGCTCTAGGGGCTCAAGCATGGAGGGTGTGTGGGTCAGAGCTGTGGGGACAGAAGTCTGAAAACAGAAACTCGTCTTAGGTTTGGGGACATAGGTATGGGAGGCCCGATCTACAGACCTTGAGCAGAACTCTTCAGGATATGAACAAAGAGTGAGTGTGAGGCACTTGCTCAGGCTTTTGACTCTGGATTTTGTGTCACTGATGGCCGTGGAATGTAGGGGCGTCCTCATGGACCATGGGTGAGACTTCCTCTATGGGGATTTGGATGATCCCAATATTTTGGGGTCATTCCGTGGGATGGGAGGAGTCCATTCTGTTTTTTTTTTTTTTTTTTTTACCTCAGGTGTGCCACTAAAGAGGGATTCCAGAGCAGAACCCTGGGAAGGGGCGACTGGACAACCCGAACTCTGTATAAGATAGGGGGCCTAAGGGCATGGCAATCCCCATATGGGGTACCTTGGTCCAGCCACTGAGAGGTCTTCCTTGAGTACAGTGCTCACACTGAGGGTCACAATGCATGTTTGTGCCCAATGTAGGCATCAAGCATGGGTGGGGACTCATGGGCCATGCTTGATTCTCCTACACTGAACTTTGGACAACATACGAACCACAAGGTTTCTTTCCATGGGGAAGGAGGAATTCTGATTTCTGCATCATGTTCACCCCTGGGCAGTGACTGGAGATAAGATCTAAGTTCTGAATCCAGAAAATCGAGGTTGGGATGAGATGATAACCTAAGGTCATGGAGGGTCCGATGTGCTCAGTGTGCGGTCAGCTTTCTGGGTGTTGTTCAGGAGGTATGGATTCAGGCTGTGTCAGACAGTGCATTAGTGCCCAGGTTAGAATGTATAATTTGGGTACAGTTGAGTTCCATGTAGGTTCATCCTCATTTATTGTGTCAGGGAAGCTCACTGGGGCAACATTTTTCTTCTGGTGGGCAGGCAGAGTGCAGCATTGTGGGTCCAGAATTGCAAAACTTGAGGGCGTCGGGACCAGGAGTGTGAGGACGTAAGTCTGAGATCATAAGCTAAACTTAAGTTTCAGGGCGAGGGCACGGCAGGCACCCTCTGCAGATCCGAATCAAAATCTCATTCATCTGAAGTCAGGACGAGGATCAGACTTAGGCGCAGGTTGGAGTTTCTGTCCATGATGGCCCCTTCATCAAAGGGGTGGAATCTCGAGGCCATGGAGGTTTTCCCACGTTGGGAGTTGTGGGATGCTCCAAACTGCAAGGATTCCTTCTGCGGGAAAATTGAGAACTGTTGGATGGCTCCAGGACATCCCATATGGAATGACTCCAGAGCCGGGTTCTAAGGATGGATGCCTGAGCAGACTGCCTCTTACACCAATTGTCTCCCTGCCACAAGACAGGTACGATCTGATGGCTATGCAGGAGCAATCGTGGAAGCTGAGTTGAAATGGACTCTCCTGAAGATGGGTCTTAATGTGTGTTTGTGTCCATGAGGACGTTGGAATGGGGTGGTGGCCCCAGGGCTCTAAAGGATTCTAACCGGAGATTTTGAAACAACTCGAAAGAGCAAGTTTTCCATGTGGAGACAAGATTTGTTCTAATTGGTGCCTCAGGAAACCCACATATGCTGGTATTAGAACCAGGCCTCTGAGGAGAGATACATAGAAACCACAGCAATGCATCCAATTAGGTCCTAGGAGCCTCTCTGGTTCAATCTTCTTCTCTGTCGACATCTGTCTATTTTATGAAATGGAGGTAGTTGCTCAGCTGGTGTCAGACCGCTCCTGTTTGTCCGGGCGGCCTACACTATAGGGATGGCCTCGGGGACTTTGGAGGTTTCTCCTAAATTGTATGATTATGGACAATGGCATGGGCAGAATTCCTGTGGAGTGGGCAGGCACAGACCTGATGTGTGGCTCCAAGGGCCCAGCCTTGAGGGTGTGTGGGCAAGGACTGTGGGGACAGATGTCTGAAAACACAAACTCAGCTTAGCTTTGGGGACGTAGGTATGGCAGGTCCGATTTACAGACTATGAGGAGAACTTTTTGGGATATGAATAAAGGGTGAAAGTGTGACACTTGTCAGGCTTTTGCCCCTGGATTTTGTGTCAATGATGGCTGTGGAATGTCAAGGAGTCCTCATGGGCCATGGAAGAGTGTTTCTCTCTGTGGATTTGGCCAGATCCCAATTGTTTTGGGTTAATCTGTGGGATTCAGTTTTGTTAACTAAGGTGTCCCACCAAAAGAGGGATTCCAGAGCAGAGCCCTGGACAACAAGAAATCTAACTAAAAATACGGGCCTAGGGGCATGGCAAGCCCAATATGCCTTCTAATGGTCCAGCCACTGAGAGGCCTTCATTGAGGACAGAACTCATGCTGAGGGTCACAATGCGTGTTTATGCCCTCGTGGTACTCAAGCATGGGTGGGGACTCATGGTGCATGCTTGTTTCTCCTACACTGAATGATAGTCAACATGTCAACCACATGAGTTCTTGCCATGGGGAAGTATTAATTCTGATTTCTGCATGTCATTCACCCCTGGGCAGTGATTGGAGATAAGGTCTAGGTTGTGAAGTCTGAAAACCGAGGTTGGGAAGAGATGACGACCTAAGACCATGTCGGGTCCCATATGCTCAGCGTGGAGCCAGCTGTCTGGGTGTTGGTCGGGAGGTCCAAGCTTGGGCTGTGTCAGACAGGGCCTTAGTGCCCAGGGTAGATTGTATAATTGGGGTACAACTGAGTGCTGTGCAGGTTGATCTTTATTTGGCATTTCTGGGTAGCCCCAAGGGCAATGTTTTTCTTCTGGAGAACAGGCAGAGTGCTGCATTGTGGCTCCGGAATTTCCAAAGTGGATGCCTTGTGGACGGGGAGTGTGAGGACGGAAGTCTGAGAACACATGTTAGGCGTAGGTTCTGGGCGAGGGCACGGCAGGCACCCTCTGCAGATCTGAATCGGGATATCATGAATCTGAAGTCAGGGCGAGGTTCAAACCTAGGCTTAGGTTTGAATTTATGTCCATTCTGGCCACTTTATGAAGGGGACAGCATCTCCAGTCCATGGAGGTTTACCCACAATGGAAGTTGTGAGATGCTCCAAACAACAAAGATTCCTTCTGATCAACAATTGAGACCTTTTGTATCACTCCAGTACATACCATACAGAATGACACCAGAGCAGGGATCTAAGGATGGATGCATGGGAAGCCCGCCTCACATTGCAGTTGTCTCCTAGCAAATAGACAGGTTTGATATGCTGGCTCTGTCAGAGCAACCAAGGGGGCTGAGTTGAAATGGACTCTCCTGAGGATGGATGCTAATGTGGGTTTGTGTCCATGGAGACCTTGGAATGGGGCGTTGGTGCATGGGCCCTGAAGGATTCTCCTAACCGGAGGTTTTGAGACATCTCCAAAGGACAAGTTTCCCATGTGGAGACGAGATTTGTTCTGATTGGTGCCTCAGGAAACCCCCATATACTGTTATTGGAATATAGGCCTCTGAAGAGAAATAACTGGAAACCAAAGCAATGGCTCCGTTTAGAGCCTAGGGGCCTGTCCGGTTGAATCTTCTTCTCTGTGTACATCCATCTAAGGTATTAGTGGAGTTAGATGCTCAGCTGGTGTCAGATGGCCCTTGTTTGTCCCAGGCGGCCTACACTATTGTGAAGGCCTTGGGGACTTTGGAGGTTTCTCCTAATTTTATGATTATGGACAATGGAATGGGCAGAATTCCCGTGGAGAGGGAAGGCACAGTTTTGATGTGGCTCCAGGGGCCCCAGCCTGCAGGGTGTGTGCACCAGGACTGTGGAGACAGAAGTCTAAAACACAAACTCAGTTTAGGTTTAGGGACGTAGGTATGGCAGGCCCGATCTACAGACCGTGAGGAGAATTCTTCCGGATATGAAGAAAGAGAGATTGTGAGGCACTTGTTCAGGCTTTTGTTTCTGGATTTTGTGTCAACGATGGGCGTGGAATGTCGGGGAGGCCTCATGGGCCATGGACGAGTCTTCCGCTCTGTGGATTTGGCCCGATTCCAATTGTTTTGGGTCAAACTGTGGGATGGGAGGAGTCCTTTCAGTTTTGTTACCTCAGGTGTCCCACCAAAAGAGGGATTCCAAAGCCGAGCCCTGGGGAGGGGAGACTGGACAACCAGAAATCTGGTTAAAAATTGGGGCCTAGGGGCATTGCAAGCCCAATATGCTGTCTTTTGGTCCAGCCGCTGAGAGGCCTTACTTGAGAACTGGGCTCACGTTGAGGGTCACAATGCATGTTTCTGACCGACTTGGTCCTCAAGCATCTGCAGGGCCTCATGGGCCACACTGGTTTCAACTACACTTTACGTTGGACAACATGCCAACCACAAGGTTTCTTGCCATGGGGAAGGAGTTCTGATTCCTGCATCATGTTCAACCCTCGGTGGTGACTGGAGATAAGGTTTAGGTTCTGAAGCCTGAAAACCGAGGTTGGAAAGAGATGATGACCTAAGGCCATGGCGGGTCCGATGTGCTCAGTGTGTGGCTAGCTGGGTGGGTGCGAGCCAGGAGGTTCAGTCTCAGGCTGTGCCAGAAAGGGCAGTAGTGCCCAGGGCAGCCTGTATAATTGGGGTCCAGTCAAGTGGCATGCAGGTTGATCCTCATTTGGGGAATCTGGGTAGCCCCAGAGGGCAAAGTTTTTCTTCCGGAAAGCAGGCAGAGTGCTGCCTTGTAGTTCTGGAATTGCCAAACTGGAGGGCTTGTGGGCCAGGAATGTGAGGATGGAAGTTGAGAACACAAACTAGACTTACGTTTCTGGGCAAGGGCACGGCAGGCACACTCTGCAGAGCTGAATCAAGATGTCCTGCATCTGAAGTCAGGGCGAGGATCAGACGATCGCTCAGGTTGGAGCTTCTGTCCCTGATGGCCCCTTCATGAAGCGCAGGGGGCGGGATCACGAGGCCATGAAGTTTTTCCCACGATGGGAGTTGTGAGATGCTCCAAACAGTAAAGATTCTTCTGCGGGACTATTGAGACCTGTTGGTTGGCTCCAGGACTTCCCATACAGCATAATTCTGAGAATGGTTCTAAGTATGGATGTCTGGGAAGCCTGCCTCTCATTCCAATCATCTCCTAGCGACAAGACGGGTTAGATCTGCTGGATCAGGGGGAGCAACTGAGGGGGCTGAGTTGAAATGGACTCTCCTGTGGATGGGTCCTAATGTGGGTGTGTCTCCATGGAGACCTTGGAATGAGGCGCTGGCACCGGGAACCTGAAATGTCCTTCTAACCAGAGGCTTTGAGAGAGCTCCAACATGCAAGTTTCCCATGTGTAAACGAGATTTGTTCTGATGGGTGCCTCAGGAAAAGCCCTCAGCTGGTATTGGAAACCAGGCTTTTGAAGAGACATGCCTGTAAACCAAAGCTATGGATCCCATTATGGCCTGGGGTCCTGTCTGGTCAATCTTCTTCTCTGGGGACATCCATCTATGGTATGAGTGGAGGTAGATGCTCAGCTGGTGTCAGACGGCCCTTTTTTGTCCCGGACAACCTACACCATTGGTATGGCCTCAGGGAATTTGGAGGTTTCTCCTAATTTGTATGGTTTTGGATAATGGAATGGGCAGAATTCCCATGGATTGGTAAGGCACAGTCCTAATGTGTGGTTCCAGGGGCCCAGCCTGGAGGGTCTGTGGCCCAGGACTTTGAGGACAGAACTCAAAAAACACAAACTCAGCTTAGGTTTGGGGACGTAGGTATGGCACGGCCGAACTACAAATCATGAGAAGAACTCTTCAGGATATGAAGAAAGAGCGAGTCTGAGGCGCTTGCTTAGGCTTTTGTCTCTGGATTTTGTATCAACGATGGCCATGGAATGTCGGGGAGGCCTCATGAGCCATGGACGAATCTTCCTCTCTGTGGATTTGGCCCTATCCCAATTCTTTTTCGTGAATCTGTGGAATGGGAGGACTCCTTTAAGGTTTGTTACCTGAGGTGTCCCACCAAAAGAGGAATTCCAAAGCAGAGCCCTGGGCAAGAGTGAAGGGACAACCCGAACTTGGTTAAAAATTGGGGTCTAGGGGCATGGCAAGCCCAATATGCTCTTTCTTCATGCAGCCACTGAGAGGCCTTGCCTGAGGACCGGGCTCAGGCTGAGGGTCACAATGTGTGTTTGAGACCAATGTGGCCCTCAAGCGTGGGCTGGGTCTCATGTGCCACACTGGTTTCAACTACACTGAAAGTTGGACAACATGCCAACCACCATAGGTTTCTTGCCAAGGGAACGAGTTCGGATTTCTGCAACATTTTCAAACCTGGGCAGTGATTGGAGATAAGGTCAAGGTTCTGAAGCCTGAAAACCGAGGTTGGGTAGAGATGACGACCTATGGCCATGGCGGGTCCGATGTGCTCAGTGTGTGGCCAGCTGTCTGGGTGGGGCCAGGAGTTCCAGGCTCAGGCTGTGTCAGAATGGGCAATTGTGCCCACTTCAGCCTATATATTTGGTGTACAGCCAAATGGCGTGCAGGTTGATCCTCATTTGGGGTTTCTGGGTAGCCCCAGAGGGCAATGTTCTTCTTCCAGGGAGCAGGCAGAGTGCCGCATTGTACTTCTGGATTGCCAAACTGGAGGGCTTATGGGCTGGTAGTCTGAGGACGGAAGTCCGAGAACACAAGCAAGGCTTAGGTTTTATGTGTGAGGACATGGCAGGCACAATCTACAGACCTGAATCGAGATCTCTTGCACCTGAAGTCAGGTTGAGCATCAGACGATGCCTCAGGTTTGACTTTCTGTCCCTGATGGCCCCTTCATAAAGGGGGGGAATCACGAGGCCGTGGGGGTTTTCCCACCATGGGAGTTGTGAGAAGCTCCAAACTGCAAAGATTCTACTGTGGGACAATTGAGACCAGTTGGTTGGCTCCAGGCCAACGATTCTGAGCAGGGTTCTAAGGATGGATGGCTGGGTAGCCCACCTCGCATTCCAATATTCTCCTAGCTACAAGACAGGCTAGATCTGTTGGATCTCGGGGAGCAACCGAGGAGGCTGAGTTTAAATGGACTCTCCTGTGGATGGGTCCTAATATGTTTTTGTGTCTATGGAGACTGTGGCATTAAGCGGTGGCACTAGGGCCCTGAAGGCTTCTTTTAAACAGAGGTTTGACACAGGTCCACCATGCAAGTTTCCCATGTGTAGAGGAGATTTGTTCTGATGGGTGAGTCAAGAAACAGCCATATTCTGGTATTGAAATCCAGACCTCTGAGGAGAGATGCCTGGAAACCAAAGCAATGGATCCGATTAGTGCCTAGGGGCCTGTTGGTTTCTTTTTACCTCGGGCGACATCTATCTATGGGTCAGAGTGCAGGTAGGTGCTCAGATGAACTCAGATTGCCCGTGTTTGTCCTTGGAAGCCAACACTATGGGATGGCCTCAGGGAATTTAAAGGTTTATACTTTTAGTTGCGTTGTCGCCATTGGAATGGGCTCACACAATTCCATTGCGAGGGCAAGAACAGTCCTCAGGTTTGGCTTCAGGGGCCTGAGCCTATAGGGTGTGTAGGCCAGGGCTGTTTGGACAGTTGTCTGAAAACACAAACTCGACTTCTGTTTCGGGTCATAGGTAGGGCAGGACTGATCTACAGACCATGAGGAGAACATTTCGGTATATGAAAAAAGGGCGAGTGTGAGGCTATTGCTCATGTTTTTGTCTCTGCATATCATGTCACTCATGGTCGTGAAATTTCCGGGTGACTTCATGGGAAATGGACGAGTCTTACTCTCTGGGGATTTGGCCCCTTCCAAAGAGGTTGGGGTCATTCTGTGGGATGGAAGAAGTCGTTTTTTTTTTGTTGTTGTTGCTTTGTTTTGTTTCATTTTTTAACCTCCGTTGTCCCACCACATGAGGAATTCCAGAGTAGAGCTCTGGGGAGGGGTGACTGAACAACCAGAAATCTGGTTAAAAATTGAGGCCTAGGGCTATGTCAAGCCCATTATGACATCTAGTGATCCAGGCTCTGAGAGGACTTACTAGAGGACAGGACTCACCCTGAGGGTCACAATGCATATTTATGCCCTCGTCGCACTCAAGAATAGGCGGGCCTCAGGGTGAATGCTAGTTTCTCCTACAATGAACGTTGGACAACATGCCAACCACAAGGTTTCTTGCCATGTGTAAGGAGAAGTTCTGATTTCTGCATCACACTCACCCCCAGGCAGAGATAAAGTCTAGTTTCTGAGGTCTGAAAACTGAGGTAGGGAAGAGATGAGGACCTAAGGCCATGGCGGGTCTGATGTGCTCAGTGTGCGGTCAGCTGTCTGGGTGTTGGTCAGGAAGTCCGGGCTCAGGTTGTGTCAGACAGTGCATTAGTGCCCAGGTTAGACTATATAATTCGGGAAAAGTCGAGTACCGTGTAGGTTTATCTTCATATAAGGTGCCTTGGCAGCTCTTTAGGCAATATTTTTTTTCCAGAAAGCAGGCCATGTGCTTAATTGTGGGACCGGATTTACCAATCATGAGGGCTTTGAGGCCAGGAGAGTGAGGTCGGAATTCTGAGAACAAAAGTTATACTTGGGCTAAGGGCAAGGGCACGGCAGGTACCCCCTGCAGATCTGAACCAATATCTCATCCATTTCAAGTCAGGGAGAGAATTAGACTTTGGCTTAGGTTGGAGTTTCTGTGCCTGACGGCTCCTTCATGAAGGGAGCGGAATCTCGTGTCCATGGAGTTTTTCCCACGTGGGAGTTGTGGGTTGCCCCCTTCAAGAATTCCTTCTGCGGGACAATTGAGACCTTTGGGCAGCTCCAGGACATCCCATATGGAGTGACTCCATAGCACCTTTCGAGGGAGGATGCCTGGGAAGCCAGCCTCGCATTCCAATTGTCTCCTAGCAACAAGCCAGTTTAGATCTGATGGCTCTGCGGGAGCAACCGGGGTGACTGACTTGAAATGGACTTTCCTCAGGATGGGTCCTAATGTGTCTTTGTGTCCATGGGGACTTGGAATGGGGCCGTGGCACCGGGACCCTGAAGTATTCTCCTAAGCTTTTGACAGAGCTCGATGCACATGTTTCCTTGTGGAGACGAGATTTGTTCTGATTGCTACCTCAGGAAAACACCTATGCTGGTATTGGAATCCAGGCTTTTGAGGAGACATGCCTCTCACCAAAGCAATGGATCCGATTGGCCAGGGTCCTGTCTGGTTCAATCTTCTTCTCTGGGGACATCCATCTATGGTATGAGTGGAGGTTGATGCTCAGCTGCTATCAGACCGCGCTTGTATGTCACGGGCGACATGCCCTATTGGGATGGCCTCAGGGATTTGGAGGGGTCTCCTAATTTTACGGTTTTGGACAATGGAATGGGCAGAGTTCCCATGGATTGGGTAGGCACAGTCCTTATGTGTGGCTCCAGGGACCGCAGCCTGGAGGGTGTGTGGCCCAGGACTTTGAGGACAGAAGTCTGAAAACATAAACTCAGCTTAGGTTTGGAGACGTAGGTATGGCAGGCCCGATCTATAAGCCATGAGAAGAACTCTTCAGGATATGAAGAAAGAGCGAGTCTGAGGTGCTTGTTCAGTCTTTTGTCTCTAGATTCGGTATCAGCGATGGCCGTGGATTGTCTGGGAAACCTCATGGGCCATGGACGAATCTTCCTCTCTGTGGAATTGGCCCGATCCCAATTCTTTTTCGTCACTCTGTGGAATGGGAGGTCTCCTTTCAGGTTGGTTACCTTAGGTGTCCCGCCAAAAGAGGAATTCCAAAGAAGAGCCCTGGGGAAAAGCGAAGGGACAACCCGAATTATGGGAAAAATTTGGGGCCTAGGGGCATGGCAAGCCCAATATGCTGTCTCTTCATCCAGCCACTGAGAGGCCTTACCTGAGAACTGGGATCAGGCTGAGGGTCACAATGTGTGTTTGTGACCAATGTGGCCCATAAACATGGGCGGGGCCTCATGGGCCACACTGGTTTCAACTACACTGAACGTTGGACAACATGCCAACCACATGGTTTCTTGCCACGGGGAAGGAGTTGTGATTTCTGCATCACTTACAAGCCTGGGCAGTGATTGGAGATAAGGTCTAGGTTCTGAAACTTGACAACCGAGGTTGGGAAGAGATGACGACCTAAGGACATGGCTCGTCCGGCGTGCTCAGTGTTCGACCAGCTTTCTGGGTGGGGCCAGGAAGTCCAGTCTCAGGCTGTGTCAGAAAGGGCAATAGTGCCTAGGTCAGCCTATATATTTGGGGTACAGTCGAATGGCATGCAGGTTGATCCTCATTTGGAGTTTCTGGGTAGCCCCACAGGGCTATGTTTTTCTTCCTGAAGGCTGGCAGAGTGCTGCATTATAGTTCTGGTTTGCAAACTGGAGGGCTTGAGGGCCAGTAGTCTGAAGACGGAAATCTGATAACACAAGCTAGGCTTAGGTTTCTGGGTGAGGACAAGGCAGGAACAATCTACAGACCTGAATCGAGATCTCGTGCTTCTGAAGTCAGGGTGAGGATCAGAAGATCGCTCAGGTTGGTGTTTCTGTCCCTGATGGCCCCTTCATGAAGGGGCGGGGTCTCGAGTTCGTGGGGGTTTTCCCACGATGTTAGTTGTGAGAAGGTCCAAACTGCAAAGATTCTTATGCAAGACAATTGAGACATGTTGGTTGGCTCCAGGGCAACGATTCCAAGCAGGGTTCTAAGGATGGATGCCTGGGTAGCCCACCTTGCATTCCAATTGTGTCCTAGCAACAAGACAGGTTATATCTGCTGGATCTGGGCGAGCAATCTGGATCTGGGTTGAAATGGACTCTCCTGTGGATGGATCCTAATATGTTTTTGTGTCTATGGAGACCTTGGAATGTAGCGGTGGCACTGGGGTCCTGAAGGGTTTTTTCAAACAGAGGCTTTGACACAGCTCCAACGTGCAAGTTTCCCATATGTAGATGAGATTTGTTCTGACGGATCAGTCAGGAAACAGCCATATGCTGGTATTGAAATCCAGGCCTCTGAGGAGAGATGACTGGATACCACAGCAATGGATCCGAAAAGTGCCTAGGGGCCTGTTCGTACATTTTTACCTCTGGGGACATCAGTCTATGCGTCTGAGAGCATGTAGGTGCTCAGATGGGCTCAGATTGCCCCTGTTTGTCCTGGGAAGCCACCACTATTGGGATGGCCTCAGGGAGTTTGCAGGTTTATCCTATTAGTAGGTTGTGGCCATTGGAATGGGCACATACAATTCCCTTGTAGAGGACAAGTACAATCCTCAGGTTTGGCTCCAGGGGCCTGAGCCTGTAGGGTGTGTAGGCAGAGCTGTTTGGACAGTCTGAAAACACAAACGCGGCTTATGTTTCAGGTCATAGGTATGGCAGGATTGATCTACAGACCATGAGGAGAACTCTTCGGGATATGAATAAGGGGCGAGTGTGAGGCTCGTGCTCAAGATTTTGTCTCTGGATATCGTGTCACTCATGGTCGTGAAATTTCCTGGTGACTTCATGGGAAATGGACGAGTCTTACACTCTGGGGGTTTGGCCCCGTCCAAGGAGTTTTGGGTCATTCTGGGGATGGAAGAAGTCCGTTTTGTTGTTGTTGTTGATTTGCCTTGTTTTGTTTTTTAACCTCAGGTGTCCCACCAAATGGGGGATTCCAGAGTAGAGCCCTGGGGAGGGCCGACCGGACAACTAGAAATGTGGTTAAAAATTGTGGCCTAGGGACATGTCAAGCCCATTATGACATCTAATGGTCGAGCCACTGAGAGGACTTACTAGAGCACAGGACTCACGCTGAGGGTCACAATGCGTGTTTATGCCCACTTCGCAAACAAGAATGGGCAGGGCCTCATGGTGAATCCTGGTATCTCGTACACTGAACGTTGGACAACATGCCAACCACAAGGTTTCTTGCCATGGGTAAGGAAGAGTTCTGATTTCTGCATCACAGGCACCCCTGGGCAGTGATTGGAGATAAGGTCTAGGTTCTGAAGCCTAAAAACTGAGGTAGGGAAGAGATGATGACCTAAGGCCATGGCGGGTCTGATGTGCTCAGTGTGCGGTCAGCTGTCTGGGTGTTGGTCAGGAGATCCGGGCTCAGGTTGTGTCAGAGAGTGCATTAGTGCCCAGTTTAGACTATATACTTTGGGTACAGTCGAGTGCCATGTAGATTTATCCTCATATAAGTTGTCTGGGCAGCTCATTAGGCAAAATTTGTTTTCTAGAGGGCAGGCAGAGTGCTTAATTGTCGGTCCGGAATTTTAAACTTGATGGATTCGTGTCCAGGAGTGTGAGGACGGAAGTCTGAGAACACAAGCTAGACTTGGGTTTCAGGGCGAGGACACGGCAGGTACCACTGTAGATCTGAACCTATATCTCATGCATCTGAAGTCAGGGCGAGGATCAGACGTTGGCTCAGGTTGGAGTTTCTGTGCATGACGGACCCTTCATGAAGGGAGCGGAATCTCAAGGCCATGGAGTTTTTCCCACGTTGGGAGTTGTGGGATGCCCCCTTCAAGGATTCCTTCTGCGGGACAATTGAGACCTGTTGGGCAGCTTCAGGAAATCTCATATGGAATGACTCCAGGGCACTGTTCGAGGTTGGATGCCTGGGAAGCTGGCCTCGCATTCCAATTGTCTCCCAGCAACAAGACAGTTTAGATCTGATGGCTCTGCGGGAGAAACCGGGGTGGCTGACTTGAAATGGACTTTCCTGAGGATGGGTCCTAATGTGTGTTTTTGTCCATGAGTGCCTTAAAATGGGGCGGTGGCACCGAGACCCTGAAGTATTCTCCTAAGCCTTTGACATAGGTCGATGCACAAGGTTCCTTGTGGAGACGAGATTTGTTTTGATGGGTGCCTCAGGAAAACCTCTATGCTGGTATTGGAATCCAGGCTTTTGAGGAGACATGCCTGTAATCCAAAGCAATGTATCCTATTATGGCCTAGGGTCCTGTCTGGTTCAATCTTCTTCTCAGGGGACATCCATCTATGGTATGAGTGGAGGTAGATGCTCAGCTGGTATCAGACCGCCCTTGTTTGTCCCGGGCGACCTGCACTATTGGGATGGCCTCAGGGATTTGGAGGGTTCTCCAAATATCACTGTTTTGGACAATGGCATCGGCAGAATTCCCATGGATTGGGTAGGCACAGTCCTACTGTGTGACTTCAGGGGCCCCAGCCTGGAGGGTGTGTGGCCCAGGACTTTGAGGACAGAAGTCTGAAAACACAAACTCAGCTTAGGTTTGGGGACGTAGGTATGGCAGGCCTGATCTATAAACCATGAGAAGAACTCTTCCGGATATGAAGAAAGAGTGAGTCTGAGGGGCTTGCTCAGGCTTTTGTCTCTGGATTTTGTATCAGAGATGGCCGTGGAATGTTGGGGAGGCCTCATGGGCCATGGACGAATCTTCCTCTCTGTGGATTTGGCCCGATCCCAATTGTTTTTCGTCAATCTGTGGAATGGGAGGACTCCTTTCAGGTTTGTTACCTCAGGTGTCCCGCCAAAAGAGGAATTCCAAAGAAGAGCCCTGGGGAAAAGTGAAGGGAGAACCCGAACTATGGGTAAAATTTGGGGCCTAGGGGCATGGCATGCCCAATATGCTATCTCTTCATCCAGCCACTGAGAGGCCTTATTGAGGACTGGGATCAGGGTGAGGGTCACAATGTGTGGTTTTGACCAATGTGGCCCGCAAACATGAGCGGGGCCTCATGGGCCACCCTGGTTTCAACTACACTGAACGTTGGACAACATGCCAACCACATGGTTTCTTGCCACGGGGAAGGAGTTGTGATTTCTGCATCACTTTCAAGCCAGGGCAGTGATTGGAGATAAGGTCTAGGTTCTGAAACTTGACAACCGAGGTGGGAAGAGATGACGACCTAAGACCATGGCGGGTCCGATGTGCTCAGTGAGCGGCCAGCTTTTTGTGTGGGGCCAGGTAATCCAGGCTCAGGCTATGTCAAAAAGGGCAATAGTGCCCAGGTCAGCCTATATATTTGGGGTACTGTCGTATGGCGTTCAGGTTGATCCTCTTTTGGAGTTTCTGGGTAGCCCCAGAGGGCAATGTTTTTCTTCCTGAGGGCAGGAAGAGTGCTGCATTATAGTTCTGGTTTTCAAACTGGAGGCTTGTGGGCCAGTAGTCTGAGGAAGGAAATCTGAGAACAAGCTAGGCTTAGGTTTCTGGGTGAGGACAAGGCAGGAACAATCTACAGACCTGAATCGAGATCTCGTGCTTATGATGTCAGGGCGAGGATCAGAAGATCTCTCAGGTTGGAGTTTCTGTCCCTGATGGCCCTTCATGAAGGGGTGGGGGGGTCATGAGGCCGTGGGGGTTTTCCCACGATGTTAGTTGTGAGAAGCTCCAAACTGCAAAGATTCTTCTGCAGGACAATTGAGACCTGTTGGTTGGCTCCAGGGCAACGATTCCGAGCATGGTTCTAAGGATGGATGGCTGGGTAGCCCACCTCGCATTCCAATTGTGTCCTAGCAACAAGACAGGTCAGATCTGCTGTATCTGGGGGAGCAACCCAGGAGGCTGAGTTGAAATAAACTCTCCTGTGGATGGGTCCTAATGTCTTTTTGTGTCTATGGAGACCTTGGAATGTAGCGGTGGCACTGGGGTCCTGAAGGGTTTTTCCAAACAGAGGCTTTGACACAGCTCCAACGTGCAAGTTTCCCATATGTAGATGAGATGTTTTCTGATGGGTGAGTCAAGAAACAGCCATACGCTGGTATTGAAATCCATGCCTCTGAGGAGAGATGACTGGATACCACAGCAATGGATCCGAATAGTGCCTAGGGGCCTGTTCGTTCCTTGTTACCTCTGGGGACATCAGTCTATGCGTCTGAGTGCAGGTAGGTGCTCAGATGAGCTCAGATTGCCCCTGTTTGTCCTGGGAAGCCACCACTATTGGGATGGCCTCAGGCAGTTTGGAGGTTTATCCTATTAGTAGGGTTGTGGCCATTGGAATGGGCACATACAATTCCCTTGGAGAGGGCAAGTACAGTCCTCAGGTTTGGCTCCAGGGGCCTGAGCCTGTAGGGTGTGTAGGCCAGAGCTGTTTGGACAGTTGTCTGAAAACACAAACGCGGCTTATGTTTCGGGTCATAGGTATGGCAGGACTGATCTACAGACCATGAGGAGAACTCTTCAGGATATGAAAAAAGGGCGAGTGTGAGGCTCGTGCTCAAGTTTTTGTCTCTGGATATCGTGTCACTCATGGTCGTGGAATTTCTGGGTGACTTCATGGGAAATGGACGAGTCTTACTCTCTGGTAGTTTGGCCCCGTCCAAAGAGATTGGGGTCATTCTGTGAGCAGGAAGAAGTCCGTTTTTTTTTTTTTGTTGTTGTTGTTGTTGTTTTCTTTTTTAACCTCTGGTGTCCCACCAAATGAGGGATTCCAGAATAGAGACCTGGGGAGGGGCGACTGTACAGTCAGAAATCTGGTTAAACATTGGGGCCTAGTGACATGTCAAGCCCATTATGACATCTAAAGTTCCAGCTACTGAGAGGACTTACTAGAGGACAGGACTCATGCTGAGGGTCACAATGCGTGTGTATGCCCTCGTCGCACTCAAGAATGGGCGGGGACTCAGGGTGAATGCTGGTTTCTCCTACACTGAACGTTGGACAACGTGCCAACCAAAAAGTTTCTTGCCATGGGTAAGGAGGAGTACTGATTTCTGCATAACATTCACCCCTGGGTAGTGATTGGAGATAAGGTCTCGGTTCTGAAGCCTGAAAACTGAGGTAGGGAAGAGATGATGACCTAAGGCCATGGCGGGTTTTATGTGCTCAGTGTGCGGTCAGCTGTCTGGGTGTTGGTCAGGAGGTCCGAGCTCAGGTTGTGTCAGACAGTGCATTAGTGCCCAGGTTAGACTATATACTTTGGGTATAGTCGAATGCCATGTAGATTTATCCTCATATAAGGTGCCTGGCAGCTCATTAGGCCAAATTTTTTTTCTAGAGGGCAGGCAGAGTGCTGCATTGTGGGTCTGGAATTGCGAAACTTCCGGGCTTCGGGGCCTGGAGTGTGAGGACGGAAGTCTGAGAACACAAGCTAGACTTGGGTTTCAGGGCCAGGGCACGGCAGGTACCCCTGTAGATCTGAACCTATATCTCATGCATCTGAAGTCAGGGCGAGGATCAGACGTTGGCTCAGGTTGGAGTTTCTGAGCATG
Organism: Mustela nivalis; assembly: GCF_964662115.1. NCBI lineage: Eukaryota > Metazoa > Chordata > Mammalia > Carnivora > Mustelidae > Mustela > Mustela nivalis. Next base: position 120,790 of record NW_028136118.1, on the reverse strand, counting down.
ACGGCCGCTTCATGAAGGGAGCAGAATCTCGAGGCCATGGAGGTTTTCCCACGTTGGGAGTTGTGGGATGCCCCCTTCAAGGATTCCTTCTGCGGGACAATTGAGACTTGTTGGGCAGCTCCAGGACATCCCATATGGAATGACTCCAGGTCACCGTTCGAGGATGGATGCCTGGGAAGCCCGCCTCGCATTCCAATTGTCTCCTAGCAACAAGACAGTTTAGATCTGATGGCTTAGCGGGAGAAACCGGGGTGGCTGACTTGAAATGGACTTTCCTGAGGATGGGTCCTAATGTGTGTTTGTGTCCATGAGGGCCTTAAAATGGGGCGGTGGCAACAGGACCCTGAAGTATTCTCCTAAGCATTTGACATAGCTCGATGCACAAGGTTCCTTGTGGAGACGAGATTTGTTTTGATGGGTGCCTCAGGAAAACCTCTATGCTGGTATTGGTATCCAGGCTTTTGAGGACACATGCCTGTAATCCAAAGCAATGTATCCGATTATGGCCTAAGGTCCTGTCTGGTTCAATCTTCTTCTCAGGGGACATCCATCTATGGTATGAGTGGAGGTAGATGCTCAGCTGGTATCAGACCGCCCTTGTTTGTCCCGGGCGACCTGCACTATTGGGATGGCCTCAGGGATTTGGAGGGTTCTCCAAATTTTACTGTTTTGGACAATGGCATCGGCAGAATTCCCATGGATTGGGTAGGCACAGTCCTAATGTGTGACTCCAGGGGCCCCAGCCTGGAGGGTGTGTGGCCCAGGACTTTGAGGACAGAATTCTGAAAACACAAACTCAGCTTAGGTTTGGGGACGTAGGTATGGCAGGCCCGATCTATAAACCATGAGAAGAACTCTTCCGGATATGAAGAAAGAGTGAGTCTGAGGCGCTTGCTCAGGCTTTTGTCTCTGGATTTTGTATCAGAGATGGCCGTGGAATGTCGGGAGGCCTCATGGGCCATGGACGAATCTTCCTCTCTGTGGATTTGGCGCGATCCCAATTGTTTTTCGGCAATCTGTGGAATGGGAGGACTCCTTTCAGGTTTGTTACCTCAGGTGTCCCGCCAAAAGAGGAATTCCAAAGAAGAGCCCTGGGGAAAAGTGAAGGGAGAACCCGAACTATGGGTAAGATTTGGGGCCTAGGGGCATGGCATGCCCAATATGCTATCTCTTCATCCAGCCACTGAGAGGCCTTATTGAGGACTGGGATCAGGGTGAGGGTCACAATGTGTGGTTTTGACCAATGTGGCCCGCAAACATGAGCAGGGCCTCATGGGCCACCCTGGTTTCAACTACACTGAACGTTGGACAACATGCCAACCACATGGTTTCTTGCCACGGGGAAGGAGTTGTGTTTTCTGCATCACTTTCAAGCCTGGGCAGTGATTGGAGATAAGGTCTAGGTTCTGAAACTTGACAACCGAGGTTGGGAAGAGATGACGACCTAAGACCATGGCGGGTCCGATGTGCTCAGTGAGCGGCCAGCTTTCTGTGTGGGGCCAGGTAATCCAGGCTCAGGCTGTGTCAAAAAGGGCAATAGTGCCCAGGTCAGCCTATATATTTGGGGTACAGTCGTATGGCGTGCAGGTTGATCCTCTTTTGGAGTTTCTGGGTAGCCCCAGAGGGCAATGTTTTTCTTCCTGAGGGCAGGAAGAGTGCTGCAATATTGTTCTGGTTTTCAAACTGGAGGCTTGTGGGCCAGTAGTCTGAGGAAGGAAATCTGAGAACAAGCTAGGCTTAGGTTTCTGGGTGAGGACAAGGCAGGAACAATCTACAGACCTGAATCGAGATCTCGTGCTTATGATGTCAGGGCGAGGATCAGAAGATCGCTCAGGTTGGTGTTTCGGTCCCTGATGGCCCTTCATGAAGGGGCGGGGGGGTCATGAGGCCGTGGGGGTTTTCCCACGATGTTAGTTGTGAGAAGCTCCAAACTGCAAAGATTCTTCTGCAGGACAATTGAGACCTGTTGGTTGGCTCCAGGGCAACGATTCCGAGCAGGGTTCTAAGGATGGATGGCTGGGTAGCCCACCTCGCATTCCAATTGTGTCCTAGCAACAAGACAGGTTAGATCTGCTGGATCTGGGGGAGCAACCCAGGAGGCTGAGTTGAAATGGACTCTCCTGTGGATGGATCCTAATATGTTTTTGTGTCTATGGAGATCTTGGAATGAAGCGGTGGCACTGGGGTTCTGAAGGGTTTTTTCAAACAGAGGCTTTGACACAGCTCCAACGTGCAAGTTTCCCATATGTAAATGAGATTTGTTCTGAGGGATGAGTCAGGAAACAGCAATACGCTGGTATTGAAATCCAGGCCTCTGAGGAGAGATGACTGGATAGCACAACAATGAATCCAAATAGTGCCTAGGGGCCTGTTCGTACCTTTTTACCTCTGGGGACATCAGTCTATGCATCTGAGTGCATGTAGGTGTCAGATGGGCTCAGATTGCTCCTGTTTGTCCTGGAGAGCCACCACTATTGGGATGGCCTCAGGGAGTTTGGAGGTTTATCCTATTAGTAGGTTGTGGCCATTGGAATGGGCACATACAATTCCCTTGGAGAGGGCAAGTACAGTCCTCAGGTTTGGCTCCAGGGGCCTGAGCCTGTAGGGTGTGTAGGCAGAGCTGTTTGGACAGTTGTCTGAAAACACAAACGCGGCTTATGTTTCGGGTAATAGGTATGGCAGTATTGATCTACAGACCATGAGGAGAACTCTTCGGGATATGAAAAAAGGGCGAGTGTCAGGCTCTTGCTCAAGTTTTTGTCTCTGGATATCGTGTCACTCATGGTCATGAAATTTCCGGTTGACTTCATGGGAAATGGACGAGTCTTACTCTCTGGTGGTTTGTCCCCATCGCAAGATTTTGGGGTCATTCTGTGGGATGGAAGAAGTCCGTTTTGTTGTTGTTGTGATTTGCCTTGTTTTGTTTTTTAACCTCAGGTGTCCCACCAAATGAGGTATTCCAGAGTAGAGCCCTGGGGAGGCCCGACTGGACAACCAGAAATCTGGTTACAAATTTGGGCCTAGGGACATGTCAAGCCCATTATGACATCTAATGGTCGAGCGACTGAGAGGACTTACTAGAGGACAGGACTCACACTGAGGGTCACAATGCCTGTTTATGCCCAATTCGCAAACAAGAATGGGCGGGGCCTCATGGTGAATCCTGGTTTCTCCTACACTGAACGTTGGACAACCTGCCAATGACAAGATTTCTTGCCATGGGTAAGGAAGAGTTCTGATTTCTGCATCACAGTCACCCTTGGGCAGTGATTGGAGATAAGGTCTAGATTCTGAAGCCTGAAAACAGAGGTAGGGAAGAGATGATAACCTAAGGCCATGGCGCGTCTGATGTGCTCAGTGTGCGGTCAGCTCTCTGGGTGTTGGTCAGGAGGTCCGGGCTCAGGTTGTGTCACACAGTGCATTGGTGCCCCCGTAGACTATATAATTTGGGTAAAGTCGAGTGCCATGTAGATTTATCCTCATATAAGTTGTCTGGGCAGCTCATTAGGCAAAATTTGTTTTCTAGAGGGCAGGCAGAGTGCTTCATTGTCGGTCCGGAATTGCCAAACTTGAGGGCTTCGTGTCCAGGAGTGTGAGGACGGAAGTCTGAGAACACAAGCTAGACTTGTGAATCAGGGCGAGGACACGGCAGGGACCACTGTAGATCTGAACCAATATCTCATGCATCTGAAGTCAGGGCGAGGATCAGACGTTGTCTCACGTTGGAGTTTATGTGCATGACGGCCCCTTCCTGAAGAGAGCGAAAACTCGAGGCCATGTAGGTTTTCCCACGTTGGGTGTTGTGGGATGCCCCCTTCAAGGATACCTTCTGCGGGACAATTGAGACCTGTTGGGCAGCTTCAGGACATCCCATATGGAATGACTCCAGGGCACCATTCGAGAATGGATGACTGGGAAGCAGGCCTCGCATTCCAATTTTCTCCTAGCAACAAGAGAGTTTAGATCTGATGGCTCTGCGTGAGCAACAGGAGTGACTGACTTGAAATGGACTTTCCTGAGGATGGGTCCTAATGTGTGTTTGTGTCCATGAGTGCCTTAAAATGGGGCGGTGGCACCGGGACCCTGAAGTATTCTCCTAAGCAATGTATCCGATTATGGCCTAGGGTCCTGTCTGGTTCAATCTGCTTCTCAGGGGACATCCATCTATGGTATGAGTAGAGGTAGATGCTCAGCTGGTATCAGACCGCCCTTACTTGTCCCGGGCGACCTGCACTATTGGGATGGCCTCAGGTATTTGGAGGGTTCTCCTAATTTTACGGTTTTGGACCATGGAATGGGCAGAATTCCCATGGATTGGGTAGACACAGTCCTAATGTGTGACACCTGGGGCCCCGGCCTGGAAGGTGTGTGGCCCAGGACTTTGGGGACAGAAGTCTGAAAACACAAACTCAGCTTAGCTTTGGGGAGGTAGGTATGGCAGGCCCGATCTATAAACCATGAGAAGAACTCTTCCGGATATAAAGAAAGAGCGAGTCTGAGGCACTTGCTCAGGCTTTTGTCTCTGGATTTTGTATCAGAGATGGCCGTGGAATGTCGGGGAAGCCTCATGGGCCATGGACGAATCTTTCTCTCTGGGGATTTGGTCCGATCCCAATTGCTTTTCATCAATCTGTGGAATGGGAGGACTCCTTTCAGGTTTGTTACCTCAGGTGTCCCGCCAAAAGAGGAATTCCAAAGATGAGCCCTGGGGAAAAGTGAAGGGAGAACCCGAACTATGGGTAAAATTTGGGGCCTAGGGGCATGGCAAGCCGAATATGCTGACTCTTCATCCAGCCACTGAGAGGCCTTACCTGAGGCCTGGGATCAGGCTGAGGGACACAATGTGTGTTTGTGACCAATGTGGCCCATAAACATGGGCGGGGCATCATGGGCCACACTGGTTTCAACTACCCTGAACGTTGGAAAAACATGCCAACCACTAGGTTTCTTGCCAAGGCGAAGGAGAAGTTCTGATTCTTGTATCACGTTCACTCCTGAGCAGTGAGTGGAGATAAGGTCTAGGTTCTGAAGGTGAAAACTGAGGTTGTGTAGAGTTGATGGCCTAAAGCCATTGTGGGTGTGATATGCTCTGTTTATGGCCAGCTCTCTGGGTGTTGGACTGGAGGTCTGCCCTCAGGCTGTTTCAGACAGGGCTTTAGTGCACAGGCTAGACTGTATAATTGGGGTATGGTCGAGTGGCATGCAGGTTGTTACTCATTTGGCGTTTCTGGTTAGCCCTATAGGGCAACATTTTTCTTCTGGAGGGCAGGCAGAGTGCTGCATTGTGTCTCCAGAATTGCCAAACTGGAGGGGTGTGGCCAGGATTGTGAGGAAGGAAGTCTGAAAACACAAGCTAGCACGAGTTTTGGGGCCAAGAGCATGGCAGGCCCACTCTGCAGAGGCTGAATCGAGATCTCCTGCAGGTGAGGTCAGGGCGAGTATCAGATGTTGCCTCAAGCTGGAGTTTGTGTCCATGACGGCCCCTTCCTGAAGGGGGTGGGGGCGTCATGAGGCCAGGGAGGTTTCCCTACGCTGGGAGTTGTGAGCTGCTCCAAACTTCAAAGTTTCCTTCTTCAGGACAGTCGAGTACTATTGGATGGTTCCAGGATGCCCCATACAGAAAGACTCGAGAGCAGGGCCCTAAGCATGGATGCCGAGAAACGCCAACTCACCTTCCCATTGCCTGGTCGAGACAAGGCACGCTCAACCTGCGGGTTTTTGGGTGAGCTACCCAGAAGGCTGAGTTTAAATGGACTCTCCTGAGGATGAGTCATAATGTCGGTTGGTGGCCAAGGAGACCTTGGAAGTGGCAGTAGCTAAGGGACTCTGCAGGATTCTCCAACCCGAAGGGCTTGACACAACTCCAACAAGGAAGCTTACCATGTGGAGATGAGAGGTCTTCTGTCTGGTGCCTCAGGAAAGCCCCGTATGCTGGTCTTCGAACCCAGGCCTCTGAGGAGTGATACCTGGACACCAAAGCAAGAGATCATAATAGGGCCTAGGGGCATGTCTGGTTCAATCTTCTTTCTCTGCGGATATCTGTCTGTGTGTCTGCATGGAGGTAGTAGTTGATCATCTTGTGTCATAATGCCAGTATTTGTCCACTGCGGCTTGTGGTAGTGGGATGTCCTTGGGGACCTTGAGGTTTCTACTATTTTGTAGAGTTGTGGCCAATGGAATGGGCAGTTTCTTAGGAGAGAGCAGGCACAGTTCTGTGGTGTGGCTCCAGAGACCCCAGCCTGGAGGCTGTGTGGGCCATGGCTGTGCAGACAGACATCTAAAAACCCTAACTCAGCTCAGGTTTGGGGCCGAGGTTACGGCAGGCCTGATCTACAGTCCATGAGGGGAGCTCCTCTGGATATGAAAGAAGGGTGAGAGGGAGGCAGTCGCTCAGGCTTTTGTCTCTGGATGTTTTGTCCACAATGGCCGTTTAATGTAGGAGTTGCCTCATGGGTCGTAGAAGTCTCCCTCTCTGGTAGTTTGTCCAGCCCCTAAGAGTTTGGGGTCATTCAGTGGGAAGGGAAGTGTCCTGTTTTCTGCTTCATGTGACCCCCAGTAGAGGGATTCTAGAGCATAGCAGTGGGTACTGACAACTGGAATACTCGCCCTATGGTTAAGCCTGGGGGCCTATGGATATGACAAGCCCCATATGCAGGATCTTGGTCCAGCCACTGAGAGGCGTTACTTTAATACGGGACTCACGCTGCAGGTCACAATGTATGTCTGTGCCCTAGGCGGCCCTCAAGCACTGGCGTGGCCTTTCGGACAATGCAGGTTTTCCCACATTGAACGTTGGACAACATGCCAACCACAAGGTTTCTGGCCATGGGGAAGGAGGAATTCTAATTTCTGCATCACGTTCACCCCTAGGCAGTGATTGGAGATAAGGTCTAGGTTCTGAAGCCTGAAAACCGAGGTTGGGAAGAGATGACGACCTACAGCCATAGCGGGTCCTATGTGTCCAGGTTGGGGCCAGCTGTCTGGGTATCGTTTGGGATGTCTTGTCTCAGGCTGTGCCAGACAGGGCATTAGTATACAGGGTAGGCTGTATAATTGCTTTACAATCAAGTGGCATGAATTAGAAAATCATTTGTGGTTTCTTATTAGCAGCATAGGGCAAAGTTTTTCTTCTGGAGGGCAGGCAGAGTGCTGCATTGTGGCATCGGAATTCCCAAACTGGAGGGCTTCTGGGCCAGGAGAGTGAGGACTGAAGTCTGAGAACACAAGCTAGGCTTAGGTTTCGGGGCAAGGACATGGCAGGCACACTCTGCAGAGCTGAATTGACATCTCATGCCTCTGAAGTCAGGTCGAGGATCAGACTTTGGCTCAGGTTTGAGTTTCTGTCCATGTTGGCCCCTTCAGAAAGGGGGGACATTATGACCCCATGGGGGTTTTCCCACTATTGGAGTTGTGAGATGATCCAAACCACAAGGATTCCTTCTGTGGGACAATTAAGATTTGTTGGATGGCTCCAGGACGTCTTATAAGGTATTTTTCCAGAACAGGGTTCTAAGTATGAATGCCTGGGCAGCCAGCCTCACGTTCCAATTGTCTCCTAGCAACAAGAAACGTTTGATCTGCTGGCTTGGGGTAGCAACAGAGGGGGCTGAGTTGAAATGGACTTTCCTGAGGATGATCTTAATGTTGGTTTGAGTCCATGGAGACCTTGGTATGGGGTAGTGGCACCAGGGCCCTGAAAGATTCTCCTAACCAGAGGTTATGACAAAGCTCCAATGAGCAAGTTTTCCATGGGGAGACGAGATTTGTTCTTATTGGTGCCTCAGGAAACCACCATATGCTGTTATTGGAAATGAGGCCTCTGAGGAGAGATGCCTGGAAACCAAAGCAATGGATCTGATTAGGGCCTAGGGGCCTGTCCGGTTCAATATTCTTCTCTGGGGACATCTGTTGTCTGAGTGGAGGTAGTTGCTCAGCTGGTTTGAGATCACCCCTGTTTGTCCTGGGCGGCCTACACTATTAAGATGGCCTCGGTGACTTTGGAGGTTTTTCCTCATTTGCAAGGTTGTGGCCAATGGAATGGGAAGAATTCCCTTGAAAGGGAAGCACAGTCCTGAGGTGTGGCTCCAGGGACCCAATTGTGGAGCGTGTTTGGTCCAAGGCTATTTGGACAAAAGTCTGAAAACACAAACTCCACTTAGGTTGGGGGATGTAGGTATGGCCGACCCGATCTATAGACCGTGAGGAGACCTCTTCGGGATATGAACAAAGGGCGAATGTGAGGTTCTGGCTCATGCTTTTTTTTTTTTTTTCTGGAATTGTGTCACCGATTGCCATGGAATGTCGGGGTGTCCTCATGGGTCATTGATGAGGCTCCCTTTCTGGGGATTTGACCCGATCCCAAGAGTTTGGGGTCATTCCGTGGGAAGGGATGAGGCCTTTCTTGTTTTTTTGTTTATTTTTTTAGTATTATTATTTTTTTTTACCTAAGGTGGACCACCAAAAGAGGGATCCAAGAGCAGAGTCCTGGCGAGGGGCGACTGGACAACCAGACCATGGTTAACATTGGGACCTAAGAACATGGCAATCCCCATATGTGGGCTCTTGGTCCAGACACTGAGAGGCCTTCCTTGAGGATAGGTCTCACACTGAGTTTCACAATGTGTTTTTGTGCCCAAGAAGCCCCTCAAGTCAGGGCGTGGCCTAATGTACCATGCTGGTTTCTCCTACACTGAACGTTGCACAATATGGCAACCACAAGTTTTCTGGCCATGGAGAAGAAGGAGTTCTAATTTCTGCAACACTTTCACTCCTGACTGTGATTAGATTTAAGGTCTAGGATCTGAAGCCTGAAAACTGAGGTTGGGAAGAGATGAAGACCTAAGGCCATGGTGTGGCTGATGTGCTCAGTGTTCGGCCAGCTGTTGAGTGTGGATTGGGAGGTGCAGGCTCAGGCTGTGGCAGACAGGGAATTAGTGCCCAGGCTAGACTGTATCATTGGGGTGCAGTCGAGTTTGGTGCAGGATGGTACTCATTTGTGGTTACTGGGTAGCCCCAGAGGGCAACGTTTTTCTTCTGGAGGGAAGACACAGTGCCACATAGTGGCTCCAGAATTCCCAAACTGGAAGGCTTGTGGGCCAGGAGTGTGAGAAACAAATTCTGAGAACACAAGCCAGACTTAGATTTCGGGGTGAGGGGACGGCAGGCACCCTCTGCAGAGATGATTCGAGATCCCGTATGCCTGAAGACAGAGCTAGAATCAGACGTTCGCTTACGTCGGAGTTTCTGTCCATGACGGCCCCTTCATGAAGGGGACGGTGTCACGAGGACATGGAGGTTTTCCCACGATGGGAATTGTGAGATGCTCCAAACCACAATGATTCCTTCTGTGGGACAGTCGAGACCTGTTGGATGGCTCCAGGACATCCCATAAGGAAGTTATCCAGAGCAGGGTTCTAAGGATGGATGCCTGGGCAGCCTGCCTCCCATTCCAGATGTCTCATAGCGCCAAGGCAAGTTTGATCTGCTGGATCTAGGGGAGCAACCGAGGCGGGTGTGTTGAAATGGGTGAGTTGAGGATGGGTCATAATGTGCATTTGTGTCCATGGAGACCTTGGAATGGGGTGCTTGATCCGGGGCCTTGAGGGACGTTCATAACCGGAGGTTTTGATGGGCTCTAAAGAGTTCGTTTCCTATGTAGAGAAGAGAATTGTTTTGATGAGTGCCTAAGGAATCTCCCATATGCTGGTATGGGAAACCAGGCCTCTGAGGAGAGATGACTGGAAACAAAAGCAATCGAGATGATTAGGGCCTAGGTGCCTGTCCGGTTCAATCTCTTTCCTGAGGATACGTGTCTAAAGATCTGAGGGGATGTAGTTGCTCAGCTTGTGTCAGATCGCCCCTGTTTGTCCTGGGCAGCCTATAATATTGGGATGGCTTCCGGACTTTGGAGTTTCTCCTAATCTATAGGTTTGTGGCCAATGGAATGGGCAGAAATCCCCTGGAGAGGGCAGGCACAGTTCTGAGTTTGGCTCTAGGGGCCCAGCCTTGAGGCTGTGTGGGCCAGGCCTGTGGGGACAAAAGTCTGAAAACACAAACTCCGCTTAGGATTGGGGACATAGGTATGGCACGCCCAATCTACAGACTGTGATAACACTTAGGGATATGAAAAAGGGTGAGTTTGAGGTGCTTGCTCAGGTTTTGTCTCTGGATTTGTGTCAACAATGTGGGTGGAATGCTGGCGTGGCCTCATGGGTTGTGGATGGCTTTCCTTCTCTGAGGATTTGACCCGATCCCAAGAGTTTGGGTACATTCTGTGGGATGGGAGGAGTCTTTTCTGTTTTTTATTTTATTTTATTTTATATTTTATTTTATGTACCTCAAGTGTCCCAATAAAAGAGGGATTCCAGAGCAGAGTCCTTGGGAGGGACAACTGGATATCCCCACCTCTGTTTAAGTTTGGGGGCCTAGGGGCATGGCAAGTCCAATAGGCGGGCTCTTGATTCAGACACTGAGAGGCCTTCCTTGAGGACAGGGCTCATGCTGAGGGTCACAATGCCTATTTGTGCCCAACAAGGCCCTCAAGCATGGGAAGTGCCTCATGGGCCACGCTGGATTCTCCTACACTGAACGTTGGAGAATATGCCAACCACAAGGTTTCCAGCCATGGCGAAGGAAGAGTTGTGATTTCTGCATCACGTTCACCCCTGGACAGTGATTGGAGTTTAGGTCTAGGTTCTGAAACCCGAAAACTGAGGTTGGGAAGAGATGAAGACCTAAGGACCTGATGGGTCCAATGAGCTCAGTGTGCAGCCAGCTGTTGAGCGTAGGTCTGGAGGTGTGGGCTCATGCTGTGTCAGACAAGGCATTAGACAGTGTAGACTGCATATTTGGGGTGCAGTCGAGTGGCGTTCAGTTGATCCTTATTCGGGTTTCTAGGTAGCTCCATAAGGCAACGTTTTTCTTCTGGAGGGCAGGCAGTGTGCTGCATTATGGCCCCAGTATTGCCAATCTGTAGGGCTTTTGGGGCAGGGGTGTGAGGACGGTAGTCTGAGAACACAAGCTAGGCTTAGTTTTGGGGGTGAGTGCACAGAAGGCACACTCTGCAGAGCTGAATCAAGATCTCATGCACCTGAAGTCAGGGCGAATATCAGACGTTTGCTCAGGTTGGAGTTTCTGTCCATGATGGCCCCTTTATAAAGTGGAGCGTCTCAAGAGGCCATGTAGATTTTCCCACAATGGGAGTTGTGAGATGCTCCAGACTGCAAAGATTCCTTCTGTGGGACACTTGAGACCTGTTGGATGGCTCTAGGATGTCCCATGTGGAACGACTCCAGAGTAGGGTTCTAAGGATGGATGCCTGGGCAGCCCGCCTCCCATTCTAGTTGTCTCCTAGCAACAAGGCAAGTTTGATCTGCAGGCCCTGGGGGAGAAACCAAGGGGGTTGAGTTGACATGGACTCTCCCGACAATAGATCATAATGTGGTTTTAAGTCCATGGAGACCATGGAAGGGGCGCTTGATCCGGGGCCCTGAAAGATTCTCCTAAACAGAGGTTTTTATAGAGCTCCAAAGAGTACATTTCCTATGTGGAGATGAGATTTTTTTGATGAGTGCCTCAGTAATCCCCCGTATTCTGGTATTGGAAACCAGGCCTCTGAGGAGAGATGCCTGGAAACAAAAGCAATGGATCCGATTAGAGCCTAAGTGCCTGTCCAGTTCAATCTTATTCTATGGGGATATCTGTCTCTGGGTCTGAGTGGAGGTAGTTTCCTAACTTGTGAAAGATCATCCCTGTTTGTCCTGGGCAGCCAACACTATTGGGATGGCCTCGGGGAGTTTGGAGGATTCTCCTAATCTATAGGGTTGTGGCCAATGGAAATGGCAGAATTCCCCTGGAGAGGGAAGCCACAGTCCTGAGGTGTGTCTCCAGGGGCCCCAGCTTGGATGGTGTGTGGGCCAGGACTGTGGGGACAGAAGTCTGAAAACACAAACTCAGCTTAGGTTTGGGGATGTATGTTTGAAGGCTCGATCTACAGACCGTGAGAATTTTCCGGGCTATGAACGAAGGGCGAGTATGTGGCGCTTGCTCAGGGTTTTGTCTCTGGATTTTGTGTCAACGGTGGCCATGGAATGTCGGGGTGTCCTCAAGGGCCATGGACAATTCTTTCTCTGGTGATTTGGCCTGATCCCAAGGGGTTGGGATCATTCTGTGGATGGGAAGAGTCCTTTCTGTATTTTTTTTTTTTTTTACCTCAGGTGTTCCACCAAAGAGGGAATCCAGAGTAGAGCCCTGAGTAGGGGTGACTAGACATCTCGAACTCTGGTTGAGATTGGGGGACTAGGGGCTTGGCAAGCCCCATATGTGGGCTGTTGTTCCAGTCACTAAGAGGCTTTACATGAGGATAGGGCTCACGCTGAGGGTCACAATGTGTGTTTGTGCAAATTGTGGCCCTCAGGGATAGGTGGGGCCTCATAGTCCATGCTGCTTTCTCCTACAATGAACATTGGACAACATGCCAACCACTAGGTTTCTTGCCAAGGCGAAGGATAAGTTCTGATTCTTGCATCACGTTCACTCCTGAGCAGTGAGTGGAGATAATGTCTAGGTTCTGAAGGTGAAAACTGAGGTTGGGTAGAGATGATGGCCTAAAGCCATTGTGGGTGTGATATGCTCTGTGCACGGGCAGCTGTCTGGGTGTTGGACTGGAGGTCTGCCCTCAGGCTGTGTCAGACAGGGCTTTAGTGCACAGGCTAGACTGTATAATTGGGGTATGGTCGAGTGGCATGCTGGTTGTTACTCATTTGGCGTTTCTGGTTAGCCCTATAGGGCAACATTTTTCTTTGGAGGGCAGGCAGAGTGCTGCATTGTGTCTCCAGAATTGCCAAACTGGAGGGGTGTGGCCAGGATTGTGAGGAAGGAAGTCTGAAAACACAAGCGAGCACGAGATTTGGGACCAAGAGCATGGCAGGTCCACTCTGCAGAGGCTGAATCGAGATCTCCTGCAGTGAGGTCAGGGCGAGTATCAGATGTTGCCTCAAGCTGGAGTTTGTGTCTATGACGGCCCTTACATGAAGGGGGTGGGGGCGTCATGAGGCCAGGGAGGGTTCCTCTACACTGGGAGTTGTGAGCTGCTCCAAACTTCAAAGTTTCCTTCTTCAGGACAGTCGAGTACTATTGGATGGTCCCTTGATGCCCCATACAGAAAGACTCGAGAGCAGGGGCCTAAGCATGGATGCCGAGAAACGCCAACTCACCTTCCCATTGCCTGGTCGAGACAAGGCACGCTCAATCTGCAGGCTCTTGGGTGAGATACCCAGAAGGCTGAGTTTAAATGGACTCTCCTGAGGATGAGTCATAATGTGGTTTAGTGGCCATGGAGACCTTGGAATGTGGCAGTAGCTAAGGGACTCTGCAGGATTCTCCAACCCGAAGGGCTTGACACAACTCCAACAAGGAAGCTTCCCAGGTGGAGATGAGAGATCTTCTGTCTGGTGCCTCAGGAAAGCCCCGTATGTTGGTCTTCGAACCCAGGCCTCTGAGGAGTGATACCTGGACACCAAAGCAAGAGTTCATAATAGGGCCTAGGGGCCTGTCTGGTTCAATCTTCTGTCTCTGCGGATATCTGTCTGTGTGTCTGCATGGAGGTAGTAGTTGCTCAGCTTGTGTCATAATGCCCCTATTTGTCCAGTGCGCCTTGTGGTAGTGGGATGTCCTTGGGGACCTTGAGGTTTCTACTATTTGTAGAGTTGTGGCCAATGGAATGGGCAGTTTCTTAGGAGAGAGCAGGCACAGTTCTGTGGTGTGGCTCCAGAGACCCCAGCCTGGAGGCCGTGTGGGCCATGGCTGTGCAGACAGACATTCAAAATCCCTAACTCAGCTCAGGTTTGGGGCCGAGGTTACGGCAGGCCTGATCTACAGTCCATGAGGGGAGCTCCTCTGGATATGAAAGAAGGGTGAGAGGGAGGCAGTCGCTCAGGCTTTTGTCTCTGGATGTTTTGTCCACAATGGCCGTTTAATGTAGGAGTTGCCTCATGGGTCGTATAAGTCTCCCTCTCTGGTAGTTTGTGCAGCCCCCAAGAGTTTGGGGTCATTCTGTGGGAAGGGAAGTGTCCTGTTTTCTGCTTCATGTGTCCCCCCTGTAGAGGGAATCTAGAGCATAGCAGTGGGTACTGACAACTGGAATACTCGCCCTCTGGTTAAGCCTGGGGGCCTATGGATATGACAAGCCCCATATGCAAGATCTTGGTCCATCCACTCAGAGGCGTTACTTTAATACGGGACTCACGCTGCAGGTCACAATGCATGTCTGTGCCCTAGGCGGCCCTCAAGCACTGGCGTGGCCTTTCGGACAATGCAGATTGAACGTTGGACAACATGCCAACCACAAGGTTTCTGGCCATGGGGAAGGAGGAATTCTAATTTCTGCATCACGTTCACCCCTGGGCAGTGATTGGAGATAAGGTCTAGGTTCTGAAGCCTGAAAACCGAGGTTGGGAAGAGATGACGACCTACAGCCATAGCGGGTCCTATGTGACCATGTTGGGGCCAGCTGTCTGGGTATCGTTTGGGATGTCTTGTCTCAGGCTGTGCCAGACAGGGCATTAATATACAGGGTAGGCTGTATAATTGCTTTACAATCGAGTGGCATGCATTAGAAAATCATTTGGGGTTTCTTATTAGCAGCATAGGGCAAAGTTTTTCTTCTGGAGGGCAGGCAGCATGCTGCATTGTGGCTTCGGAATTCCCAAACTGGAGGGCTTCTGGGCCAGGAGAGTGAGGACGGAAGTCTGAGAACACAAGCTAGGCTTAGGTTTCGGGGCAAGGACATGGCAGGCACACTCTGCAGAGCTGAATTGACATCTCATGCGTCTGAAGTCAGGTCGAGGATCAGACTTTGGCTCAGGGTTGAGTTTCTGTCCATGTTGGCCCCTTCATGAAGGGGGGACATTATGAGCCCATGGGGGTTTTCCCACTATTGGAGTTGTGAGATGCTCCAAACCGCAAGGATTCCTTCTGTGGGACAATTAAGATTTGTTGGATGGCTCCAGGACGTCTTATAAGGTATTTTTCCAGAACAGGGTTCTAAGTATGGATGCCTGGGCAGCCAGCCTCACATTCCAATTGTCTCCTAGCAACAAGAAACGTTTGATCTGCTGGCTTGGGGTAGCAACAGAGGGGGCTGAGTTGAAATGGACTTTCCTGAGGATGGTCTTAATGTTGGATTGAGTCCATGGAGACCTTGGTATGGGGCAGTGGCACCAGGGCCCTGAAGGATTCTCCTAACCAGAGGTTATGACAAAGCTCCAATGAGCAAGTTTTCCATGGGGAGACGAGATTTGTTCTTATTGGTGCCTCAGGAAACCACCATATGCTGGTATTGGAAACAAGGCCTCTGAGGAGAGATGCCTAAAAACGAAAGCAATGGATCTGACTAGGGCCTAGGGGCCTGTCCGGATCAATATTCTTCTCTGGGACATCTGTTGTCTGAGTGGAGGTAGTTGCTCAGCTGATTTGAGATCACCCCTGTTTGTCCTGGGCGGCCTACACTAATGGGATGGCCTCGGTGACTTTGGAGGTTTTCCTCATTTGCAAGGTTGTGGCCAATGGAATGGGAAGAATTCCATTGAAAGGGAAGCACAGTCCTGAGGTGTGGCTCCAGGGACACAAGTGTGGAGCGTGTGTGGTCCAGGGCTATTTGGACAAAAGTCTGAAAACACAAACTCCACTTAGGTTGGGGGATGTAGGTATGGCCGGCCCGATCTATAGACCGTGAGGAGAACTCATCGGGATATGAACAAAGGGCGAATGTGAGGTGCTGGCTCATGCTTTTTTTTTTTTTTTTTTCTGGAAATCTGTCACCGATTGCCATGGAATGTCGGGGTGTCCTCATGGGCCATCGATGAGGCTCCTTTTCTGGGGATTTGACCTGATCCCAAGAGTTTGGGGTCATTCCGTGGGAAGGGAGGAGGCCTTTCTTGTTTTTTTGTTTACTTTATTATTATTATTATTATTTTTTTACCTAAGGTGGACCACCAAAAGAGGGATTCCAGAGCAGAGTCCTGGGGAGGGGCGACTGGACAACCAGACCTCTGGTTAACATTGGGACCTAAGAACATGGCCAGCCCCTTATGTGGGCTCTTGGTCCAGACTCTGAGAGGCCTTCCTTGAGGATAGGTCTCACACTGAGTTTCACAATGTGTTTTTGTGCCCAAGGAGCCCCTCAAGTCAGGGCGTGGCCTAATGTACCATGCTGGTTTCTCCTACACGGAACGTTGGACAATATGGCAACCACAAGTTTTCTGGCCATGGGGAAGAAGGAGTTCTAATTTCTGCAACACTTTCACTCCTGGACTGTGATTGGATTTAAGGTCTAGGATCTGAAGCCTGAAAACTGAGGTTGGGAAGAGATGAAGACCTAAGGCCATGGTGTGGCTGATGTGCTCAGTGTTCGGCCAGCTGTTGAGTGTGGATTGGGAGGTGCAGGCTCAGGCTGTGGCAGACAGGGAATTAGTGCCCAGGCTAGACTTTATCATTGGGGTGCAGTCGAGTTTCGTGCAGGATGGTACTCATTTGTGGTTACTGGGTAGCCCCAGAGGGCAACGTTTTTCTTCTGGAGGGAAGACACAGTGCCACATAGTGGCTCCAGAATTCCCAAACTGGAAGGCTTGTGGGCCCGGAGTGTGAGAAACAAATTCTGAGAACACAAGCCAGACTTAGATTTCGGGGTGAGGGGACGGCAGGCACCCTCTGCAGAGATGATTCGAGATCCCGTATGCCTGAAGACAGAGCTAGAATGAAACGTTGGCTTACGTCGGAGTTTCTGTACATGACGGCCCCTTCATGAAGGGGACGGTGTCGCGAGGACATGGAGGTTTTCCCACGATTTGAATTGTGAGATGCTCCAAACCGCAATGATTCCTTCTGTGGGACAGTCGAGACCTGTGGGATGGCTCCAGGACATCCCATAAGGAAATTATCCAGAGCAGGGTTCTAAGGATGGATGCCTGGGCAGCCTGCCTCCCATTCCAGGTGTCTCATAGCGCCAAGGCAAGTTCGCCTGCTGGATCTAGGGGAGCAACCGAGGCGGGTGTGTTGAAATGGGTGAGTTGAGGATGGGTCATAATGTGCATTTGTGTCGATGTAGACCTTGGAATGGGGTGCTTGATCTGGGGCCTTGAGGGATGTTCATAACCGGAGGTTTTGATGGCCTCTAAAGAGTACGTTTCCTATGTAGAGAAGAGAATTGTTTTGATGAGTGCCTAAGGAATCTCCCATATGCTGGTATTGGAAACCAGGCCTCTGAGGAGAGATGACTGGAAACAAAAGCAATCGAGATGATTAGGCCCTAGGTGCCTGTCCGGTTCAATCTCTTTCCTGAGGATACGTGTCTAAAGATCTGAGGGGATGTAGTTGCTCAGCTTGTGTCAGATCGCCCCTGTTTGTCCTGGGCAGCCTATAATATTGGGATGGCCTCAGGACTTTGGAGTTTCTCCTAATCTATAGGGTTGTGGCCAATGGAATGGGCAGAAATCCCCTGGAGAGGGCAAGCACAGTTCTGAGTTTGGCTCTAGGGGCCCACCTTGAGGCTGTGTGGGCCAGGCCTGTGGGGACAAAAGTCTGAAAACACAAACTCCGCTTAGGATTGGGGACATAGGTATGGCACGCCCAATCTACAGACCATGATAACACTTAGGGATATGAAAAAGGGTGAGTTTGAGGTGCTTGCTCAGGTTTTGTCTCTGGATTTGTGTCAACAATGTGGGTGGAATGCTGGCGTGGCCTCATGGGTTGTAGATGGCTTTCCTTCTCTGAGGATTTGACCCAATCCCAAGAGTTTGGGTACATTCTGTGGGATGGGAGGAGTCTTTTCTGTTTTTTATTTTATTTAATTTTATATTTTATTTTATGTACCTCAAGTGTCCCAATAAAAGAGGGATTCCAGAGCAGAGTCCTTGGGAGGGACAACTGGATATCCCCACCTCTGTTTCAGTTTGGGGGCCTAGGGGCATGGCAAGTCCAATAGGCGGGCTCTTGATTCAGACACTGAGAGGCCTTCCTTGAGGACAGGGCTCATGCTGAGGGTCACAATGCCTATTTGTGCCCAACAAGGCCCTCAAGCATGGGAAGTGCCTCATGGGCCACGCTGGATTCTCCTACACTGAACGTTGGAGAATATGCCAACCACAAGGTTTCCAGCCATGGCGAAGGAAGAGTTGTGATTTCTGCATCACGTTCAGCCCTGGACAGTGATTGGAGTTTAGGTCTAGTTTCTGAAACCCGAAAACTGAGGTTGGGAAGAGATGAAGACCTAAGGACCTGATGGGTCCAATGAGCTCAGTGTGCGGCCAGCTCTTGAGCGTAGGTCTGGAGGTGTGGGCTCATGCTGTGTCAGACAAGGCATTAGACAGGGTAGACTGCATATTTGGGGTGCAGTCGAGTGGTGTTCAGTTGATCCTTATTCGGGTTTCTAGGTAGCTCCATAAGGCAACGTTTTTCTTCTGGAGGGCAGGCAGTGTGCTGCATTATGGCCCCAGTATTGCCAATCTGTAGGGCTTTTGGGGCAGGGGTGTGAGGACGGTAGTCTGAGAACACAAGCTAGGCTTAGTTTTGGGGGTGAGTGCACAGAAGGCACACTCTGCAGAGCTGAATCAAGATCTCATGCACCTGAAGTCAGGGCGAATATCAGACGTTTGCTCAGGTTGGAGTTTCTGTCCATGATGGCCCCTTTATAAAGTGGAGCGTCTCAAGAGGCCATGTAGATTTTCCCACAATGGGAGTTGTGAGATGCTCCAGACTGCAAAGATTCCTTCTGTGGGACACTTGAGACCTGTTGGATGGCTCTAGGATGTCCCATGTGGAACGACTCCAGAGTAGGGTTCTAAGGATGGATGCCTGGGCAGCCCGCCTCCCATTCTAGTTGTCTCCTAGCAACAAGGCAGGTTTGATCTGCAGGCCCTGGGGGAGAAACCAAAGGGGTTGAGTTGACATGGACTCTCCCGATAATAGATCATAATGTGGGTTTATGTCCATGGAGACCTTGGAATGGGGCGCTTGATCCGGGGCCCTGAAAGATTCTCCTAAACAGAGGTTTTTATAGAGCTCCAAAGAGTACATTTCCTATGTGGAGATGAGATTTTTCTGATGAGTGCCTCAGTAATCCCCCGTATTCTGGTATTGGAAACCAGGCCTCTGAGGAGAGATGCCTGGAAACAAAAGCAATGGATCTGATTAGAGCCTAAGTGCCTGTCCAATTCAATCTTATTCTATGGGGATATCTGTCTCTGGGTCTGAGTGGAGGTAGTTTCCTAACTTGTGAAAGATCATCCCTGTTTGTCCTGGGCAGCCAACACTATTGGGATGGCCTCGGGGAGTTTGGAGGATTCTCCTAATCTATAGGGTTGTGGCCAATGGAAATGGCAGAATTCCCCTGGAGAGGGAAGCCACAGTCCTGAGGTGTGGCTCCAGGGGCCCCAGCTTGGATGGTGTGTGGGCCAGGACTGTGGGGACAGAAGTCTGAAAACACAAACTCAGCTTAGGTTTGGTATGTATGAAGGCTCGATCTACAGACAGTAAGAATTTCGCGGGCTATGAACAAAGGGCGAGTATGTGCCGCTTGCTCAAGCTTTTGTCTCTGGATTTTGTGTCAACGGTGGCCGTGGAATGTCGGGGTGTCCTCAAGGGCCATGGACAATTCTTTCTCTGGTGATTTGGCCTGATCCCAAGGGGTTGGGATCATTCTGTGGATGGGAAGAGTCCTTTTTGTATTTTTTTTTTACCTCAGGTGTTCCACCAAAGAGGGATTCCAGAGTAGAGCCCTGAGTAGGGGTGACTAGACATCTCGAAGTCTGGTTGAGATTGGGGGACTAGGGGCTTGGCAAGCCCCATATGTGGGCTGTTGTTCCAGTGACTAAGAGGCTTTACATGAGGATAGGGCTCACGCTGAGGGTCACAATGTGTGTTTGTGTACATTGTGGCCCTCAGGGATAGGTGGGGCCTCATAGTCCATGCTGCTTTCTCCTACAATGAACATTGGACAACATGCCAACCACTAGGTTTCTTGCCAAGGCGAAGGAGAAGTTCTGATTCTTGCATCACGTTCACTCCTGAGCAGTGAGTGGAGATAAGGCCTAGGTTCTGAAGGTGAAAACTGAGGTTGGGTAGAGATGATGGCCTAAAGCCATTGTGGGTGTGATATGCTCTGTGTACGGCCAGCTGTCTGGGTTTTGGACTGGAGGTCTGCCCTCAGGCTGTGTCAGACAGGGCTTTAGTGCACAGGCTAGACTGTATAATTGGGGTACGGTCGAGTGGCATGCAGGTTGTTACTCATTTGGCGTTTCTGGTTAGCCCTATAGGGCAACATTTTTCTTCTGGAGGGCAGGCAGAGTGCTGCATTGTGTCTCCAGAATTGCCAAACTGGAGGGGTGTGGCCAGGATTGTGAGGAAGGAAGTCTGAAAACACAAGCTAGCACGAGTTTTGGGGCCAAGAGCATGGCAGGCCCACTCTGCAGAGGCTGAATCGAGATCTCCTGCAGGTGAGGTCAGGGCGAGTATCAGATGTTGCCTCAAGCTGGAGTTTGTGTCCATGACAGCCCCTTCCTGAAGGGGGTGGGGGCGTCATGAGGCCAGGGAGGTTTCCCTACGCTGGGAGTTGTGAGCTGCTCCAAACTTCAAAGATTCCTTCTTCAGGACAGTCGAGTACTATTGGATGGTTCCAGGATGCCCCATACAGAAAGACTCGAGAGCAGGGGCCTAAGCATGGATGCCGAAAAACGCCAAATCACCTTCCCATTGCCTGGTCGAGACAAGGCACGCTCAATCTGCGGGCTCTTGGGTGAGATACCCAGAAGGCTGAGTTTAAATGGACTCTCCTGAGGATGAGTCATAATGTGGTTTCGTGGCCATGGAGACCTTGGAATGAGGCAGTAGCTAAGGGACTCTGCAGGATTCTCCAACCCAAAGGGCTTGACACAACTCCAACAAGGAAGCTTCCCATGTGGAGATGAGAGGTCTTCTGTCTGGTGCCTCAGGAAAGCCCCGTATGCTGGTCTTCGAACCCAGGCCTCTGAGGAGTGATACCTGGACACCAAAGCAAGAGTTCATAATAGGGCCTAGGGGCCTGTCTGGTTCAATCTTCTGTCTCTGCGGATATCTGTCTGTGTGTCTGCATGGAGGTAGTAGTTGCTCAGCTTGTGTCATAATGCCCATATTTGTCCAGTGCGGCCTGCGGTAGTGGGATGTCCTTGGGGACCTTGAGGTTTCTACTATTTTGTAGAGTTGTGGCCAATGGAATGGGCAATTTCTTAGGAGAGAGCAGGCACAGTTCTGTGGTGTGGCTCCAGAGACCCCAGCCTGGAGGCTGTGTGGGCCATGGCTGTGCAGACAGACATCCAAAAACCCTAACTCAGCTCAGGTTTGGGGCCGAGGTTACGGCAGGCCTGATCTACAGTCCATGAGGGGAGCTCCTCTGGATATGAAAGAAGGGTGAGAGGGAGGCAGTCGCTCAGGCTTTTGTCTCTGGATATTTTGTCCACAATGGCCGTTTAATGTAGGAGTTGCCTCATGGGTCGTAGAAGTCTCCCTCTCTGGTAGTTTTCCAGCCCCCAAGTGTTTGGGGTCATTCTGTGGGAAGGGAAGTGTCCTGTTTTCTGCCTCATGTGTCCCCCCAGTAGAGGGATTATTGAGCATAGCAGTGGGTACTGACAACTGGAATACTCGCCCTCTGGTTAAGCCTGGGGGCCTATGGATATGACAAGCCCCATATGCAGGATCTTGGTCCAGCCACTGAGAGGCGTTACTTTAATACGGGACTCACGCTGCAGGTCACAATGCATGTCTGTGCCCTAGGCGGCCCTCAAGCACTGGCGTGGCCTTTCGGACAATGCAGGTTTTCCCACATTGAACGCTGGACAACATGCCAACCACAAGGTTTCTGGCCATGGGGAAGGAGGAATTCTAATTTCTGCATCACGTTCAATCCTGGGCAGTGATTGGAGATAAGGTCTAGGTTCTGAAGCCTGAAAACCAAGGTTGGGAAGAGATGACGACCTACAGCCATAGCGGGTCCTATGTGTCCATGTTGGGGCCAGCTGTCTGGGTGTCATTTGGGATGTCTTGTCTCAGGCTGTGCCCTACAGGGCATTAGAATACAGGGTGGGCTGTATAATTGCTTTAAAATCGAGTGGCATGCATTAGAAAATCATTTGGGGTTTCTTATTAGCAGCATAGGGCAAAGTTTTTCTTCTGGAGGGCAGGCAGCATGCTGCATTGTGGCTTCGGAATTCCCAAACTGGAGGGCTTCTGGGCCAGGAGAGTGAGGACGGAAGTCTGAGAACACAAGCTAGGCTTAGGTTTCGGGGCAAGGACATGGCAGGCACACTCTGCAGAGCTGAATTGACATCTCATGCGTCTGAAGTCAGGTCGAGGATCAGACTTTGGCTCAGGGTTGAGTTTCTGTCCATGTTGGCCCCTTCATGAAGGGGGGACATTATGAGCCCATGGGGGTTTTCCCACTATTGGAGTTGTGAGATGCTCCAAACCGCAAGGATTCCTTCTGTGGGACAATTAAGATTTGTTGGATGGCTCCAGGACGTCTTATAAGGTATTTTTCCAGAACAGGGTTCTAAGTATGGATGCCTGGGCAGCCAGCCTCACATTCCAATTGTCTCCTAGCAACAAGAAACGTTTGATCTGCTGGCTTGGGGTAGCAACAGAGGGGGCTGAGTTGAAATGGACTTTCCTGAGGATGGTCTTAATGTTGGATTGAGTCCATGGAGACCTTGGTATGGGGCAGTGGCACCAAGGCCCTGAAGGATTCTCCTAACCAGAGGTTATGACAAAGCTCCAATGAGCAAGATTTCCATGGGGAGACGAGATTTGTTATTAATGGTGCCTCAGGAAACCACGATATGCTGGTATTGGAAACGAGGCCTCTGAGGAGAGATGACTGGAAACCAAAGCAATGGATCTGATTAGGGCCTAGGGGCCTGTCCGGTTCAATATTCTTTTCTGGGGACATCTGTTGTCTGAGTGGAGGTAGTTGCTCAGCTGGTTTGAGATCACCCCTGTTTGTCCTGGGCGGCCTACACTATTGGGATGGCCTCGGTGACTTTGGAGGTTTTTCCTCATTTGCAAGGTTGTGGCCAATGGAATGGGAAGAATTCCCTTGAAAGGGAAGCACAGTCCTGAGGTGTGGCTCCAGGGACCCAAGTGTGGAGCGTGTGTGGTCCAGGGGTATTTGGACAAAAGTCTGAAAACACAAACTCCACTTAGATTGGGGGATGTATCTATGGCTGGCCCGATCTATAGACCGTGAGGAGAACTCTTCGGGATATGAACAAAGGGCGAATGTGAGGTGCTTGCTCATGCTTTTTTTTTTTTTTTCTGGAAATCTGTCACTGATTGCCATGGAATGTTGGGGTGTCCTCATGGGCCATCGATTAGGCTCCCTTTCTGGGGATTTGACCTGATCCCAAGAGTTTGGGGTCATTCTGTAGGAAGGGAGGAGGCCTTTCTGGTTTTTTTGTTTATTATTTATTTTTTTTACCTCAGGTGGACCACCAAAATAGGGATTCCAGAGCAGAGTCGTGGTTTGGGGCAACTGGACAACGAGACCTCTGGTTAACATTGGGACCTAAGAACATGGCAATCCCCATATGTGGGCTCTTGGTCCAGACACTGAGAGGCCTTCCTTGAGGATAGGTCTCACACTGAGTTTCACAATGTGTTTTTGTGCCCAAGGAGCCCCTCAAGTCAGGGCGTGGCCTAATGTACCATGCTGGTTTCTCCTACACTGAACGTTGCACAATATGGCAACCACAAGTTTTCTGGCCATGGGGAAGATGGAGTTCTAATTTCTGCAACACTTTCACTCCTGGACTGTGATTGGATTTAAGGAATAGGTTCTGAAGCCTGAAATCTGAGGTTGGGAAGAGATGAAGACCTAAGGCCATGGTGTGTCTGATGTGCTCAGTGTTCGGCCAGCTGTTGAGTGTGGGTTGGGATGTGCAGGCTCAGGCTGTGGCAGACAGGGAATTAGTGCCCAGGCTAGACTGTATCATTGGGGTGCAGTCGAGTTTCGTGCAAGATGGTACTCATTTGTGGTTACTGGGTAGCCCCAGAGGGCAACGTTTTTCTTCTGGAGGGAAGACACAGTGCCATATAGTGGCTCCAGAATTCCCAAACTGGAAGGATTGTGGGCCAGGATTGTGAGGAAAAAATTCTGAGAACACAAGCCAGACTTAGATTTCGGGGTGAGGGGACGGCAGGCACCCTCTGCAGAGATGATTCGAGATCCTGTATACCTGAAGACAGAGCTAGGATCAGACGTTGGCTTAGGTCGAAGTTTCTGTCCATGACGGCCCCTTCATGAAGGGGAGGGTGTCACGAGGACATGGAGGTTTTCCCACGATTTGAATTGTGAGATGCTCCAAACCGCAATGATTCCTTCTGTGGGACAGTCGAGACCTGTTGGATGGCTCCAGGACATCCCATAAGGAAGTTATCCAGAGCAGGGTTCTAAGGATGAATGCCTGGGCAGCCTGCCTCCCATTCCAGGTGTCTCATAGCGCCAAGGCAAGTTCGATCTGCTGAATCTAGGGGAGCAACCGAGGCGGGTGTGTTGAAATGGGTGAGTTGAGGATGGGTCATAATGTGCATTTGTGTCGATGTAGACCTTGGAATGGGGTGCTTGAACCGGGGCCTTGAGGGATGTTCATAACCGGAGGTTTTGATGGAGCTCTAAAGAGTATGTTTCCTATGTAGAGAAGAGAATTGTTTTGATGAGTGCCTAAGGAATCTCCCATATGCTGGTATTGGAAACCAGGCCTCTGAGGAGAGAAGACTGGAATCAAAAGCAATGGATCTGATTAGGGCCTAAGTGCCTGTCTAGTTCAATCTTATTCTATGGGGATATCAGTCTCTGGGTCTGAGTGGAGGTAGTTTCCTAACTTGTGAAAGATCATCCCTGTGTGTCCTGGGTAGCCAACATTATTCGGATGGCCTGGGGGAGTTTGGCGGTTTCTCCTAATCTATATGGTTGTGGCCAATGGAAATGCAGAATTCCCCTGGAGAGGGAAGCCACAGTCATGAGGTGTGGCTCCAGGGGCCCCAGCTTGGATGGTGTGTGTGCCAGGCCTGTGGGGACAGAAGTCTGAAAACACAAACTCAGCTTAGTTTTGGGGATGTATGTATGAAGGCTCGATCTACAGACCGTGAGAATTTTCCGGGCTATGAACAAAGGGCGAGTATGTGGCGCTTGCTCAGGCTTTTGTCTCTGGATTTTGTGTCAACGGTGGCCGTGGAATGTCGGAGTGTCCACAAGGGCCATGGACAATTCTTTCTCTGGTGATTTGGACTGATCCCAAGTGGTTGGGATCATTCTGTGGATGGGATGTGTCCTTTATGTATTTTTTTTTTACCTCAGTTCTCCCACCAAAGAGGGATTCCAGAGTAGAGCCCTGAGTAGGTGTGACTAGACATCTCGAAGTCTGGTTGAGATTGGGGGACTAGGGGCTTGGCAAGCCCCATATGGGTGCTGTTGTTCTAGTCACTAAGAGGCTTTACATGAGGATAGGGCTCACGCTGAGGGTCACAATGTGTGTTTGTGCACATTGTGGCCCTCAGGGATAGGTGGGGCCTCATAGTCCATGCTGCTTTCTCCTACAATGAACATTGGACAACATGCCAACCACTAGGTTTCTTGCCAAGGCGAAGGAGAAGTTCTGATTCTTGCATCACGTTCACTCCTGAGCAGTGAGTGGAGATAAGGTCTAGGTTCTGAAGGTGAAAACTGAGGTTGGGTAGAGATGATGGCCTAAAGCCATTGTGGGTGTGATATGCTCTGTGCATGGCCAGCTGTCTCGGTGTTGGACTGGAGGTCTGCCCTCAGGCTGTGTCAGACAGGGCTTTAGTGCACAGGCTAGACTGTATAATTGGGGTGTGGTCGAGTGGCATGCAGGTTGTTACTCATTTGGTGTTTCCGGTTAGCCCTATAGGGCAACATTTTTCTTCTGGAGGGCAGGCAGAGTGCTGCATTGTGTCTCCAGAATTGCCAAACTGGAGGGGTGTGGCCAGGATTGTGAGGAAGGAAGTCTGAAAACACAAGCTAGCACGAGTTTTGGGGCCAAGAGCATGGCAGGCCCACTCTGCAGAGGCTGAATCGAGATCTCCTGCAGGTGAGGTCAGGGCGAGTATCAGATGTTGCCTCAAGCTGGAGTTTGTGTCCATGACAGCCCCTTCCTGAAGGGGGTGGGGGCGTCATGAGGCCAGGGAGGTTTCCCTACGCTGGGAGTTGTGAGCTGCTCCAAACTTGAAAGTTTCCTTCTTCAGGACAGTCGAGTACTATTGGATGGTTCCAGGATGCCCCATACAGAAAGACTCGAGTGCAGGGGCCTAAGCATGGATGCCGAGACACGCCAACTCACCTTCCCATTGCCTGGTCGAGACAAGGCACGCTCAATCTGCGGGCTCTTGGGTGAGATACCCAGAAGGCTGAGTTTAAATGGACTCTCCTGAGGATGATTCATAATGTGGGTTGGTGGCCATGGAGACCTTGGAATTTGGCAGTAGCTAAGGGACTCTGCAGGATTCTCCAACCCGAAGGGCTTGCCACAACTCCAACAAGGAAGCTTCCCATGTGGAGATGAGAGGTCTTCTGTCTGGTGCCTCAGGAAAGCCCCGTATGCTGGTCTTCGAACCCAGGCCTCTGAGGAGTGATACCTGGACACCAAAGCAAGAGTTCATAATAGGGCCTAGGGGCCTGTCTGGTTCAATCTTCTGTCTCTGCGGATATCTGTCTGTGTGTCTGCATGGAGGTAGTAGTTGCTCAGCTTGTGTCATAATGCCCCTATTTGTCCAGTCGGCTTGCGGTAGTGGGATGTCCTTGAGGACCTTGAGGTTTCTACTATTTTGTAGAGTTGTGGCCAATGGAATGGGCAGTTTCTTAGGAGAGAGCAGGCACAGTTCTGTGGTGTGGCTCCAGAGACCCCAGCTTGGAGGCTGTGTGGGCCATGGCTGTGCAGACAGACATCCAAAAACCCTAACTCAGCTCAGGTTTGGGGCCAAGGTTACGGCAGGTCTGATCTACAGTCCATGAGGGGAGTACCTCTGGATATGAAAGAAGGGTGAGAGGGAGGCAGTCGCTCAGGCTTTTGTCTCTGGATGTTTTGTCCACAATGGCCGTTTAATGTAGGAGTTGCCTCATGGGTCGTAGAAGTCTCCCTCTCTGGTAGTTTGTCAAGCCCCCAAGAGTTTGGGGTCATTCTGTGGGAAGGGAAGTGTCCTGTTTTCTGCTTCATGTGTCCCCCCAGTAGAGGGATTCTAGAGCATAGCAGTGGGTACTGACAACTGGAATACTCGCCCTATGGTTAAGCCTGGGGGCCTATGGATATGACAAGCCCCATATGCAGGATCTTGGTCCAGCCACTGAAAGGTGTTACTTTAACACGGGACTCACGCTGCAGGTCACAATGCATTTCTGTGCCCTAGGCGGCCCTCAAGCACTGGCGTGGCCTTTCGGACAATGCAGGTTTTCCCACATTGAACGTTGGACAACATGCCAACCACAAGGATTCTGGCCATGGGGAAGGAGGAATTCTAATTTCTTCATCACGTTCACCCCTGGGCAGTGATTGGAGATAAGGTCTAGGTTCTGAAGCCTGAAAACCGAGGTTGGGAAGAGATGACGACCTACAGCCATAGCGGGTCCAATGTGTCCAGGTTGGGGCCAGCTGTCTGGGTGTCGTTTGGGATGTCTTGTCTCAGACTGTGCCAGACAGGGCATTAGAATACAGGGTGGGCTGTATAATTGCTTTACCATCGAGTGGCATGCATTAGAAAATCTTTTGGGGTTTCTTATTAGCAGCATAGGGCAAAGTTTTTCTTCTGGAGGGCAGGCAGAGTGCTGCATTGTGGCTTTGGAATTCCCAAACTGGAGGGCTTGTGGGCCAGGAGAGTGAGGACGGAAGCTGAGAACACAAGCTAGGCTTAGGTTTCGGGGCAAGGACATGGCAGGCACACTCTGCAGAGCTGAATTGACATCTCATGCGTCTGAAGTCAGTCGGGGTTCAGACTTACCTCAGGGTTAAGTTTCTGTCCATGTTGGCCCCTTCAAGAAGAGGGGGGATTATGAGGCCATGGGGGTTTTGCCACTATTGGAGTTGTGAGATGCTCCAAACCGCAAGGATTCCTTCTGTGGGTCAATTAAGATTCGTTGGATGGCTCCAGGACGTCTTATAAGGTATTTTTCCAGAACAGCGTTCTAAGGATGGATGCCTGGGCAGCCAGCCTCACATTCCAATTGTCTCCTAGCAACAAGAAACATTTGATCTGCTGGCTTGGGGTAGCAACAGAGGGGGCTGAGTTGAAATGGACTTTCCTGAGGATGGTCTTAATGTTGGTTTGAGTCCATGGAGACCTTGGTATGGGGCAGTGGCACCAGGGCCCTGAAGGATTCTCCTAACCAGAGGTTATGACAAAGCTCCAAAGAGCAAGTTTTCCATGGGTCGATGAGATTTGTTCTTATTGGTGCCTCAGGAAACCACCATATGCTGGTATTGGAAACGAAGCCTCTGAGGAGAGATGCCTGGAAACCAAAGCAATGGATCTGATTAGGGCCTAGGGGCCTGTCCGGTTCAATATTTTTCTCTGGGGACATCTCTTGTCTGAGTGCAGGTAGTTGCTCAGCTGGTTTGAGATCACCCCTGTTTGTCCTGGGCGTCCTACACTATTGGGATGGCCTCGGTGACTTTGGAGGTTTTTCCTAATTTGCAAGGTTGTGGCCAATGGAATGGGAAGAATTCCCTTGAAAGGGAAGCACAGTCCTGAGGTGTGGCTCCAGGGACCCAAGTGTGGAGTGTGTGTGGTTCAGGGCTATTTGGACAAAAGTCTGAAAACACAAACTCCACTTAGGTTGGGGGATGTATGTATGGCCGGCCCGATCTATAGACCGTGAGGAGAACTCTTCGGGATATGAACAAAGGGCGAATGTGAGGTGCTTGCTCATGCTTTTTTTTTTTTTTTTCTGGAAATGTGTCACGATTGCCATGAAATGTCGGGGTGTCCTCATGCGCCATCGATAGGGCTCCCTTTCTGGGGATTTAACCCGATCCCAAGGGTTTGGGGTTATTCTGTTGGAAGGGAGGATGCCTTTCTGGTTTTTTTGTTTATTTATTTTTGTTTATTTGTTTTTTTTTTTTTACCTCAGGTGGACCACCAAATGAGGGATTCCAGAGCAGAGTCGTGGGTGGGGCCAACTGGACAACCAGACCTCTGGTTAACATTGGGACCTAAGAACATGGCAAGCCCCATATGTGGGCTCTTGGTCCAGACACTGAGAGGCTTTCCTTGAGGATAGGTCTCAGACTGAGTTTCACAATGTGTTTTTGAGCCCAAGGAGCCCCTCAAGGTAGGTCGTGGCCTAATGTACCATGCTGGTTTCTCCTACACTGAACATTGCACAATATGGCAACCACAAGTTTTCTGGCCATGGGGAAGAAGGAGTTCTAATTTCTGCAACACTTTCACTCCTGGACTATGATTGGATTTAAGGTCTAGGTTCTGAATCCTGAAAACCGAGTTTAGGTAGAGATGACGACCTACAGCCATAGCGGGTCCTATGTGTCCAGGTTGGGGCCAGCTGTCTGGGTGTCGTTTGGGATGTCTTGTCTCAGGCTGTGCCAGACAGGGCATTAGTATACAGGGTAGGCTGTATAATTGCTTTACCATCGAGTGACATGCATTAGAAAATCATTTG
Organism: Mustela nivalis; assembly: GCF_964662115.1. Classification (NCBI taxonomy): domain Eukaryota; kingdom Metazoa; phylum Chordata; class Mammalia; order Carnivora; family Mustelidae; genus Mustela; species Mustela nivalis. The sequence continues at coordinate 91,080 of NW_028136118.1, read as the reverse complement.
GGGTTTCTTATTAGCAGCATAGGGCAAAGTTTTTCTTCTGGAGGGCAGGCAGAGTGCTGCATTGTGGCTTCGGAATTCCCAAACTGGAGGGCTTGTGGGCCAGGAGAGTGAGGACGGAAGCTGAGAACACAAGCTGGGCTTAGGTTTTGGGGCAAGGGCATGGCAGGCACACTCTGCAGAGCTGAATTGAGATCTCATGCGTCTGAAGTTAGGTCAGGATCAGACTTTGGCTCAGGTTTGCGTTTCTTTCCATTTTGGCCCCTTCAAGAAGAGGGGGGATTATGAGGCCATGGGGGTTTTGCCACTATTGGAGTTGTGAGATGCTCCAAACCGCAAGGTTTCCTTCTGTGGGACAATTAAGATTTGTTGGATGGCTCCAGGACGTCCTATAAGGTATTTTTCCAGAACAGGGTTCTACGTATGGATGCCTGGGCAGCAGCCTCACATTCCAATTGTCTCCTAGCAACAAGAAACGTTTGATCTGCTGGCTTGGGGTAGCAACAGAGGGGGCTGAGTTGAATGGACTTTCCTGAGGATGGCCTTAATGTTGGTTTGAGTCCATGGAGACCTTGGTATGGGGCAGTGGCACCAGGGCCCTGAAGGATTCTCCTAACCAGAGGTTATGACAAAGCTCCAATGAGCAAGTTTTCCATGGGGAGACGAGGTTTGTTCTTATTGGTGCCTCAGGAAACCACCATATGCTGGTATTGGAAACGAGGCCTCTGAGGAGAGATGCCTGGAAACCAAAGCAATGGATTTGATTAGGGCCTACAGGCCTGTCCGGTTCAATATTTTTTCTGGGGACATCTGTTGTCTGAGTGGAGGTAGTTGCTCAGGTGGTTGGTGGATGGTTCCTTGATGCCCCATACAGAAAGACTCGAGAGCAGGGCCCTAAGCATGGATGCCGAGAAACGCCAACTCACCTTCCCATTGCCTGGTCGAGACAAGGCACGCTCAATCTGCGGGCTCTTGGGTGAGCTACCCAGAAGGCTGAATTTAAATGGACTCTGCTGAGGATGAGTCATAATGTGGGTTGGTGGCCATGGAGACCTTGGAATGTGGCAGTAGCTAAGGGACTCTGCAGGAATCTCCAACCCGAAGGGCTTGACACAACTCCAACAAAGAAGCTTCCCATGTGGAGATGAGAGGTCTTCTGTCTGGTGCCTCAGGAAAGCCCCGTATGCTGGTCTTCGAACCCAGGCCTCTGAGGAGTGATACCTGGACACCAAAGCAAGAGTTCATAATAGGGCCTAGGGGCCTGTCTGGTTCAATTTTCTGTCTCTAAGGATATCTGTCTGTGTGTCTGCATGGAGGTAGTAGTTGCTCAGCTTGTGTCATAATGCCCCTATTTGTCCAGTGCGGCTTGCGGTAGTGGGATGTCCTTGGGGACCTTGAGGTTTCTACTCTTTTGTAGAGTGGCCAATGGAATGGGCAGTTTCTTAGGACAGAGCAGGCACAGTTCTGTGCTGTGGCTCCAGGGACGCCAGCCTGGAGGCTGTGTGGGCCATGGCTGTGTAGACAGACAAACAAAAACCCTAACTCAGCTCAGGTTTGGGGCCGAGGTTACGGCAGGCCTGATCTACAGTCCCTGAGGGGAGCTCCTCTGGATATTAAAGAAGGGTGAGAGGGAGGCAGTCGCTCAGGCTTTTGTCTCTGGATGTTTTGTCCACAATGGCCGTTTAATGTAGGAGTTGCCTCATGGGTCGTAGAAGTCTCCCTCTCTGGTAGTTTGTCCAGCCCCCAAGAGTTTGGGGTCATTCTGTGGGAAGGGAAGTGTCCTGTTTTCTGCTTCATGTGTCCCCCCAGTAGTGGGATTCTAGACCATAGCAGTGGGTACTGACAACTGGAATACTCGCCCTCTGGTTAAGCCTGGGGGCCTAAGGATATGACAAGCCCCATATGCAAGATCTTGGTCCAGCCACTGAGAGGCATTACTTTAATACGGGACTCACGCTGCAGGTCACAATGCATGTCTGTGCCCTAGGCGGCCCTCAAGCATTGGCGTGGCCTTTCGGACAATGCAGGTTTTCCCACATTGAACGTTGGACAACATGCCAACCACAAGGATTCTGGCCATGGGGAAGGAGGAATTCTAATTTCTTCATCACGTTCACCCCTGGGCAGTGATTGGAGATAAGGTCTAGGTTCTGAAGCCTGAAAACCGAGGTTGGGAAGAGATGACGACCTACAGCCATAGCGGGTCCAATGTGTCCAGGTTGGGGCCAGCTGTCTGGGTGTCGTTTGGGATGTCTTGTCTCAGGCTGTGCCAGACATTTCATTAGAATACAGGGTGGGCTGTATAATTGCTTTACCATCGAGTGGCATGCACACAATGTGTTTTTGTGCCCAAGGAGCCCCTCAAGGCAGGGCGTGGCCTAATGTACCATGCTGGTTTCTCCTACACTGAACGTTGCACATATGGGAACCACAAGTTTTCTGGCCATGGGGTAGATGGAGTTCTAATTTCTGCAACACTTTCACTCCTGGACTGTGATTGGATTTAAGGTCTAGGTTCTGAAGCCTGAAAACTGAGCTTGGGAAGAGATGAAGCCCTAAGGCCATGGTGTGTCTGATGTGCTCAGTGTTCGGCCAGCTGTTGAGTGTGGGTTGGGAGGTGCAGGCTCAGGCTGTGGCAGACAGGGAATAAGTGCCCAGGCTAGACTGTATCATTGGGGTGCAGTCGAGTTTCATGCAGGATGGTACTCATTTGTGGTTACTGGGTAGCCCCAGAGGGCAACGTTTTTCTTCTGGAGGGAAGACACAGTGCCACATAGTTGTTCCAGAATTCCCAAACTGGAAGGATTGTGGGCCAGGAGTGTGAGCAAAAAATTCTGAGAACACAAGCCAGACTTAGATTTCGGGGTGAGGGGAAGGCAGGCACCTTCTGCAAAGATGATTCGAGATCCCGTATACCTGAAGACAGAGCTAGGATCAGACGTTGGCTTAGGTCGGAGTTTCTCTCCATGAAGGCCTCTTCATGAAGGGGAGAGTGTCACGAGGACATGGAGGTTGTCCGACGATGGGAATTGTGAGATGCTCCAAACCACAATGATTTCTTCGGTGGGACAGTCGAGACCTGTTGGATGGCTCCAGGACATCCCATAAGGAAGTTATCCAGAGCAGGGTTCTAAGGATGGATGCCTGGGCAGCCTGCCTCCCATTCCAGGTGTCTCATAGAGCCAAGGCAAGTTCGATCTGCTGGATCTAGGTGAGCAACCGAGGCGGGTGTGTTGAAATGGGTGAGTTGAGGATGGGTCATAATGTGCATTTGTGTCCATGTAGACCTTGGAATGGGGTGCTTGATCCGGGGCCTTGAGGGATGTTCATAACCGGAGGTTTTGATGGAGCTCTAAAGAGTATGTTTCCTATGTAGAGAAGAGAATTGTTTTGATGAGTGCCTAAGGAATCTCCCATATGCTGGTATTGGAAACCAGGCCTCTGAGGAGAGATGACTGGAATCAAGCAATGGATCTGATTAGGGCCTAAGTGCCCTTCCAGTTCAATCTTATTCTATGGGGATATCTGTCTCTGTGTCTGAGTGGAGTTGGTTTCCTAACTTGTGAAAGATCCTCCCTGTTTGTCCTGGGCAGCCAACACAATTCGGATGGCCTGGGGGAGTTTGGAGGATTCTCCTAATCTATAGGGTTGTGGCCAATGGAAATGGCAGAATTCCCCTGGAGAGGGAAGCCACAGTCCTGAGGTGTGGCTCCAGGGGCCCCAGCTTGGATGGTGTGTGGGCCAGGACTGTGGGGACAGAAGTCTGAAAACACAAACTCAGCTTAGGTTTGGGGATGTATGTATGAAGGCTCGATCTACAGACCGTGAGAATTTTCCGGGCTATGAACAAAGGGCGAGTATGTGGCGCTTGCTCAGGGTTTTGTCTCTGGATTTTGTGTCAATGGTGGCCGTGGAATGTCGGGGTGTCCTCAAGGGCCATGGACAATTCTTTCTCTGGTGATTTGGCCTGATCCCAAGTGGTTGGGATCATTCTGTGAATGGGAAGAGTCCTTTCTGTATTTTTTTTTTTTTTTTACCTCAGGTGTCCCACCAAAGAGGGATTCCCGAGTAGAGCCCTGAGTAGGGGTGACTAGACTCTGGTTGAGATTGGGGGACTAGGGGCTTGGCAAGCCCCATATGTGGGCTGTTGTTCCAGTCACTAAGAGGCTTTACATGAGGATAGGGCTCACGCTGAGTGTCACAATGTGTGTTTGTGCAAATTGTGGCCCTCAGGGATAGGTGGGGCCTCATAGTCCATGCTGCTTTCTCCTACAATGAACATTGGACAACATGCCAACCACTAGGTTTCTTGCCAAGGCGAAGGAGAAGTTCTGATTCTTGCATCACGTTCACTCCTGAGCAGTGAGTGGAGATAAGGTCTAGGTTCTGAAGGTGAAAACTGAGGTTGGGTAGAGATGATGGACTAAAGCCATTGTGGGTGTGATATGCTCTGTGTACGGCCAGCTGTCTGGGTGTTGGACTGGAGGTCTGCCCTCAGGCTGTGTCAGACAGGGCTTTAGTGCACAGGCTAGACTGTATAATTGGGGTACGGTCGAGTGGCATGCAGGTTGTTACTCATTTGGCGTTTCTGGTTAGCCCTATAGGGCAACATTTTTCTTCTGGAGGGCAGGCAGAGTGCTGCATTGTGTCTCCAGAATTTCCAAACTGGAGGGGTGTGGCCAGGATTCTGAGGACGGAAGTCTGGGAACACAAGTTAGGCTTAGGTTTCAGGGTGAGGGCCCAGCAGGCACACTCTCAAGTGCTGAATCGAGATCTCATGCTTCTGAATTCAGGGCGAGGATCAGACTTTGGCTTAGGATGGAGTTTCTGTCCGTGATGGCCCATTTATGAAGGTGTGGGGCATCATGAGGAAATGGAGGTTTTCTCACAGTGTTATTGTGTGATGCTTCAAACCACAAGGATTCATTCTGCGAGACAGTCAAGACAGGTTGGTTGGATTCAAGACGTCCCATAAAGAAGTTTTCCAGAGCAGGGTTCTAAGGATGGATGCCTGGGAAGCCCGCCTCCCATTCTAACTGTCTCCTAGTGACAAGGAAGGTTTGATCTGCTGGCTCTGGGTGAGCAGCCGAGGGGGCTGATTTGAAATGGACTCTCCTGAGAATGGATCATAATGTAAGTTTTTGTCCTTGGAGACCTTGGGATTGGGCCATGGTGCCAGCGCCCTGAAGGATCCTCCTAACCTGAGGTATTGACACAGCTCCAAAGAGCAAGTTTCCCATGTGGAGATGAGATCTGATCTGATTGTTTCCTTAGGAAACCCCCATATTCTGATATTGGAAACCAGGCCTCTGAGGAGAGATACCTAGAAACCAAAGCAATGCATCAGAAGTTGGCTCAGGTTGGAGTTTCTGTCCATGATGGCCCCTTTATAAAGGGGAGCATCTCATGAGGCCATGTAGGTTTTCCCACGATAGGAGTTGTGAGATGCTCCAATCTGCAAGGATTCCTTCTGTGGGACAGTCAAGACCTGTTGGAAGGCTCCAGGACATCCCATATGGAACGGCGCCAGAGCAGGATTCCATGGATGGATGCCTAGAGAGTCTGCTTTGCATTCCAGTTGTCTCCTAGCGACAAGGCAGGTTTGATATTCTGCCTCTGGGGGAGTAATCGACGGGGCTGAGTTGAAATATACTCTCCTGCCGAATGGTCATAATGCGGGTATGTGTCCATGGAGACCTTGGAATAGGGCGGTTGCTCCGGCTACCTGAAGGTTTCTCCTAACTGGAGGCTTTTACAGAGCTCCAAAGGATAAGTTTCCCATGTGAAGACAAGATTTGTTCTGATTGGTATCTCTGGAATCCCCCATATGCTGGTATTGGAAAACAGGCCTCTGAGGAGAGATGCTTAGAAAAAAAAGCAATGGAAGCAATTACATTCTAGGGGCCAGTCCAGTTTAATCTTCTTCTCTTGGGTTATCTGTCTACGGGTGAGTTGACGTCGTTGCTCAGCTTGTGAGAGATCGCCCCTCTTTGTCCTGGGTGGCCTACACTATTGGAATGGCCTCTGGGACTTTGGAGGTTTCTCCTTATCTGTAGGGTTGTGGCCAATGGAATGGGAAGAATTTCCTTGGAGAGGGCAGGCACAGTCCTGAGGTGTGGCTCCAGGGGCCTCAGTCTGGAGGGTGTGTGGGACAGGGATGTCAGGATAGAAGTCTGAAAACACAAACTCGGCTTAGGTTTGGGGACGTAGGTATGGCAGGCCCAATCTACAGACTATGAGGAGAATTTTTTGGGCTATGACCTAAGGGTGAGTGTGAACGCTTGCTGAAGCTTATGTCTCTGGATTTTGTGTCAATAGTGGCCGTGGAATGTCGGGCTGGCCTCATGGGCCATGGACGAGTCTTTCTCTCTGGACCCCAATCACTTGGGATGGCCCAATCCCAAGTGATTGGGGTCATTCTGGGAGTGGGAGGAGTCCTTTCTGTGTTTATTTACCTCAAATGTCCCACCAAAGAGGGATTCCAGAGCAGAGCCCTGAGTAGGGGTGACTAGATGTCTCTACCTCTAGTTAAGATTGGGTGACTTGGGGCATGGCAGGCCCCATATGCGGGCTCATGGTCCAGCCACTGAGAGGCTTTACTTGAGGACAGGGCTCAAACTGAGGGTCCCAATGTGTGTTTGAGCCCACCGCAGCTCTTAAGCATAGGCAGGGCCTCAGGGACCCTACACTACCCTCAGGGGCCCTACTACTACCCCTGTAGTCCCTACAGGGGTCCTACACTGAACGTTGGACAAGATGCCAACCACAAGATTCTGGCGAGAGGGAAGGAGGAGTTCTGATTTCTGCATCACGTTCACCCATGGGAAGTGAGTAGAGATAAGGTCTAGGATTCTGTAGCCTGAAAACCGAAGTTGGAAAGAGATGGCGACCTAAGGCCATGGCGGTTCAGATGTTCTCAGTGTACTGCAAGCTGTCTGGGTGTCGGTTGGGAATTCAGGCCTCAGGTTCTGTCAGACAGGGCATTAGTGCACAGGATAGACTATATAATTGGTGTACAGTTGAGTGACGTGCAGGTTTATCCTCATTTGAGGTTTCTGGGTAGACCCATAGGGCAATATTTTTCTTCCAGAGGGCAGGCAGAGTGCAGCACTGTGTCATCGGAAATCCCAAAATAGAGGGCGTGTGGTCCAGGAGAGTGAGGACGGAAGTCGGAGAACACTAGCTACGCTTAGGTTTTGGGGTGAGGGCACAGCAGGTACACTCTGAAGAGCTGAATCAAGATCTCGTGCATCTGAAGTCAAGGCGAGATCAGCTGTTGGCTCAGGTTGGAGTTTCTTTACATGATCTGCCTTCATGAAGATTGGGGGCATCATGTGACCTTGGAAGCTTTCCATGATATGAGTTGTTAGGTGGTCCATGCACAAGGACTCCTGTGGGACAGTCGAGACCTGTTGGATGGCTCAAGGATGTCCCATAAGGAACGACGCAAGAGCAGGGTTCTAAGGATGGATGCCTGAAGAGCCCAACTCGCATTTCAATTGTCTCCTAGCGACAAGGCAGGTTCAATCTGCTGGCTCTGGAGTAGCAACCGAGGGGGTTTAGTTGAAATGGACTCTCCTGAGGATGGGTCATAATTTGGGATTGTGTCCATGGAGATATTCAAATGGGGCAGTGGCTCCAGTGACCTGAAGTTTTCTCCTAACTGGAGGTTATGACACAGCTCCATAGAGCAAGATTCCCATGTGGAGACGAGATTTTTTCTGATAGGTAGCTCTGGAAACCCCATTATGCTGGTATTGGAATCCAGGCCTCTGAGGAGAGATGCCTGAAAACAAAAGCAATGGATCCAATTAGGGCCTAGGTGCCTGTCTTGTTCAATATTCTTTTCTATGGATATCTGTCTAAGGTTCTGATTGGAGGTAGTGGCTCAGCTTGTGCCAGAGGGTCCCTGTATGTCCAGGACATCCTACACTATTGGGATGGCCTCAGAGATTTTGGATGATTCTCCTAATCTGTCAGGTTGTGCCACATGAATGAGCAGAATTCCCTTGGAGAGGGCAGGCACAGTCCTGAGGTGTGGCTCCATGGGGCCCAGCCTTTAGAATGTGTGGGTGAGGACAATGGAGACAGAAGTCTGAAAACACAAACTCGGTTTAGGTTTGGGGACATAGGTATGGCAGGCCCGATCTACAGACCTTGAGAATTTTGGGGGCTCTGAACAAAGGGCAAGTGTGTGGCGCTTTTTCAGGTTTTTGTCTCCGGATTTTGTGTCAATGGTGGCCGTGGAATGTCAGGCTGGCCTCATCGACCATGGACGAGTATTTCTCTCTGTGGATTTGGCCAGATTCCAAGTGTTTATGGTCATTCTTTGGATGGTAGGAGTCCTTTCTTTTTTTTTTTCTTTATCTTGGTTTTTTTTTTTTTTTTTTTTTTTTTTTTTTTTTTTTTTTTTTTACCTTATGTGTCCCACCAAATAGGGATTCCAGAAAAGAGCTCTGAATAAGGTTGACTAGACTTCTCAAGCTCTGGCTAGGATTGGGGGAGTAGGGGCATGGCAAGTCCCATATGCAGGCTCTTGGTCCAGCCCCGGAGAGGCTTTACTTGAGGCCAGGGTTCATGCTTAGGGTCCTAATGTGTGTTTGTGCCCATCACAGCCCTCAAGCATGTCTGAGGCCTCATTGGCCATGCTGGGTTCTCATATACTGAACGTTGGACAACATGCCAACCACAAGGTTTCTGGTCATGGGGAAGGTGAAGTTCTGATTTCTGCATCACGTACATCACTTAGTTGTGAGTGGAGATAATGTCTAGGTTCTGAAGCCTGAAGACCAAGGTTGGGAAGAGATGATGAACTAAGGCCATGGCATGTTCGATGTGTTCAGTGTGAGGCCAGGTGTCTGGGTGTCGGTCACGAGGTCTGGGGTCAGGCTGTGTCAGACAGGGCATTAGTGCCCAGGCTAGACTGTATAATTGGGGTACAGTCTAGAGAATTGCAGGTTGATCCTCATTTGATGTTTCTGGGTAGACCCCTAGGGCAAAGTCTCTCTTCTGGAGGGCAGGCAGAGTGCTGCATTTTGTCTCCAGAATTCCCAAAGTGGAAGGCTTGTGGGCCAGGAGTGTGAGGATGGAAGTCTGAGAACGCGAGCTGGCTTAGGTTTTGGGGCGAGGGCAAGGCAGGCACACTCTGCAGAGCTGAATTGAGATCTCATGCCTCTGAGGTCAGGGCGAGGATCAGACGGGAGTTTCTGTCCATGATGTCCTCTACCTGAAGGTGGAGGCATCACGAGGCCATGGAGGTTTTCCCACGGTGCGAGTGTGTGATGCTGCAAACCACAAGGATTCCTTCTGCAGGACAGTTGAGACCTGTTGAATGGATCAAGGACACCCCATTAGGAATTTCTCCAGAGCAGAGTTCTAACATGGATACCTGGGCAACGAACTCGCATTCCAATTGTCTCCTAGTGACAAAGCAGGTTTGATCTGCTGGCACTGGGTGAGCAACCGCCAGGTTTGTGTTGAAATGGACTCTCCTGAGGATGGGTCATAATGTGGGATTGTGTCCATTGAGACATTGGAATGGGGCGGTGGCTCCAGTGACGTGAAATTTTCTCCTAACTGGAGGTTTTGACACAGTTCCATATAGCATGATTCCCATGTGGCATGCGATTTGTTCTGATTGGTAGCTCCAGAAACCCCCATGTGCTGGTATTGGAATCCAGGCCTCTGAGGAGAGATACATGAAAACAAAAGCAATGAATTCGTTTAGGGCCTAGGTGCCTGTCCTCTTCAATCTTCTTTTCTATGGATATCTATCTACAGGTCTGATTGGAGGTAGTGGCTCAGCTTGTGGCAGATGGTCCCTGTTTGTCCCGGACATCCTACAATATTGGGGTGGCCTCGGGGACTTCGGATGTTTCTCCTAATCTGTCAGGTTGTGCCAAAGGAATGAGCAGAATTCCCATGGAGAGGGCAGGCACAGTCCTGAGGTGTGGCTCCATGGGGCCAAGCCTTGAGGGTGTGTGGGCCAGGACAATGGAGACAGAAGTCTGAAAACACAAACTTGGCTTAGGTTTGGGGACATAGGTATGGCAGGCTCGATCTACAGACCGTGAGAATTTTTCAGGCTTTGAACAAAGGGCGAGTGTGTGGCGCTTTTTCAGGCTTTTGTCTCCGGATTTTGTGTCAATGGTGGCCGTGGAATGTCAGGATGGCCTCATCAGCCATGGACGAGTATTTCTCTCTGTGAATTTGGCCCAATTCCAAGTGTTTGCGGTCATTCTTTGGACGGTAGGAGTCCTTTCTCTATTTTTTTTTAACCTCATGTGTCCCACCAAGGAGGGATTCTAGAGAAGAGATCTGAGTAGGGGTGACTAGACTTCTCAAGCACTGGTTAAGGTTTGGGGAGTAGGGGCATGGTAATCTCCATATGTGGGCTCTTGGTCCAGCCCCGGAGAGGCTTTACTTGAGGCCAGGGTTCATGCTTAGGGTCCTAATGTGTGTTTGTGCCCATCGCAGCCCTCAAGCATGTCTGAGGCCTCATGGGCCATGCTGGTTTCTCCTACACTGCACGTTGGACAACATGCCAACCACAGTGTTTCTGGTCATGGGGAAGGAGGAGTTCTGATTTCTGCATCACGTACACGGCATGGCAGTGAGTAGAGATAAGGTCTAGATTCTGAAGCCTGAAAACCGAGGTTGGTAAGAGATGACGACCTAAGGCCATGGTGGGTCCGTTGCACTTAGTGTGCGGCCAGATGTCTGTGTCCATCATGAGGTCTGGGCTCAGGCTGTGTCAGGCAGGGCATTAGTCCCCAGGCTAGACTGTATAATTGGGGTACAGTCGAGTGATGTGAAGGTTGGTCCTCATTTGGGGTTTCTGGTTGGCCCCATAGGGCAAAGATTTTCTTCTGGAGGGCAGGCAGAGTGCTGCATTCTGGCTCCAGAATTGCCAACTTCAGGGCTTGTGGGCCAGGTGTTTTTGGACAGAAGTCTGAGAACACAAGTTTAGCTTAGAATTCGCAGCGGTGACATGGCAGGCACACTCTACAGACCTGAAATGAGATCTCGTGCATCTGAAGTCAGGGCGAGGATCAGATGTTGGCTTAGGTTGGAGTTTCTGTACATGATGTCCCCTTCATGAAGGTGGGGGGGCATCAGGAAACCATGGAAGATTTCCAACTTTGTGAGTGTGTGATGCTCCAAACCACAAGGATTCCGTCAGCGGGACAGTCACGACCTTTTGGATGGATCAAGGACGTCCCATAAGAAATGCTCCAAAGCACAGTTCTAATGATGGATGCCTGGGCAGTCCAACTTGCATTCCAGTTGTGTCCTAGTGAAAAGGAGGATTCGATCTGCTGTCACTGGGGGAACAACCGAGGGGGCTGAATTGAAATGGACTCTCATGAGGATCAGTCATGATGTGGATTTGTGTCCATGGATCCCTTGGAATGGGGCAGTGGCTCTGTTGCCCTGAAGAATTCTCCTAACCTGAGGTTTTGATGCAGCTCCAAAAAGCAAGGTTCCCATGTAGAGACGAGATTTGTTCTGAAACCCCCACAACCTGGTATTGGAAACCAAGCATCTGGGGAACAATGCCTGGAATCCAAAGCAATGGATCTGATTACGGTCTAGGGGCCTGTCCTTTTCAATATTCTCCTCTGAGTGTCTCTGTCTAAGATTCAGAATGGAGGTCACTGCTCAGCTTGTGTCAGATCACCCATGTTTGTTGGGGGAGGCCAACACTATTGGGCTGGTCTTGGGAATTGGAGGTTTCTCCTAATCTGTAAGGTTGTGGCAAATGAAACGGGCAGAGTTCCCTTGGAGAGCACTGGCACAGTCCTTAGGTGTGACACCACCTTTCTGGGTGTCATCCAGGAGGTCCAGGCTCAGGCTGTGTCAGACAGGGCATTAGTGCCAAGCTTAGACTGTATAATTGGAGTAAAGTTGAGTGGCATGCAGGTTGATCCTCATTTGGCGTTTCTGGGTAGCCCCAGGGGCAACGTTTTTCTTCTGGAGGGAAGGAAGAGTGCTGCATTGTGGCGACGGAATTCTCACACTGGAGGGCTTGTGGGCCAGAATTGTGAGGAAGGAAGTGAGAGAACACAAGCTAGGCTTAGGTTTTGGGTCAAGATCATGGCAGGCACACTCTGTAGAGCTAAATCTAAATCTCATGCATCTGAAGTCAGGGCGAGGATCAGACGTAGGCTCAGGTTGAAGTTTCTGTTCAGGATGGCCCCTTCATGATGGTGGGGGGCATCATGGGGCTATGGAGACTTTCCCACGATTGGCATTGTAAGTTGCTCCAATCGGCAAGGATTCCTTCTACGGGACAGTCGAGACCGGTCAGATTGCTCCAGGACGTCCCATGCGGAACCAGGGCAGTGCAGGGTTGTAAGGATGGATTCCTGGAGTGCACGCCTCACATTCCTATTGTCTCCTAGTGACAAGGCACGTTCGATCTGCTTCTTTTGGGGAGCAACCAAAGGGGATGTGTTGAAATGGACTCGCCTGAGGATGGGTCATAATGCGGGTTTGTGTCCATGGAGACCTTGGAATGGGGTGTTGGCTGCTGGGACCTGAAGGTTTCCCTTAACTGGAGGTTGTGACACAGCTCCAAAATGCATGTTTCCCATGTGGAAATGAGATTTGTTCAGACTGGTACCTCTTGAAGAACACATATGCTGGTATTGGAAACCAGGCCTCTGAGGAGAGATGCCTGGAATCAAAAGCAATGGATCTGATTAGGTCCTAGGTGCCTGTCCGGTTCAATCTTCTTCTCTGGGGTTATCTGTCTATGGGTCTGAGTTGAGGTAGTTGCTCATCTTGGGACAGATCACCCTGTTTGCCCTGAGTGGCCAACACTATTGGGATGGCCTCAGGGACGTTGGAGTGTTCTCCTAATCTTTAGGGTTGTGGCCAATGGAATGGGCAGAATTTGCTTGGAGAAGGCAGGCACAGTCCTGAGGCATGGCTCCAGGGGCCCCAGCCTGGAGGGTGTGTGGGCCAGGACAGTGGGGACAGAAACCTGAAAACCCAAACTCAGCTTAGATTTGGGGACGTAGGTATGACATGCCTGATCTATAGACCGTGAGAAGAATTTATCAGGCTATGAACAAAGGGCAAGTGTGAGGCATATCTCCAGGCTTTTGTCTCTAGATTTTGTGTCAATGGTGGCCATGGAATGACGGGATGGCCTCTTTGGCCATGGATGATTCTTTCTCTTTTAAGATTTGGTCAGATCCCAAGTTTTGGGGCTCATTCAGGGGATGGAGGAGACCCTTCAATATTTTTTTTCCTCAGGGGTTCCAGAGCAGAGACCTGAATAGGGGTGATTAGAACTCTCAACCTCTCATTAATATTGGGGGACTAGGGATGGCAATGCGGGTTCTTGGTCCAGACCCTGAGAGGCTTTACTTGAGGACAGGGCTCACACTGAGGGTCCCAATGTGTTTGTGCCCATTGCGGTTTTTCAAGCATGGGCGGGGACTCATGGGCTACACTGGATTCTCCTACACTGAACGTTGGAAAACATGCCAACCACAAGGTTTCTTGCCTTGAGGAAGAAGGAGTTTCATTTCTGCATCACGTTCACCCCTGGGTAGTGAGTATATATAAGGTCTAGGTTCTGAAGCCTGAAAACCACGGTTGAAAAGAGGTGATGACCTAAAGCCATGGCGGGTCTGATGTGCTCAGTGTACAGCCAGCTGTCTGGGTGTCGGTTGAAAATTCAGACCTCAGGCTGTGCAAGACAGGGCATTAACGCCGAAGCGAAACTGTATAATTGGGGTAGAGTCAAGTGGCATGCAGGTTGATCCTCATTTGGTGTTTCTGGTTAGCCCCATAGGACAACGTTTCTCTTCTGGAGGGCAGTCAGAGTGCTGCATTGTGTCTCTCCAGAATTCCCTAACTGGAGGGCTGGTGGGCTCGGAGTGTGAGGACGAAGTCTGAGAACAATAGCTAGGTTTTGCTTCGGGGCGGGGTTTCGGCAGGCACACTCTGCAGAGTTGAATCAAGATTTCGTGCATCTGAAGTCAGGGCGAGGATTAGACGTTGGCTCAGGTTGGAGTTTCTGTCCAAGATGGCTCTTTCATGAAGGGGACAGTGCACCACGAGGCCACAGAGCTTTTCCCATGATGGGAGTTGTGAGGTGCTCCAAAGCGCAAGGATTCCTTCCGCAGGACAGCTGTGACCTGTTGGATGGCTCCAGGACGTCCCATATGGAATTACTTCAGAGTCGTTTTCTACAGATGGATGCCTAGCCAGTCCGCCTCACATTCCAATTGTCTCCTAGTGACAAGATAGGTTCGATCTGCTGGCTCTAGGGGAGCACCCAAGGGCACTGAGTTGAAATAGACTCTCCTGCAGATGGGTCCTAATGTGGGATTGTGTCCATGGAGACCTTGGAATGAGGTGGTGGCACTGGGGCTCTGAAGGATTTTCCTAGCTGGAGGTTTTGACACAGCTTGAAAGAGCACGTTTCCCATGTGGAGAAGACATTTGTTCTGACTGATGCCTCAGGAAACCCCCATATGGTGGTATTGAAAACCAGGCCTCTGAGGTTCTGACATAGCTCCTCAAGCAAGTTTCCAATGTGCAGACAAGACTTGCTCTGAAGGAGCCTATGGAAACCCCATAGGCTGGTATTGGAAACCAGGCCTCTGAGAAGAGATGCCTGGAAACCAAAGCAATGGATCTGATTAGGGCCTAGGGGCCTGTCCAGTTCAATGTTCTTCTCTGGGGACATCTGTCTCCGAGTCTGTGTGGAGCTAGTTCTCAGCTAGTGTCAGATCACCCCTGTTTGTTCCGAGCAGCCTACAATATTGGGATGGTCCCAGGGACATTGGAGATTTCTCCTGATTTATATGGTTGTGGCCAATGGAATATGAAGAATTCCCTTTGAGAGGGCAGGAACAATACTGATGTGTGGTTCCAGGGGCCCTAGCATGGAGGGTGTGTGTTTTCACACAACTTTCCAAACAGCCCTGGCCTACACAACCTACAGGCTCAGGCCCCTGGAGCCAAACCTGAGGACTGTACTTGTCCTCTCAGAGGGAATTGTTGTGCCCATTCCAAAGGCCACAACCCTTCTAATAGGATAAACCTCCAAAGTCCCTGATCCATCTCAATAGTGGTGGCTTCCCAGGAAAAACAGGGGCAATCTGAGCCCAACTGAGAACCTACCTGCACTCAGACCCATAGACAGATGTCCCCAGAGGTATGAAGGAAAGAACAGGCGCCTAGGCACTAATCAGATCCATTGCTTTGGTTTCCAGGCATCTCTCCTCAGAGGCCTGGATTTCAAAAGCAGCATATAGCTGTTTCTTGACTCACCCATCAGAAAACATCTCATCTACACATGGGAAACTTGCACGTAGGGGCTGTGTCAAAGCCTCTGTTTAGGAGAACCCTTTAGGGCCCCAGTGCCACCGCTTCATTCCAAGGTCTCCATAGACACAAAAGCACATTAGGACCGATCCCCAGGGGTGTCCATTTCAACTCAGCGTCCACGGTTGCTCCCCACAGATCCAGGAGATCTAACCTGTCTTGTTGCTAGGAGACAATTGAAATGCGAGGTAGGCTACCCATCCATCCATCCTTAGAACCCTGCTCAGAATCATTGGCCTGGAGCCAAACAACAGGTCTCAATTGTCCTGCAGAAGACTCTCTGCAGTTTGGAGCTTCTCACAACTCCCATCGTGGGAAAACCCCCATGGCCTAGTGATGCCCCCGCCCATTCATGAAGGGGCCATAAGGGACAGAAACTCCAACCTGAGCGATCGTCTGATCCTCGCCCTGACTTCACATGCACGAGATCTCGATTCAGGTATGTAGATGGTTCCTGCCATGGCCTCACCCAGAAACCCAAGCCTAGCTTGTGTTCTCAGACTTTTGTCGTCAGACTACTGGCCCACAAGCCCTCCAGTTTGGCAATCCAGAACTACAATGCAGCACTCTGCCGGCCCTACAGAAGAAAAACATTGTCCTCTGGGGCTACCCAGTAACCCCAAATGAGGATCAACCTGCACCGACATTGGATGTACTCCAAATACATAGGCTGACCAGGGCACTAATGCCCTTTCTGACACAGCCTGAGCCTGGACCCCGTGGACCCACCCAGACAGCTAGCCGCACACTGAGCACATCGAGCCGCCATGGCCTTAGGTCGTCATCTCTTCCCAACCTCGGTTTTCAGGTTTCAGAAACTAGACCTTATCTCCAATCACTGCCCAGGGTTGAAGGTGATGCAGAAATCAGAACTCCTTCCCCATGGCAAGAAACCTTGTGGTTGGCATGTTGTCCAACGTTCAGTGTAGTTGAAACCAGTGTGGCCCATGAGGCCCCGCCCATGCTCGTGGGCCACATTGGTCACAAACACACATTGTGACGCTCAGGCTGAGCCCAGTCCTCAAGTAAGGCCACTCAGTGGCTGGATGAAGAGATAGCATATTGGACTTGCCATGCCCCTAGGCCCCAATTTTAACCATAGTTCGGGTTGTCCCTTCAGTCTTCCCCACGGCTTGGCTTTGGAATTCCTCTTTTGGTGGGACACCTGAGGTAACGAAACTGAAATGAGTCCTCCCATCCCACAGATTGACGAAAAGCAATTGGGAATCGGGCCAAAACCTCAGAGAGGGAGATTCGTCCATGGCCCATGAGGCCTCCGCGACATTCCACGGCCATCGCTGATTCAAAATCCAGAGACAAAAGCCTGAGCAAGCACCTCAGACTCGCACTTTCTTCATATCCTGAAGAGTCCTTCTCATGCTTTGTAGATCGGGCCTGCCATACCTACGTCCCCAAAACTAAGCTGAGTTTGTGTTTTCAGACTTCGGTCCTCAAAGTCTTGGGCCACACACCCTCCAGGCTGGGTCCCTGGAGCCACACATTAGGACTGTGCCTACCAATCCATGGGAATTCTGCCCATTCCTTGGTCCAAAATCGTACAAATTAGGAGAAACCTCCAAAGTCCCTGAGGCCATCCCAATAGTGTAGGTCTCCCGGAACAAACAAGGGCTGTCTAACGCCAGCTGATAATCGACCTCCACTCATACCATAGATGGATGTCCCCAGAGAAGAAGATTGAACCACACAGGACCCTAGGCCATAATAGGATCCATTGCTTTGGGTTACAGGCATGTGTCCTCAAAAGCCTGATTCCAATACGAGCATAGGGGTTTTCCTGAGGCACCCATCAGAACTCATCTCGTCTCCAAAAGGAAACCTGTGCATGGGAGCCATGTCCAAAGCTTAGGAGAGTACTTCAGGGTCCCGGTGCCACCGCCCCATTCCAAGGCCCTCATGGACACAAAAGCACATTAGGACCCATCTTCAGGAAAGTCCATTTCAAGTCAGCCACCCCGGTTGCTCAGGCAGAGCCATCAGATCTAAACTGTCTTGTTGCTAGGAGAAAATTGGAATGCGAGGCGGGCTTCCCAGGCATCCATCGCGAACGGTGCTCTGGAGTCATTCCATATGGAATGTCCTGGAGCTGTCCAACAGGTCTCAATTGTCCCGCAGAAGGATTCCTTGAAGGGGGCATCCCACAACTCCCAACGTGGGAAAACCTCAATGGCCTCGAGATTCTGCTCCCTTCATGAAGCGGCCGTCATGCTCAGAAACTCCCACCTGAGCCAACGTCTGATCCTTGCCCTGACTTCACATGGATGAGATATTGGTTCAGATATGAAGGGGGTACCTGCCATGCCCCCCCGAAACCCAAGTCTAGCTTGTCTTCTCAGACTTCCGTCCTCACACTCCTGGCCCCGAAGCCCTCAATTTGGCAATTCCGGACCCACAATGCAGCATTCTGCCTGCCCTCTAGAAAAAGAATTATTGCCTCATGAGCTGCCCAGGCACCTTAAATGAGGGTAAACATACACAGCACTCGACTTTACCCAAATTATATAGTCTAAACTGGGCACTAATGCACTGTCGAACACAACCTGAGCACGGATTCCTGACCAACACCCAGAAAGCTGACCGCACACTGAGCACATAAAACCCGCCATGGCCTTAGGTCATCATCTCTTCCCTACCTCAGTTTTCAGGCTTCAGAACGAGACCTTATTTCCAATCACTGCCCAGGGGTGAGTGTGATGCAGAAATCAGAACTCCTCTTTACCCATGGAAAGAATCCTTGTGGTTGGCACGTTGTTCAACGTTCAGTTTTGGAGAAACCAGCATTCACCCTGAGGCCCCGCCCATTCTTGAGTGTTACGAGGGCATACACACGCATTGTGAACCTCAGCATAAGTCCTGTCCTCTAGTAAGTCCTCTCAGTGGCTGGACCATTAGATGTCATAATGGTCTTGACATGTCCCTAGGCCCCAATTTTTAACCAGATTTCTTATTGTCCAGTCGCCCCTCCCCAGGGCTCTACTCTGGAATCCCTCATTTGGTGGGACACCTGAGGTTAAAAAAGAAAACAACAACAACAACAACAAAAACGGACCTCTTCCAGCCCACAGAATGAACCCAAACTCTTTAGACGGGGCCAAACCACCAGAGAGTAAGCCTCGTCCATTTCCCATGAAGTCACCCAGAAATTCCACGACCATGAGTGACACGATATCCAGAGCCAAAAACTTGAGCAGGAGCCTCACACTCGCCCTTCTTTCAAATCCCGAAGAGTTCTCCTCATGGTCTGTAGATCAGTCCTGCCATACCTATGACCCGAAACATAAGCCGAGTTTGTGTTTTCAGACAACTGTCCAAACAGCCCTGGCCTACACAACCTACAGGCTCAGGCCCCTGGAGCCGAACCTCAGGACTGTACTTGCCCTCTCTAAGGGAATTGTGTGTGCCCATTCCAATGGCCACAACCCTTCTAATAGGATAAACCTCCAAAGTCCCTTATCCATCTCAATAGTGGTGGCTTCCCAAAAAAAACAGGGGCAATCTGATCCCAACTGAGCACCTACCTGCACTCAGACCCATAGACAGATGTCCCCAGAGGTAAAAAGGAAAGAACAGGCCCCTAGGCACTAATCAGATCCATTGCTTTGGTTTCCAGGCATCTCTCCTCACATTCCTGGATTTCAAAAGCAGCATCTAGCTGTTTCTTGACTCACCCATCAGAAAACATCTCATCTACACATGGGAAACTTGCACGTTGGAGCTGTGTCAAAGCCTCTGTTCAGGAGAAACTTTAGGGCCCCAGTGCCACCGCTTCATTCCAAAGTCTCCATAGACACAAAAGCACGTTAGGACCCATCCCCAGGGGTGTCCATTTCAACTCAGCGTCCTCGGTTGCTCCCCACAGATCCAGGAGATCTAACCTGTCTTGTTGCTAGGAGACAATTGGAATGCGAGGTGGGATACCCAGCCATCCATCCTTAGAACCCTGCTCAGAATCATTGGCCTGGAGGCGAACAACAGGTCTCAATTGTCCTGCAGAAGACTCTCTGCAGTTTGGAGCTTCTCACAACTCCCATCGTGGGAAAACACCCATGGCCTCGTGATGCCCCCCCATTCATGAAGGGGCCATCAGGGACAGAAACTCCAACCTGAGCGATCGTCTGATCCTCGCCCTGACTTCACATGCACGAGATCTCGATTCAGGTCTGTAGATTGTGCCTGCCATGGCCTCACCCAGAAACCTAAGCCTAGCTTGTGTTCTCAGACTTTTGTCGTCAGACTACTGGCCCACAAGCCCTCCAGTTTGGCAATCCAGAACTACAATGCAGCACTCTGCCAGCCCAACAGAAGAAAAACATTGTCCTCTGGGGCTACCCAGTAACCCCAAATGAGGATCAACCTGCACCGACCTTGGATGTACCCCAAATACTTTGGCTGAGCAGGGCACTAATGCCCTTTCTGACACAGCCTGATCCTGGACCCCGTGGACCCTCCCAGACAGCTGGCCGCACACTGAGCACATCGAGCTGCCATGGCCTTAGGTCGTCATCTCTTCCCCATATCGGTTTTCAGGTTTCAGAACCTAGACCTTATCTCCAATCACTGCCCAGGGTTGAAGGTGATGCAGAAATCAGAACTCCTTCCCCATGGCAAGAAACCTTGTGGTTGGTATGTTGTCCAACGTTCAGTGTAGTTGAAACCAGTGTGGCCCATGAGGCCCCGCCCATGCTGGCGGGCCACATTGGTCACAAACACACATTGTGACGCTCAGGCTGAGCCCAGTCCTCAAGTAAGGCCACTCAGTGGCTGGATGAAGAGATAGAATATTGGGCTTGCCATGCCCCTAGGCCCCAATTTTTAACCATAGTTCGGGTTGTCCCTTCAGTCTTCCCCACGGCTTGGCTTTGGAATTCCTCTTTTGGTGGGACACCTGAGGTAACAAAACTGAAATGAGTCCTCCCATCCCACAGATTGACGAAAAGAAATCAGGAATCGGGCCAAATCCTCAGAGAGGAAGATTCGTCCATGGCCCATGAGGCCTCCGCGACATTCCACGGCCATCGCTGATACAAAATCCAGAGACAAAAGCCTGAGCAAGCGACTCAGACTCGCACTTTCTTCATATCCTGAAGAGTTCTTCTCATGGTTTGTAGTTCGGGCCTGCCATACCTACGTCCCCAAACCTAAGCTGAGTTTGTTTTCAGACAACTGTCTAAACAGCCCTGGCCTACACAAACTACAGGCTCAGGCCCCTGGAACCAAACCTGAGGACTGTACTTGCCTTCTCCAAGAGAATTTTTTGTGCCCATTCCAATTGCCACAACCCTTCTAATAGGATAAACCTCCAAAATCCCTGATCCATCTCAAAAGTGGTTGCTTCCCAGGAAAAACAGGGGCAATCTGAGCCCAAATGAGCACCTACCTGCACTCAGACCCATAGACAGATGTCCCCAGAGGTAAAAAGGAAAGAACAGGCCCCTAGGCACTAATCAGATCGATTGCTTTGGTTTCCAGGCATCTCTCCTCAGAGGCCTGGATTTCAAAAGCAGCATATAGCTGTTTCTTGACTCACCCATCAGAAAACATCTCATCTACAAGTGGGAAACGGGCACGTTGGAGCTGTGTCAAAGCCTCTGTTTAGGAGAACCCTTTTGGGCTCCAGTGCCACCGCTTTATTCCAAGGTCTCCATAGACACAAAAGCACGTTAGGACCCATCCCCAGGGGTGTCCATTTCAACTCAGCGTCCTCGGTTGCTCCCGACAGATCCAGGAGATCTAACCTGTCTGGTAGCTAGGAGACAATTGGAATGCGAGGTGGGCTACCCCGCCATCCATCCATAGAACCCTGCTCAGAATCATTGGCCTGGAGCCGAACAACAGGTCTCAATTGTCCTGCAGAAGACTCTCTGCAGTTTGGAGCTTCTCACAACTCCCATCGTGGGAAAACACCCATGGCCTCGTGATGCCCCCCCCATTCATGAAGGGGCCATCAGGGACAGAAACTCCAACCTGAGCGATCGTCTGATCCTCGCCCTGACTTCAGATGCACGAGATCTCGATTCAGGTCTGTAGATTGTGCCTGCCATGGCCTCACCCAGAAACCTAAGCCTGGCTTGTGTTCTCAGACTTTTGTCGTCAGACTACTGGCCCACAAGCCCTCCAGTTTGGCAATCCAGAACTACAATGCAGCACTCTGCCGGCCCTCCAGAAGAAAAACATTGTCCTCTGGGGCTACCCAGTAACCCCAAATGAGGATCAACCTGCACCGAACATGGCTGTACCCCCAATACATAGACTGACCAGGGCACTAATGCCCTTTCTGACACAGCCTGAGCATGGACCCGCTGGACCCTCCCAGACATCTGGCCGCACACTGAGCACATCCAGCCGCCATGGCCTTAGGTCGTCATCTCTTCCCAACCTCGGTTTTCAGGTTTCAGAACCTAGACCTTATCTCCAATCACTGCCCAGGGTGGAAGGTGATGCAGAAATCAGAACTCCTTCCCCATGGCGAGAAACCTTGTGGTTGGTATGTTGTCCAACGTTCAGTGTAGTTGAAACCAGTGTGGCCCATGAGGCCCCGCCCATGCTCGCGGGCCACATTGGTCACAAACACACATTGTGACCCTCAGGCTGAGCCCAGTCC
This sequence comes from Mustela nivalis, assembly GCF_964662115.1. NCBI lineage: Eukaryota > Metazoa > Chordata > Mammalia > Carnivora > Mustelidae > Mustela > Mustela nivalis. The sequence continues at coordinate 69,116 of NW_028136118.1, read as the reverse complement.
TCAAGTAAGGCCACTCAGTGGCTGGATGAAGAGATAGAATATTGGGCTTGCCATGCCCCTAGGCCCCAATTTTTAACCATAGTTCGGGTTGTCCCTTCAGTCTTCCCCACGGCTTGGCTTTGGAATTCCTCTTTTGGTGGGAGACCTGAGGTAACAAAACTGAAAGGAGACCTCCCATCCCACAGATTGACGAAAAACAATTGGGAATCGGGCCAAATCCTCAGAGAGGAAGATTCGTCCATGGCCCATGAGGCCTCCCCGACATTCCACGCCCATCGCTGATACAAAATCCAGAGACAAAAGCATGAACAAGCGCCTCAGACTCGCACTTTCTTCATATCCTGAAGGGTTCTTCTCATGGTTTGTAGATCGGGCCTGCCATACCTACGTCCCCAAACCTAAGCTGAGTTTCTGTTTTCAGACTTCTGTCCTCAAAGTCTTGGGCCACACACCCTCCAGGCTGGGCCCCTGGAGCCACACATTAGGACTGTGCCTACCAATCCATGGGAATTCTGCCCATTCCATGGTCCAAAATCGTACAAATTAGGAGAAACCTCCAAAGTCCCTGAGGCCATCCCAAGTGTAGGTCTCCCGGAACAAACAAGGGCTGTCTGACACCAGCTGATAATCGACCTCCACTCATACCATAGATGGATGTCCCCAGAGAAGAAGATTGAACCAGACAGGACCCTAGGCCATAATAGTATCCATTGCTTTGGATTACAGGCATGTGTCCTCAAAAGCCTGTTTCCAATATGAGCATAGGGGTGTTCCTGAGGCACCCATCAGAACTCATCTCGTCTCCACAAGGAAACCTGTGCATGGGAGCCATGTCCAAAGCTTAGGAGAGTACTTCAGGGTCCCGGTGCCAACGCCCCATTCCAAGGTTCTCATGGACACAAAAACACATTAGGACCCATCCTCAGGAAAGTCCATTTCAACTCAGCCACCCCGGTTGCTCCGGCAGAGCCATCAGATCTAAACTGTCTTGTTGCTAGGAGACAATTGGAATGTGAGGCGGGCTTCCCAGGCATCCATCCGCGAACGGTGCTCTGGAGACATTCCTTATGGGATGTCCTGGAGCTGTCCAACAGGTCTCCATTGTCCTGCAGAAGGAATCCTTGAAGGGGGCATCCCACAACTCCCAACGTGGGAAAACCTCAATGGCCTCGAGATTCTGCTCCCTTCATGAAGCGGCCGTCATGCTCAGAAACTCCAACCTGAGCCAACGTCTGATCCTCGCCCTGACTTCAGATGCATGAGATATTGGTTCAGATCTGCAGGGGGTACCTGCCGTGCCCTCGCCCTGAAACCCAAGTCTAGCTTGTCTTCTCAGACTTCCGTCCTCACACTCCGGGCCCCCAAGCCCTCAAGTTTGGCAATTCCGGACCCACAATGAAGCACTGTGCCTGCCCTCTAGAAAAAAAATTATTGCCTCATGAGCTGCCCAGGCACCTTAAATGAGGGTAAACCTACACAGAACTCGACTTTACCCAATTTATAGTCTAACCTGGGCACTAATGCATTGTCGAACACAACCTGAGCCCGGACCTCCTGACCAACACCCAGAAAGCTGACCGCACACTGAGCACATAAAACCCGCCATGGCCTTAGGTCATCATCTCTTTCCTACCTCAGTTTTCAGGCTTCAGAACCGAGACCTTATCTCCAATCACTGCCCAGGGGTGAGTGTGATGCAGAAGTCAGAACTCCTCCTTACCCATGGCAAGAACCCTGTGGTTGGCACGTTGTCCAACGTTCAGTGTAGGATAAACCAGCATTCACCCTGAGGCCCCGCCCATTCTTGAGTGCGACGAGGGCATACACACCCATTGTGACCCTCAGCATGAGTCCTGTCCTCTAGTAAGTCCTCTCAGTGGCTGGACCATTAGATGTCATAATGGGCTTGACATGTCCCTAGGCCCCAATTTTTTACCAGATTTCTGATTGTCCAGTCGCCCCTCCCCAGGGCTCTACTCTGGAATCCATTATTTGGTGGGACAACTAAGGTTAAAAAAGAAAACAACAACAACAACAAAATAAAACGTACTTCTTAAGGCCCACAGAATGACCCCAAACTCTTTGGACGGGGCCAAACCACCAGAGAGTAAGACTCGTCCATTTCCCATGAAGTCACCCAGAAATTCCACGACCATGAGTGACACGATATCCAGAGACAAAAACTTGAGCAGGAGCCTCACACTCACCCTTCTTTCAAATCCCGAAGAGTTCTCCTCATGGTCTGTAGATCAGACCTGCCATACCTATGACCCGAAACATAAGCCGAGTTTGTGTTTTCAGACAACTGTCCAAACAGCCCTGGCCTACACAACCTACAGGCTCAGGCCCCTGGAGCCAAACCTGAGGACTGTACTTGCCCTCTCCAAGGGAATTGTGTGTGCCCATTCCAATGGCCACAACCCTTCTAATAGGATAAACGTCCAAAGTCCCTGATCCATCTCAATAGTGGTGGCTTCCTAGGAAAGACAGGGGCAATCTGAGCCCAACTGAGCACCTACCTGCACTCAGACCCATAGACAGATGTGCCCAGAGGTAAAAAGGAAAGAACAGGCCCCTAGGCACTAATCAGATCCATTGCTTTGGTTTCCAGGCATCTCTACTCAGAGGCCTGGATTTCAAAAGCAGCATATAGCTGTTTCTTGACTCACCCATCAGAAAACATCTCATCTACACATGGGAAACTTGCACGTTGGAGCTGTGTCAAAGCCTATGTTTAGGAGAACCCTTTAGGGCCCCAGTGCCACCGCTTCATTCCAAGGTCTCCATAGACACAAAAGCACGTTAGGACCCATCCCCAGGGGTGTACATTTCAACTCAGCGTCCTCGGTTGCTCCCCACAGATCCAGGAGATCTAACCTGTCTTGTTGCTGGGAGACAATTGGAATGCGAGGTGGGCTACCCAGCCATCCATCCTTAGAACCCTGCTCAGAATCATTGGCCTGGAGCCAAACAACAGGTCTCAATTGTCCTGCAGAAGACTCTCTGCATTTTGGAGCTTCTCACAACTCCCATCGTGGGAAAACACCCATGGCCTCGTGATGCCCCCCCCATTCATGAAGGGGCCATAGGGACAGAAACTCCAACCTGAGCGATCATCTGATCCTCGCCCTGACTTCAGATGCACGAGATCTCGATTCAGGTCTGTAGATTGTGCCTGCCATGGCCTCACCCAGAAACCTAAGCCTAGCTTGTGTTCTCAGACTTTTGTCGTCAGACTACTGGCCCACAAGCCCTCAAGTTTGGCAATCCAGAACTACAATGCAGCACTCTGCCGGCCCTCCAGAAGAAAAACATTGTCCTCTGGGGCTACCCAGTAACCCCAAATGAGGATCAACCTGCACCGACCTTGGCTGTACCCCAAATACATAGGCTGACCAGGGCACTAATGCCCTTTCTGACACAGCCTGAGCCTGGACCCCCTGGACCCTCCCAGACAGCTGGCCGCTCACTGAGCACATCGAGCTGCCATGGCCTTAGGTCGTCATCTCTTCCCAACCTCGGTTTTCAGGTTTCAGAACCTAGACCTTATCTCCAATCACTGCCCAGGGTTGAAGGTGATGCAGAAATCAGAACTCCTTCCCCATGGCAAGAATCTTGTGGTTGGCATGTTGTCCAACGTTCAGTGTAGTTGAAACCAGTGTGGCCAATGAGGCTCCGCCCATGCTCACGGGCCACATTGGTCACAAACACACATTGTGACACTCAGGCTAGCCCAGTCCTCAAGTAAGACCACTCAGTGGCTTGATGAAGAGATAGCATATTGGGCTTGCCATGCCCCTAGGCCCCAATTTTTAACCATAGTTCGGGTTGTCCCTTCTGTCTTCCCCACGGCTTGGCTTTGGAATTCCTCTTTTGGTGGGACACCTGAGGTAACAAAACTGAAATGAGACCTCCCATCCCACAGATTGACTAAAAGCAATTGGGAATCGGGCCAAATCCTCAGAGAGGAAGATTCGTCCATGGCCCATGAGGCCTCCCCGACATTCCACGGCCATCGCTGATACAAAATCCAGAGACAAAAGCCTGAGCAAGCACCTCAGACTCGCACTTTCTTCATATCCTGAAGAGTTCTTCTCATGGTTTGTCGATCGGGCCTGCCATACCTACGTCCCCAAACCTAAGCTGAGTTTGTGTTTTCAGACTTCTGTCCTCAAAGTCTTGGGCCCCACACCCTCCAGGCTGGGCCCCTGGAGCCACACATTAGGACTGTGCCTACCAATCCATGGGAATTCTGCCCATTCCATGGTCCAAAATTGTACAAATTAGGAGAAACCTCCAAAGTCCCTGAGGCCATCACAATAGTGTAGGTCTCCCGGAACAAACAAGGGCTGTCTGACACCAGCTGATAATCGACCTCCACTCATACCATAGATGGATGTCCCCAGAGAAGAAGATTGAACCAGATAGGACCCTAGGCCATAATAGGATCCATTGCTTTGGATTACAGGCATGTGTCCTCAAAAGCCTGTTTCCAATACGAGCATAGGGTTTTTCCTGAGGCACCCATCAGAACTCATCTCGTCTCCACAAGGAAACCTGTGCATGGAAACCATTTCCAAAGCTTAGGAGAGTACTTCAGGGTGCCGGTGCCACCGCCCCATTCCAAGGCCCTCATGGACACAAAAACACATTAGGACCCATCCTCAGGAAAGTCCATTTCAACTCAGCCAACCCGGTTGCTCCGGCAGAGCCATCAGATCTAAACTGTCTTGTTGCTAGGAGACAATTGGAATGTGAGGCGGGCTTCCCAGGCATCCATCCGCGAACGGTGCTCTGGAGTCATTCCATATGGGATGTCCTGGATCTGTCCAACAGGTCTCAATTGTCCCGCAGAAGGAATCCTTGAAGGGGGCATCCCACAAGTCCCAACGTGGGAAAACCTCAATGGCCTCGAGATTCCGCTCCCTTCATGAAGCGTCCGTCATGCTCAGAAACTCCAACCTGAGCCAACGTCTGATCCTCGCCCTGACTTCAGATGCATGAGATATTGGTTCAGATCTGCAGGGGGTACCTGCCGTGCCCTCGCCCTGAAACCCAAGTCTAGCTTGTCTTCTCAGACTTCCGTCCTCACACTCCGGGCCCCGAAGCCCTCAAGTTTGGCAATTCCGGACCCACAATGCAGCACGGTGCCTGCCCTCTAGAAAAAAAATTATTGCCTCATGAGCTTCCCAGGCACCTTAAATGAGGGTAAACCTACACAGAACTCGACTTTACCCAAATTATATAGTCTAACCAGGGCACTAATGCACTGTCGAACACAACCTGAGCCCGGACCTCCTGACCAACACCCAGAAAGCTGACCGCACACTGAGCACATAAAACCCGCCATGGCCTTAGGTCATCATCTCTTTCCTACCTCAGTTTTCAGGCTTCAGAACCGAGACCTTATCTCCAATCACTGCCCAGGGGTGAGTGTGATGCAGAAGTCAGAACTCCTCCTTACCCATGGCAAGAACCTTGTGGTTGGCACGTTGTCCAACGTTCAGTGTAGGATAAACCAGCATTCACCCTGAGGCCCCGCCCATTCTTGAGTGCGACGAGGGCATACACACGCATTGTGACCCTCAGCATGAGTCCTGTCCTCTAGTAAGTCCTCTCACTGGATGGACCATTAGATGTCATAATGGGCTTGACATGTCCCTAGGCCCCAATTTTTAACCAGATTTCTGATTGTCCAGTCGCCCCTCACCAGGGGTCTACTCTGGAATCCATTATTTAGTGGGACACCTGAGGTTAAAAAAGAAAACAACAACAACAACAACAACAACAACAAAAAAACGGACTTCTTCCAGCCCACAGAATGAACCCAAACTCTTTAGACGGGGCCAAACCACCAGAGAGTAAGCCTCGTCCATTTCCCATGAAGTCACCCAGAAATTGCACGACCATGAGTGACACGATATCCAGAGACAAAAACGTGAGCAGCAGCCTCACACTCGCCCTTCTTTCAAATCCCGAAGAGTTCTCCTCATGGTCTGTAGATCAGTCCTGCCATACCTATGACCCGAAACATAAGCCGAGTTTGTGTTTTCAGACAACTGTCCAAAAAGCCCTGGCCTACACAACCTACAGGCCAGGCCTCTGGAGCCAAACCTGAGGACAGTACTTGCCCTCCCCAAGGGAATTGTGTGTGCCCATTCCAATGGCCACAACCCTTCTAATAGGATAAACCTCCAAAGTCCCTGATCCATCTCAATAGTGGTGGCTTCCCAGGAAAGACAGGGGCAATCTGAGCCCAACTGAGCACCTACCTGCACTCAGACCCATAGACAGATGTGCCCAGAGGTAAAAAGGAAAGAACAGGCCCCTAGGCACTAATCAGATCCATTGCTTTGGTTTCCAGGCATCTCTCCTCAGAAGCCTGGATTTCAAAAGCAGCATATAGCTGTTTCTTGACTCACCCATCAGAAAACATCTCATCTACAAATGGGAAACTTGCACGTTGGAGCTGTGTCAAATCCTCTGTTTAGGAGAACCCTTTAGGGCCCCAGTGCCACCGCTTCATTCCAAGGTCTCCATAGACACAAAAGCACGTTAGGACCCATCCCCAGGGGTGTCCATTTCAACTCAGCGTCCTCGGTTGCTCCCCACAGATCCAGGAGATCTAACCTGTCTTGTTGCTGGGAGACAATTGGAATGCGAGGTGGGCTACCCAGCCATCCATTCTTAGAACCCTGCTCAGAATCATTGGCCTGGAGCCAAACAACAGGTCTCAATTGTCCTGCAGAAGACTCTCTGCAGTTTGGAGCTTTTCACAACTCCCGTCGTGGGAAAACACCCATGGCCTCGTGATGCCTCCCCCATTCATGAAGGGGCCATCAGGGACAGAAACTCCAACCTGAGCGATCGTCTGATCCTCGCCCTGACTTCAGATGCACGAGATCTCGATTCAGGTCTGTAGATTGTGCCTGCCATGGCCTCACCCAGAAACCTAAGCCTAGCTTGTGTTCTCAGACTTTTGTCGTCAGACTACTGGCCCACAAGCCCTCCAGTTTGGCAATCCAGAACTACAATGCAGCACTCTGCCGGCCCTCCAGAAGAAAAACATTGTCCTCTGGGGCTACCCAGTAACCCCAAATGAGGATCAACCTGCACCGACCTTGGCTGTACTTCAAATACATTGGCTGACCAGGGCACTAATGCCCTTTCTGACACAGCCAGAGCCTGGTTCCCCTGGACCCTCCCAGACAGCTGGCCGCACACTGAGCACATCGAGCCGCCATGGCCTTAGGTCGTCATCTCTTCCCAACCACGGTTTTCAGGTTTCAGAACCTAGACCTTATCTCCAATCACTGCCCAGGGTTGAAGGTGATGCAGAAATCAGAACTCCTTTCCCATGGCAAGAAACCTTGTGGTTGGCATGTTGTCCAACGTTCAGTGTAGTTGAAACCAGTGTGGCCCATGAGGCCCCGCCCATGCTCGCGGGCCACATTGGTCAAAAACACACATTGTGACGCTCAGGCTGAGCCCAGTCCTCAAGTAAGGCCACTCAGTGGCTGGATGAAGAGATAGAATATTGGGCTTGCCATGCCCCTAGGCCCCAATTTTTAACCATAGTTCGGGTTGTCCCTTCAGTCTTCCCCACGGCTTGGCTTTGGAATTCCTCTTTTCGTGGGACACCTGAGGTAACAAAACTGAAAGGAGACCTCCCATCCCACAGATTGACGAAAAACAATTGGGAATCGGGCCAAATCCTCAGAGAGGCAGATTCGTCCATGGCCCATGAGGCCTCCCCGACATTCCACGGCCATCGCTGATACAAAATCCAGAGACAATAGCCTGAGCAAGCGACTCAGACTCGCACTTTCTTCGTATCCTGAAGAGTTCTTCTCATGGTTTGTGGATCGGGCCTGCCATACCTACGTCCCCAAACTTAAGCTGAGTTTGTGTTTTCAGACTTCTGTCCTCAAAGTCTTGGGCCCCACACCCTCCAGGCTGGGCCCCTGGAGCCACACATTAGGACTGTGCCTACCAATCCATGGGAATTCTGCCCATTCCATGGTCCAAAATCGTACAAATTAGGAGAAACCTCCAAAGTCCCTGAGGCCATCCCAATAGTGTAGGTCTCCCGGAACAAACAAGGGCTGTCTGACACCAGCTGATAATCGACCTCCACTCATACCATAGATGGATGTCCCCAGAGAAGAAGATTGAACCAGACAGGACCCTAGGCCATAATAGGATCCATTGCTTTGGATTACAGGCATGTGTCCTCACATGCCTGATTCCAATACGAGCATAGGGGTTTTCCTGAGGCACCCATCAGAACTCATCTCGTCTCCACAAGGAAACCTGTGCATGGGAGCCATGTCCAAATCTTAGGAGAGTACTTCAGGGTCCCGGTGCCACCGCCCCATTCCAAGGCCCTCATGGACACAAAAACACATGAGGACCCATCCTCAGGAAAGTCCATTTCAACTCAGCCACCCCGGTTGCTCCCGCAGAGCCATCAGATCTAAACTCTCTTGTTGCTAGGAGAAAATTGGAATGCGAGGCGGGCTTCCCAGGCATCCATCAGCGAACGGTGCTCTGGAGTCATTCCATATGGGATGTCCTGGAGCTGTTCAACAGGTCTCAATTGTCCCACAGGAGGAATCCTTGAAGGGGGCATCCCACAACTCCCAACGTGGGAAAACCTCAATGGCCTCGAGATTCCGCTCCCTTCATGAAGCGGCCGTCATGCTCAGAAACTCCAACCTGAGCCAACGTCTGATCCTCGCCCTGACTTCAGATGCATGAGATATTGGTTCAGATCTGCAGGGGGTACCTGCCATGCCCTCGCCCTGAAACCCAAGTCTAGCTTGTCTTCTCAGACTTCCGTCCTCACACTCCTGGCCCCGAAGCCCTGAAGTTTGGCAAATCCGGACCCACAATGCAGCACTCTGCCGGCCCTCTAGAAAAAAAAATTATTGCCTCATGAGCTGCCCAGGCACATTAAATGAGGGTAAACCTACACAGCACTCGACTTTACCCAAATTATATAGTCTAACCTGGGCACTAATGCACTGTCGAACACAACCTGAGCCCGGACCTCCTGACCAACACCCAAAAGCTGACCGCACACTGAGCAAATAAAACCCGCCATGGCCTTAGGTCATCATCTCTTTCCTACCTCAGTTTTCAGGCTTCAGAACCGAGACCTTATCTCCAATAACTGCCCAGGAGTGAGTGTGATGCAGAAGTCAGAACTCCTCCTTACCCATGGCAAGAGCCCTTGTGGTTGGCACGTTGTCCAACGTTCAGTGTAGGAGAATCCAGCATTCACCCTGCAGCCCCGCCCATTCTTGAGTGCGACGAGGGCATACACACGCATTGTGACCCTCACCATGAGTCCTGTCCTTTAGTAAGTCCTCTCAGTGGCTGGACCATTAGATGTCATAATGGGCTTGACATGTCCCTAGGCCCCAATTTTTAACCAGATTTCTGATTGTCCAGTCGCCCCTCCCCAGGGCTCTACTCTGGAATCCATCTTTTGGTGGGACACCTGAGGTTAAAAAAGAAAACAACAACAACAACAACAACAACAAAACGGACTATTTCCAGCCCACAAAATGACCCCAAACTCTTTGGACGGGGCCAAACCACCAGAGAGTAAGACTCGTCCATTTCCCTTGAAGTAACCCAGAAATTCCACGACCATGAGTGACACGATATCCAGAGACAAAAACTTGAGCAGGAGCCTCACACTCACCCTTCTTTCAAATCCCGAAGTGTTCTCCTCATGGTCTGTAGATCAGTCCTGCCATACCTATGACCCGAAACATAAGCCGAGTTTGTGTTTTCAGACAACTGTCCAAACAGCCCTGGCCTACACAACCTACAGGCTCAGGCCCCTGGAGCCGAACCTGAGGACTGTACTTGCCCTCTCCAAGGGAATTGTTTGTGCCCATTCCAAAGGCCACAACCCTTCTAATAGGATAAACCTCCAAAGTCCCTGATCCATCTCAATAGTGGTGGCTTCCCAGGAGAAACAGGGGCAATCTGAGCACTACAGAGCACCTACCTGCACTCAGACCCATAGAGAGATGTCCCCAGAGGTAAAAAGGAAAGAACAGGCCCCTAGGCACTAATCAGATCCATTGCTTTGGTTTCCAGGCATCTCTCCTCAGAGGCCTGGATTTCAAAAGCAGCATATAGCTGTTTCTTGACTCACCCAACAGAAAACATCTCATCTACACATGGGATACTTGCACGTTGGAGCTGTGTCAAAGCCTCTGTTTAGTAGAACTCTTTAGGGCCCAAGTGCCACCGCTTCATTCCAAGGTCTCCTTAGACACAAAAGCACATTAGGACCCATGCCCAGGGGTGTCCATTTCAATGCAGCGTCCTCGGTTGCTCCCCACAGATCCAGGAGATCTAACCTGTCTTGTTGCTAAGAGACAATTGGAATGCGAGGTGGGCTATCCAGCCATCCATCCTTAGAACCCTGCTCAGAATCATTGGCCTGGAGCCAAACAACAGGTCTCAATTTTCCTGCAGAAGACTCTCTGCAGTTTGGAGCTTCTCACAACTCCCATCGTGGGAAAACACCCATGGCCTCGTGACCCCCCCCCATTCATGAAGGGGCCATCAGGGACAGAAACTACAACCTGAGCGATCGTCTGATCCTCGCCCTGACTTCAGATGCATGAGATCTCGATTCAGGTCTGTAGATTGTGCCTGCCATGGCCTCACCCAGAAACCTAAGCCTAGCTTGTGTTCTCAACTTTTGTCGTCAGACTACTGGCCCACAAGCCCTCCAGTTTGGCAATCCAGAACTACAATGCAGCACTCTGCCGGCCCTCCAGAAGAAAAACATTGTCCTCTGGGGCTACCCAGTAACCCCAAATGAGGATCAACCTGCACCGACCTTGGCTGTACCCCAAATACATTGGCTGACCAGGGCACTAATGCCCTTTCTGACACAGCCTGAGCCTGGACTCCCTGGCCCGTCCCAGACAGCTGGCCGCACACTGAGCACATCGAGCCGCCATGGCCTTAGGTCATCATCTCTTCCCAACCTCGGATTTCAGGCTTTAGATTCTAGACCTTACCTCCAATCACTGCCCAGGTTTGAACGGGATGCAGAAATCAGAACTCCTTCCCCATGGCAAGATACCTTGTGGTTGGCATGTTGTCCAACTTTCAGTGTAGTTGAATCCAGTGTTGCCCATGAGGCCCCGCCATGCTCGCAGGCTACATTGGTCACAAACACACATTGTGACCCTCAGCCTGACCAAAGTCCTCAAGTAAGGCCTCTCAGTGGCTGGATGAAGAGATAGCATATTGGGCTTGCCATGCCCCTAGTCCCCAATTTTGAACCATAGTTCTGGTGGTCCCTTCAGTCTTCCCCACGGCTTTGCTTTGGAATTCCTCTTTTCGTGGGACACCTGAGGTAACAAAACTGAAAGGAGTCCTCCCATCCCACAGTTTGACGAAAAAAAATTGGGAATCGGGCGAAATCCTCATAGAGGTAGATTCGTCCATGTCCCATGAAGCATCCCCGACATTCTACGGCCATTGCTGATACAAATTCCAGAGACAAATGCCTGAGCAAGCGCCTCAGACTCGCTCTATATTCAAATCTTCATGAGTTCTTCTCATTGTTTGTATATTGGGCCTGCCATACCGACGTCCCCCAAAAAAGCTGAGTTTGTGTATCGGAATCACAATCAGAACTCTGCCTTCCACATGGCTGTAATGCTTGTTCTTCACATGGAGTCAACCTTCACATGGGGAACCCTTCATGGCCCCTGATGCCACGCCAAAACATGAGTGCTGCTTGGGCACAAATTCACACTGTGACCCTAGCATGAGCCCCATGTCAAAGAAAGGCCTGTCAGGTTCGTGACGAAGATCCTGCATATAGTCCCTGCCATGCCCATAGGCACCCAGGACTAACTAGATGGTGTGTATTCCAGTTGAGGGAACACACTGCTGTGCTCTAGAGTCCCTCTCCTGGGGGGTCCTTTCTGGCAGAAAACAGTACTCTTCACTTCCCACAGAATGAACCCAAACACTTGGGAGCTTGGACAATCCCCCGAGAGGAAGGATCTTCCTCGGCCCCTGAGGCAACCCCTACCCTGACCAGACACTGTGAACGCAACACCCAGAGACAAAAGCCTGAGCAACTGCCTCCCACTTGCCCTCCTTTGATATCCAGAGAATCTCCCCTCACGGACTGGAGATCAGGCCTGCCATTACCTTGGCCCCTTCCTGAGCCAAGTTTGCTTTTTCAGACATCAGTCCCCACAGCCCTGGCAAACACAGCCTCTAGGCTGGGTCCTCTGGAGCCATACAACAGGACCGTGCCTGCTCTCTCCTGGGAAACTGTGTCCATTCCTTTGGACACACACCTCCAGAATATGAGAAACCTCAAGGCCCCCGAGGACATCCACTACTGGGAGCCTCCCTGGACACACAGGGGCATTCGGACACAAGCTGAGCAGCTACCTCCATGAAGGCATGCCCACAGATGTCAACAGAGATAGAAGGTTGATCCGGACAGGCCCTTAGGCCATAATCTCAACTCTTGCTTTGGGTTCCAGGTGTTACTCCTCAGAGGCTTTGGTTCGAAGAACAGGATATGGGGCTTTCCTGAGGCACTGAACAGAACTCCTCTCGTCTTCACATGGGAAGCTTCCTTGTTGATGCTGTGTCAAACACCTCAGTTTGGAAAACCCTGCAGAGTCCCTGAGCCACCTACACATTCCAAGGTCTCCCAGGCCACCAAGCCACAGTAGGACTCATCTTCAGGAGAGACCATTTCAACTCTCCCCTCTGGGTAGCTCACCCAGGAGCCTGCAGATTGAGCCTGCCTTGTCCTGACTAAAGAGTGGGTATATGAGGTGGCGTTCCCAGGCATCCATGTTTAGATACCTGCTCTCGAGTCTTTCAGTATGGGGCCTCCTGGAACCATCCAATAGGACTTGACTGTCGTGCAGAAAGAAACCTTGAGGTTTGGAGTAGTTCACAAATCCCATCGTAGGCAAACCTCCCTGGCCTAATGAAGCCCTCACCCTTCAGGAAGAGGCAAGCTGGACAAAAACTCTAGCCTGAGGCACGTCTCATAGTTGACATGACCTCAGTGCAGGAGATCTCGATTCAGCCTCTGCAGAGTGGGCCTGCCGTGCCCTCGGTCCCAAACCTCACGCTACCTTGTGTTTTCAGACTTCCTTCCTCACACTCCTGGCAAACAAGCCCTCTGGACCAGGAACTCCAGAACCAAAACCCAGCCCGGTGTCTGCCCAACGGAAAAAAAACGTTTCCCTGTGGGGCTCTCCAGAAAACCCAGATGAGGATCAACCTGCTCGGGCCTCGACGGTACCCGAACTGGATAGGATGCTCTGGGCACTCATGCTCTGTCTGACACAGCCTGAAGCCAGACGTCCAGACAGACAAGGAGACAGCTGGCCGCACACCCAGCACTTCGGACACGCCATGGTCTTATGCCGTCACCTCATCCTAACCTTGGTTTTCAGATATCTGAACCTAGACATTATATCAATTCTCCACACAGCTGGGTATCGCAAGCACAAACAGAAGTCCTCCTTCCCCATGGCTGTCAAGCTTGCTCTTGGCATGGAGTCACACCTTCAGGGTGGGAGAAACCTTCATGGCCCCTGAAGCCACGCCCAAACTTGAGTGCTTCTTGCGCACAAATTCACACTGTGACCCTCAGCATGAGCCCCATGTCAAAGAAAGACCTGTCAGGACCTGGACCAAGAGCCCGAATATGGGGCTTGCCAAGCCCCTATGCACCCAATCCTCACCAGTGTTTGAGTTTTCCAGTCGCCCCACCTGTACCTGAGCTCTGCTCTGGAATCCCTTTCTTGGAGAGACACATGAGCCAGACAACACGACTCCACCCTTCCCTCAAAATGTCCCCAAACTCTTGGGAGCTGGGACAAATCCCCAGAGAGGGATACTCGTCCACAGTCCCTGAGGCCACCGCTCCAATCCACGGCTATCCCGGACACAACATTCAGAGACAAAAGCCTGAAGGAACGCCTTCCACTCGCCCTTGTTTCAGAGGCCCAGGAGTTCCCTCTCGGGCTGTACATCCGGCCTGTCATACCCTAGGCGCCACTCATAAGCTGACTTTGTGTTTTAAGACTTCTGTGCCCACAGCATGGACCCACACAACCTCCAGGCTAGGGCCTCTGAAGCTACAGCGAAAGATTGTGCCGGCCCTCTCTAAGGAAAGTGTGTCCAATCCATTGATCAGAACCCTACAGTTTAGGGAAAAGCTGCAAGGCCCCTGAGGCCATCAATAGGTAGGCCACCCTGGACTAAGAGGGGCTCTCTGATACCAGCAGAGCAACTATCTCCACTTAGATTCTCAGACAGTGTCCCCAGAGACAGAAGGTTGAAATGGACAGGCCCCCAGGCCCTAATATGAACCTTAGCTTTGTTTCCATGTGTCCGTTCTCAGAGGACTGTTTTCGTAGACCAGCACATGGGGCTTTTCTGAGGCGCCAAACCAAGCATCTCTCGTCTCCACTTGGGCAGCTTTCTTACTGGGGATGTATCAAACCCTTCAGGTAGGAGAGTTCCGCAAGGCCACCGAACAACCAGCACATTCCAAGGTCTCCATGGACCCAAACGCACATTATGACGCATCCTCAGGAGAGGCCATTTCAACTCAGCCCCCTGGGTAGCATGACCCAGAGGCAGCAGATCAAACATATCTTGTCGCTAATGGCCAATTGGAATGCGAGGAATGCTGTACAGGGATCCATCCTTCGAACCCTGCTCTCCAGTCCTTCCATATGGTATGTCCTGGAGCCATGCAACAGGACTCGAATGTCCCGCAGAAGGAAACCTTGTGGTTTGGGGCAACCTCCAAACTCAGCGTGGGAAAACTTCCTTGGCCTCATGAAGCCCCCGCTTCATGAAGGTGCCATCATGGACACATACTCCAGCCTCAGCCGACGTCTGATCCTCAGCCTGACTTCAGATGCAGGAGATTTTGATTCAGCCTCTGCAGAGTGGGCCTGCTCTGCCCTTGGCTCCAATACTCACCCTAGCTTGTGTTTTCAGACTTCCGTCCTCACACTCCTTGCCAACAAACCCTCCCTACTGGGAATTCTGGGGCCACACTGAAGCACTTTGCCTGCCTCCCAGGAGAAAAACATTGTCTATGGTGCTGCCCAGAAACCCCAAATGAGGATCAAACTGCTTGGCCCTCGGCAAGACCCCGATTGCATAAGCTACACTAAACACTGATGCTCTGTCACAAATAGCCTGAGCCCAGACCTTCCAACAGACACCGACACAGCTGGCTGCACTCCTAGGACATTCGACCCGCCACTGCCTTAGGCCACCATCCATTCCCAACCTGGGTTTTCAGTCATCGGATCCTAGACCTTATCTCCAAACCCTGCACAGGGGGGAACCTGATGCACAAATCAGAACCCCTCCTTCCCCATGGCAAGAAAACTTGCTGCTGGCAGTGAGTCAAACCTTCAGTGTAGGAGAAAACGGCAAACCTGCCGGGCCTCATGAAGCCCCCCATATCCTTCAGGGAGAGGCCATCATGGACAAAAATTCTAGCTTGAAGCACGTCTCATAGTAGATATGACCGCAATGCAGGAGATCTTGATTCAGCCTCTGCAGAGTGGCCTGCCGTGCCCTCGGTCCCAAACCTCACGCTAGCTTGTGTTTTCAGACTTCCATCCTCACACTCCTGGCAAACAATCCCTCCAGAGTAGGATTTGCAGAACCACAAGCCAGCCCAGTTACTGCCCACCGGTAGAAAACGTTTCCTTGTGGGGCTCTCCATCAAACCCAGATGAGGATCAACCTGCTCTTGCCTCGACGGCACTCAGATTTGATAGGCTGCTCTGGGCACTAATGCTCTGCCTTTCACAGCCTGATGCCAGACGTCCAGACAGGCAAGGAGACAGCTGGCCACACACCTAGCACTTCTGACACGCCATGGTCTTATGCCGTTATCTCTTCCTAACCTTGGTTTTCCGATATCTAAACCCAGATATTATATCAATTCCCCACACAGTTGGGCATCTGAAGCACAAATCAGAACTCCTTCTTCCCCATGGCTGTAAGGCTTGCTCTTGGCATGGAGTCACACCTTCAGGGTGGGAGAAACCTTCATTTCCCCTGAAACCACGCCCAAACTTGAGTGCTGCCTTGGGCACAAATTCACTCTGTGACCCTCAGCATGAGCCCAATATCAAAGAAAGGCCTGTCAGGGCCTTGACCAAGAGCCCGCATATGAGGCGTGCCAAGCCCCTATACACCCAATCCTCACCAGTGTTTGAGTTTTCCAGTCTCCCCCCCGTTCCTGGGGCTCTGCTCTGGAATCACTTTCTTGGAGAGACACATGAGCCAGACAACAGGACTCCACCCTTCCCACAAAATGACCCCAAACTCCTGTTAGCTGGGACAAATCCCCAGAGAGGGATACTTGTCCACAGTCACTGAGGCCACCCCCTACAATCTACGGCTATCCTGGACGCATCCAGAGACAAAAGCCTGAAGGAATCTCGCCCTTGATTCACAAGCCAAGGAGCTCACTCTCTATCTGTACATCCGGCCTGCCATACCCTCGGCGCCACTCATAAGCTGAGTTTGTGTTTTCAGACTTCTGTGCCCACAGCCTGGACCCACACACCCTCCAGGCTAGGGCATCTGGAGCCACAGCGAAAGATTGTGCCTGCCCTCTCCAAGGAAAGTGTGCCCAATCCATTGACCACAACCCTACAGGTTAGGGAAAAGCTCCAAGGCCCCTGAGGCCATCCTGATAGTGTAGGCTGCCCTGGAATAAAAGGGGCACTCTGACACCAGCTGAGCCATTATCACCACTTAGACTCTCAGACAGTGTCCCCAGAGACAGAAGATTGAAATGGACAGGCCGTTAGGCCCTAATATGAACCTTAGCTTTAGTTTTCATGTGTCTGTCCTCAGAGGACTGGTTTCGTATACCAGCATATTAGGTTTTTCTGAGGCTCCAAACCAAACCTCTCTCGTCTCCACATGGAGTGCTTTCTTACTGGATCTGTATCAAACCCTTCTGGTCGGAGAATTCCGCAGGGCCACAGTACAACCATCACATTCCAAGGTCTCCATGGACAGAAACACACATTATGACGCATCCTCAGGAGAGGCCATTTCAACTCAGCCCGCTGGTTAGCTTGCCCCAGAGCCAGCAGATCAAACATATCTTGTCGTTAATGGCCAAAGGGAATGCGAGGCATGCTGTTCAGGGATCCATCCTTTGAACCCTCCTATTCAGTCCTTCCGTATGGTATGTACTGGAGCCACTCAACAGGACTCGACTGTCTTGCAGAAGGAAACCTTGTGGTTTGTGGCAACCTCCAAACTCAGCGTGGGAAAATTTCGTTGGCCTCATGAGGCACCTGCTTCATGAAGGTGCTATCAAGGGCACAATCCAACCTCAGCCAACGTCTGATCCTCAGCCTGACTTCAGATGCATGAGATATCCTTTCAGCCTTTGCAGAGTGTGCCTGCTCCCAACCTCACCCTATCTTTTGTTTTCAGACTCTACCCTAGCACTCCTGGCCCAAAAGCCCTCATGATTGGGAATTCTGGTTCCAGAACGAAGCACTCTGCCTGCCCCCCAAAGAAAAACATTGTCTATGGCATTGCTCAGAAACCCCAAATGAAAATCAACCTGCTCAGCCCTCGGCAACACCCCAATTGCATAGGCTACCCTAAACACTATGCTCTGTCTTACATAGCCTGAGCCCAGACCTTGTGAGAGACATTGAGACAGTTGGCTTCACACCCAGCACATCGAGCCTGCCATGGGTTAGGCCATTTCATCCCTTCCCATTGACCTGGGTGTCTTCCTGGAGGTATATTCTGAGGCTGTGTCAGACTATGCATTTTTTCTGGAGCTTCCTATGGAATTGGGGTGGTATTAGGGGCCTTGCAATTTTCTCTTAATCTGGTGGGTTGGGAAACTGAGACAGGCTGACATTCCTTGGGAGAGATGGCCCAGTGCTGTTGTGTGTTCCTGGAGGCCCCATCCTGGAGGGCATATGGGTCAGGACTCTGGGTCAAAAGTCTTCAGACACAAACTCGGGTAAGAGTTAAGCTCGAGGTGATGGCAGACCCAATCTGCAGACCCTGAGCGAAGCATCTCCAGATATGAAATTCGGACGGCTGTGAGGCAGGAGCACAGTCTTTTCTGTCTGACTTGTTTGTCTATGATGGCCACGAAATGGAGGGGTGGCCTCATGGGTCCATGTGAGATTCTACCTCTCTGGGAATTCTGCTCGGCACCCAAGAGTTTGGTGTATTTCTGGGGGATGGGAGGAGCGCAGTTTTATGAGTCAGGGATCCCGTCCAAACAGCCATTCCAGAGATGGGTCCTGGGTTCTGGAGCCTGGATCACCACAACAAGGCTTAGGATTTGGGCCTAGGGTCCTGCTCTATGTTTTCCTGGTACAGCTCCCGAGTGTTCTTGTTGGAAATGGGTCTCATTCTGAGGGTCACAATGCCTGTTTTTTGCCCAGATGCCCATGCTGAGTGGGTCTGACCTCATGGGCTATGCACTTGGCTCCCACTCTGAGGGTTGGACTGCCATCTCAACATTCAGTTTTCCTGCCATGGGGAAGGAGGGGTACTTTTTTATGCTTCAGGTTCCCGCATGGGCAGGAATTTGAGCTAAGTTCTGGGACCGGTGCCTGAATAGCCAGTTCACTTTGAGATGAGGTCCTCGGGCCAAGGCAGGACCCACCTGCAGAAAATGAGGCCTGCTTTCTGGGTGGCTGTCAGGAGCTCGGGCTCGAGCTGTGTCAGACAGAACATTCGTGGAGAGTTCGGCCTATGATGTTGGGGTGCTTTTGAGAGCTGTGCAACTGGATCCTCATGGGGGATTTTTGCACAGACCCTTTCTTCACTTCTTCTATCTGGTGAGCAGGCAGATGGCTGCATTACGGCTCCAGAATATCCAAGTTGGAGGGTTTGCAGGCGAGGAGTGTGAGGACAGAAGTATGAAAACATAAGCTACGGTTACGCTCAGTGCCGAGCACATGTCTATTCCAATGTACAGCAGTTGTTTCGAGATCTCCAGCACCTGGGCGAGGGGAAGATGTCTGCTCACGCTGGAGTTTGTATCCATGATGGCCAACAAATGGTGGGGAGGCCTCAAGAATTCTTGGAGGTTTTTCCAAGCTGGAGCTTGTGAGCTGCTCCAAATATCAAGGTGTCCTACTAAGGGACAGCAGAAGTCTTCTTACAGGGCTCCAGGGTCCCCCATATGGAAGATTCGATAGCAATGCTCTCTGAATGGAGGCCTGGGAAGCCAATCTCTTGTTACCATTGCAGCTGAGGAACAGGGTAAGCTTGAACCAATGACACTGATTCCAAGTTCCAAGTGATTTTCGTTGATGGAAGTTCTCAGTCTAACAGGTCCCAATGCTGCTTGGTGTCCAGGGAGACCTTAGAATGTGGTGGCGGCTCTCTGACCATTGAGGATTCTCTATCCTTAGGATTAGACCCAGTACCCAGGAGCCAGGTTTCCTTCTTGGGACAGGATGTGTGCTCTTGTATGGCTCACGGACCACAGGTTGGACCACATGCTTGAATTTCCAGAACAGACCTCTAGGAAGAGAGACCTCAAAACATAAGCTAGGGTTCTGATGAGGTTTTAGGGCCATGGAAGTTTCAATCTTCGGAGTAAGTGCCATTGGCCTGCATGTCATCCTGGAGGTAGGTGCTGAGGCTGTGTCAGGCTGTGCACTTTTTCCAGAGTGGCCTATGATATTGGGGTGCAGTCAGGGGCCTTGCAGTTTTCTCCTAATCTGGACATTTTGGGAAACTGAGATGGGCAGGGTTTCCTCAGGAGAGCAGGGCCAGTGATGTCATGTGTTTCTCGAGGCCCCATCCTGGAGGTCATGTGTGTCAGGACTTTGGGACCAAAGACTTTAGACACAACCTCGGATAAGAGATAGGAGTGAGGTGATGGCAGTCCGAATCTGAAGACCCTGAGGGAAGCTCCTCGGGATTTGTAATTCAGGTGGCTGGGAGGGAGGAGCACAGGCTTTTCTGTCTGGATTTTGTGTCTAGGATGGCCACTAAATGGAGGGGTGACCTCATGTGTCCATGGGATATTCTTCCACTCTGGTGATTCTGCTTGGCACCCAAGAGTTTGATTTCTTTCTGGGGAAGAGGAAAAGACTGTATTCCATCTCTGGGATCCTGTCCAAACAGGGATTCCAGAGATGGGTTCTGGGTCCAGACACTGGGAAAACTTAACCAAAGCTTCGATTTGGGATCCTGGTCCAGATCCCAAGGGGGATCTTTGGAAAGGGGTCTCGTTCTGAGGGTCACAATGCCTATTTGTGCCCAGCTGCCCATCCTGTGTAGGCATGGTCTCATGGAGCATGCACCTGGTTCCCACTCAGGGTTGTACAGCCATCTCAACATTCAGTTTTCTGGCCATGGGGAAGGAGGAGCACTCTTTTGTGCTTCCGAGTCCCCTATGGGCAGGAATTTGAGCTAAGTCTGGGACAGGTACCTGAATATCCAGGTTGCTTCAAGATGATGGCCTCGGGCCAAGGTTGGACCCACCTGGAGGATATGGGGTCCACTATCTGGGTGGCTGACAGGAGGTCGGGGATCAGGCGGTGTCAGATAGACAATGTATGCAGAGGTCGGTCTATTATATTGGGGTGCCATTGAGGGCCGTGCAGGAGGATCCTCATGTGGGTTTCTACGAAGACCCATAGGGCACTTCTTTCTGGTGGGCAGGCAGAAAGCTGCACTGTGGCTTCAGAATTCCCAATATGAAGGGCTTGTAGGCGAGGAGTGTGAAGACAGAAGTCTGAAAACACAAGCCACGGATAAGCTCAGTGCCGACCACAGGACCATTCCATTGTGCAGTGGTTGTTTCGAGATTTCCAGCACCTGAGTATGGGCGAGGGTCAGATGTCTGCATCCATGATGGTCAACGAATTGTGGGGTGGCCTCAAGAATTCTTGGAGATTTTCCCAAGCAGGACCTTGTGAGCTGCTCCAAACAGCAAGGTGTCCTACTGTGGGACAGGGGAAGTCCGCTTACAAGGCTCCAGGGTCCCCATATAGAAAGATTCGACAGCAGAGGTCTCTGAATGGGGGCCTGGGAAGTCTTCCTTGCATGACCATTGCAGCTGAGGAACATTGCAGGCTTGATCTGCTGGTTTTTGTTCAAATTTCCAAGTGATCTAAGTTGACGGATGTTCTCAGTCTAATGAGTCACAATGCTGCTTGGTGTCCAGGGAGACCTTAGAATATGGTGGTGAGGGTGCCTGGGTGGCTCAATGGGCTAAGCCGCTGCCTTCGGCTCAGGTCATGATCTCAGGTTCCTGGGATTGAGTCCCGCATCGGGCTCTCTGCTCAGCAGGGAGCCTGCTTCTTCCTCTCTCTCTCTCTGCCTTCCTCTATGCCTACTTGTGATCTCTGTCTGTCAAATAAATAAATTAAATCTATATAAAAAAAAACAATGTGGTTGTGGGTCTGTGGCCATGCAGGATTTTCCTACCTGAGGGTTAGACCCAGTTCCCAGGAGCCAGGTTCCCTTCTCGGGACAGGAGGGGTTCTCTTGTATGGCTCAGGGACCACATGTCGGATCATATGTTGGATTTCAAGACCAGGCCTCTGGGCACAGAGGCCTGAATATCTAGGCTAGGGTTCTTATGAGGTTGTAGGGGCATGTCATCCTCAACCTTCGGACTTAGGGACTTTGACCTGTGAGTCTTCCTGGAGGTAGATGCTCAGGCTGTGTCAGACTGTGCATTTTTTCCAGAGTGGCCTATGAAATTGGGGTGGGCTCAGGGGCGTTGCAGGCTTTTCCTAATCTGGAGGGTTTGTGCAACTGAGACGGCAGAATTTCATCCAGAGATCAGGCCCAGTGATGTAGTGTGGTTCTGTCAGCCCCATCCTGCAGGGAATGTGGTTAAGGGCTCTGGGACCAAAGTCTTCAGACACAAAATTGTGTATCAATTAGGAGGGAGGTGATGGCAGCCCCGATCTGCAGACGCTGAGGGCAGCTCCTCAGGATTTGAAATTCGTGTGGCTGGGAGGCAGGAGCAAAGGCTTTTCTGTCTGGATTGTGTCTAGGATGGCCTTAGAATGGTGGGGTGTCCTCATGTGTCCATGGAATATTCTACCTCTCTGGGGATTCTGCCCAGCACCCAAGAGTTTGGTGTCTCACTGGGAAGGAGAGAGCGTGGTTTACTGTTTCAGTGTTTCCGTCAACACAGGGATTCCAGAGATGGGTTATAGGTCCCTGTGCCTGGATAACCCTACAAAGGCTTAGTATTTGGGCCTAGAGGCTTGACTGCCTGGCTCTGTGGGGCTTTGGTTCAGCTCCCATGGAGACTTGTTGGAAATGGGTCTCAGGGTAAGGGTCACAATGCCTGTTTTTGCCCAGATGCCCATCCTGAGTGGGCATTGGCTCTTGTTCCATGCACCTGGATCCCAATATGAGGGTTGGACCACCATATCAACATTTAATTTTCCTTCTATGTGGAAGGAGGAGTACTCTTTTGTGCTTCAGATTCCCCCATGCACAGTAATTTGAGCTATGTTCTGGGACTGGTACGTGAATAACCAGGTTGGTTTGAGATGAAGGACTCAGGTCAAGGCAGGTCACACCTGCCAGATATGGGTCCCGCTATCTAGGTGGCTACCAGGAGGTCGGGGCTCGAGCTGTGTCAGACAAAGCATTAGTTCACAAGGTGGCCTATGATATTGTGGTGCTATAGAGGGCTGTGCTGGTGGAACCTTATATGGAGTTTCACGCAGACCCATAGGGCACCTCTTTTTTCTGGTGGGCAGGCAGAAGGCATTGTGGCTCCCAAATTCCCAATATGGGGGACTTGAAGGCGAGGAGTGTGAGAACAGAAGGCAGAAAACACAATCTATGCTTAATCTCAGTGCCGAGAACATGGCCGTTCCAATGTGCAGTGGTTTTTTCGAGATCTCCAGCATCTGAGTACAGGCGAGGGTCAGATGTCTGCTCATGATAGAGTTTGTATCTATCGTGGCCAACAAATGAAATATCCAGCACCTGAGTAAAGGTGGATTTCAGATGTTTACGCACACTGGAGTTTGTGTCTCTGATGACCGAATGGAGGAGTGGCATCAAGAGGCTGATGCATGTGAGATGCTCCAAACAGCAAGGTTGTTTTTTCTACTGGACAGTTAGAGTCTGGTATGTTTTCTGCAGGGCCCCCCATGTGAAAAGTATGGGTAGCAGAGCCCTTCCACATGGATGCCTGGAAAGCACACCTCCATTGACCAATGCAGCTGAGGAACATGCAGGTTCTTTATGGTGCTTCTGGGGCGAAGCACCAAGGTCTTGAGTTGACATGGAATCTCTTGAAGATGGGTTACAATGCTGGTTTTTTTTACCAGGTAGATCTTAGAATGTGTTGGTGGCTAAGGTGCCTGCAAGATTCTCCTACCCTGAGGGTTTAACACAGGTCGAAGAGCACGGTTACCTTCTGGGGACAGGAGATGTAGTGTTTTGTGGCTCAGGGACCACATGCCATATCATAAGTTCCTATTCAAGAACAGGCCTCTGAAGACAGATGCCCGACAACCTAATCTAGGGTTCCAATGAGTCCCAGGGGCATGAGAGGTTCAATCTTCAGACTTAGGAAAGTTGACTTGGGTGTCTGCCAGGATGTAGGTGATCAGGGAGTTTCAGACTGCGCACTTATGTCCAGAGTAACCTCCAATATTCGGGTGGCCACAGGGGTCTTGAATGTTTCAACCAACTCTGGAGGGTTTGGTTAACTGACATGCACAATTTCCATGGGGATGGCAAGCACAGTCCTGTGGTGTGGCTCCAGAGACTCCACCCTGGAGGGCATGTGAGCCATGGTTCTGGGAGGGAAGTCTGCAAACACAAACTCGGGTTAGGTTTAGTGGCTAGGTTATCGCAGGGCAATGTGTAGACCTGGAAGGCTACTCGTCAGGAACAGTAACTGGAATGACCCGAAGGTGGAAGCACAGGCTTTTATATCTGGATTGTGTGTCTAGGGTGACCTCAGAATGTAGCTGTGGCCTCATGGATCTTTGGGAGATTTTTCCTCTAAGGATACTGGCGGCTCCCAATATTTTGATGACTTTTTGAGATGGGAAGACTGCTATTTTCGATCTTAGGTGTGCCCCAAAACAGGGATTCCAGAGATGGGCTCTGGGTCTAGGCGCCTGGAAAATCCCACCAAGGGTTGGGATTTGGGCTTATGGGCAGACCAGGCCTGCAATGTAGGATCTTGGTGGTGCAACTGAGAGGGCTTGTTTGGAAGCATGCTCAGGCTGAGCATTACAATGCCTGTTTGTGCCCAGGGTGGCCCTCAGGAGTGGGCGTGGTCCCATTGTCCATTTTCTGGCTCCCACACTGAGGGATGGACACACATTCCAATGGCCAGGTTTCCAGCCATGGGGAAGGAGGAAATATCTATTGTGCTTCATGTTCCCCCATAGGCAGGGATTACAGCAAAGGTCTGGGGACAGATGCCTGAATACCAAGGATGCATAGAGATGACAGATTTGGGCCATGGCCGTTCTCACATGCTGGATATGGGCCCCGCTCTCTGGGTGGCTGACACGAGGTCTGGGCTCAGGCTGTGTCAGACACAGCACTAGTGGCCAGAGAAGTCTATATATTGGGGTTCTCTCCAGGGCCGAGTAAATTGATCCTCATGTAGGGTTTCTGGCCAGACTCACGAAGCACTTCTTTCTGTGGGGCAGGCAGAATGCTGCCTTATGGATCCAGAATTCCCTATCAAGAGGGTTTGGGGACAAATAGGGTGAGAATGCAATTGTAAACACCAGCTATGCTTAAATTGAGTGCCAAGCGGAAGTCAGTTTCAATGTGCAGCAGCTTATACGAGATATCCAGCACCTGAGTAAGGGCAGATGTCAGATATTTGCTCACACTGGAGTTTGTGTCTAGGATGACGACTAATGGAGGGGTGGCTTCAGGAGGCAATGGAGGATTACCCACGCTTAAGATTGTGAGATGCTCCAAACAACAAGGTTTCCTTCTAATGGACAGGAGGAGTCTGTTTTTTTTTCCTCCAGGGTCCCTCAAGTGGAAGTTTGCGTAGCAGAGCCCTCCCGCATGGATGACTGGAAAGCACACGTCCAATGACCATTGCAGCTGAGGAACATGACAGGTTCGTTTTGGTGGTTCTGGTGCCAAGTACCAAGGCCTTGAGTTGACTTGGAATCTCTTACAGATGTGTCCCAAAACTGGTTTGTTACAAGGGAGGTCTTAGAATGTATTGGTGGCTATGGGCCACGCTGAGGGTTTGGCACAGGTCGATGTGCACAGATTCCATCTTGGGAGAGGAGATGTTCTGTATTGTGGCTCAGGGTAAATATGTTGTATCCTGACTTGGTATTCAAGAACAGGCCTCTGAGGATTGATGCTTGCAATCTAATCTAGAGATCCAATGATGTCCTTGGTGCCCATCAGGTTCAATTTTCTTACTAAGGACCATTGATATGGTTGTCTGACTGGATGTAGGTGATCAGGGTGTTTCAGACTGTGCATTTGCATCCAGAGCCACTTCCAATATTGGGGTGGGCTCAGGGGCCTTGCAGGTTTCTCCTAACTTGGAGGCTTTGGGGAACTGTGATGGGCACAGTTTCCTTGGGGATGGCAGGCCCAGTCCTGTGGTAAGGCTTCAGAGACCACCTCCTTGAGGATATGAGAGCCATGGTTTTGGGAGGGAAGTCTGCAAACACAAATTTGGGTCAGGGATAGTGGCAAGGTGATCGCAGGTCCAATGCATAGACCTAGAAGGCATCACGTCAGGAACTGTAATTAGGGTGACTGAAAGCTGGTAGCACAGGCTTTTCTATCTGGATTGTGTGTCCAGGATGGGCTCTGAATGTAGACGTGGTCTCATGGTTCAATGGGAGACTTTTCCTCTCTAAGGATCCTGGTGGATCTCCATAGATTGGTGGTTTTTCAGAGAAGAAAAGAGTGCTCTTTTCCATCTTAGGGGTGCTCCAAAACAGGGAAGAATGCTGTTTTCCAACTTAGGCTTATGCCAAAACAGGGATTCCAGAGACGGGCTCTGGGTCTGGGTGCCCGGATATCCCACCAAGTGTTGGGATTTGGGCCTAGGGGCATTTTAGGCCTGCAATGCAGGATCCTAATGGTGTAACAGAGAGGGCTTGTTTGAACGCATGCTCAGGCTGAGGGTCATCATGCCTCTTTGTTCCCAGGGGGGCCCTCAGGAGAGGGCGTAGTCTCATTGGCCATATAGCTGGATCCCACTTTGAGGGTTGGACACCCATTGCAACAGCCAGGCTTCCTGCAATAGAAAGAGGAGTTCTCTATTGTGCTTCAGGTTCCCCCATTGGCAGGGTTACAGGAAAGGTCTGTGGAAAGTTGCCTTAATACCAAGGATGTGTACAGATGACAGGATAAGAATTCCCAGGTAACAAAACAGCATTGTTACCCATGTTCATGACATTCCATGTAGAAATAAGCCCTTAGTACTTCGCCCCAGAGCCACCAGAATGAACTTGCCATGTTCCTAAGCTGCAATGGTCAGTGGAGGTGTGGTTTCCAGGCAACCATACGGGGGTGCTCTGCTACACAAACTTTGCAATTGGCTGGGACCCTTGAGACAAAAAAACAGAATGCCCCTGTCCGGTAGAAGGAAACCTTCTGTTTGGAGCATCTCACAAGCCCCAGCGTGGGAAATTCTCCATTTCCTCTTGAAGCCACCACTCCATTTGTCAGTCATCATAGACACAAACTCCAGCATGAGCAAACATCTGACATCCGCCCTTACTCAGGTGCTGGATTTCAATTCGATCGCTGCACACTGGAACTGCCTTTAGTTTGACTGAATTAAGCCATAGCTTGGGTTTACAATTCCATCCTCAGTCTACTGGTCCACAAGCCCTATTGTGAGGGAATTCTGGAGCTACAACACAATATTCTGCCTTCCCATAGAAAGAAAAAGGGCCTGGAGAGTCTGCCCAGAAACTCCATATGATGGTCAATCTTCTCGGTGCTAGACGGAACCCTGATTCATAGGCTGCCCTGGGCACTAGTGCTGTGTCTGACATAGCCGGAGCCAGGACCTAGTGTCAGCCACGGAGAGATCAGGGCCCATATCCAGCATGTGAGACCAGCTATGGCCCAAGTCTGTCTTCTCTTCTATTCTTGGTATTCAGGCATCTGTACCCACACCTTTGCTGAAATCCTTGCCATTGGGGGAACCTGAAGCACAATAGAGAACTCCTCCTTCCCCATGGAAGGTATTCTGACAGTTGGGATAGTTGCTCAACCCTCAAAGTGGAAGGCAGCTCCATGGCCAAGGAGACCATGTGCACTCATGATGGCTTCCCCGGGCACAAGCAGGCATTGTGACCTCAGCCTGAGCATGCTTTCAACCAAACGCTCTCAATTGCATCTCTGGGACCCCGAATTGCAGGCCTAGTACACACCTAGGCCCAAATCCTAACCCTGGTGGGATTTTACAGGGGCCCAGACACAGAGCCCATCTCTGGAATCCCTATTTTGGGGGACCCTTAAGATGGAAAACAGCACTCTTCCCTTCCCCGAGATAGTCACCAAACTCATGGTAGCCACCAGGATCCTTGAGTGGAAAAATCTGCCATAGACCCATGAGAACACACCTGCATTCCGAGGCCATCCTGGACATACAATCCAGATACATATCAAGTGCTATCACCTTTGAGTCATCGGATTTACAGTTCCTGACGAGCTGCCTTCCAGGTCTATGCATTGGGCCTGCAATCACCTTGCCATTAACCTAAACTGAGTTTGTGTTTGCAGACTTCCTTCCTAAAATCATGGCTCACATGACCTCCAGGTTCTGGCATCTGAAGCCACACCACAAGACTGTGCCTGAGATCCTCAAGGAAACTGTGCCCATCACTTTTGCCCGATACCTTTAGATTAGGAGAAACCTGCAAGGACCCTGAGCACAGCAAAATAATGGAGGCCGCTCTGGGCACAAATGCACAGTCTGAGACACCCTGATCACCTCCATACAGGCAGACACCCAAGTCAATGCTCCTGAGTCAGAAGATTGAACCTGACATGCCCCGAGGACTTCATTGGCACACTAGATTAGGTTTACAGGTATCTGTCGTCAGAGGCCTGCTCTGGAATATCAACTTATGATAAAATATATAGTCCCTGAGCCACAGAACAGAATATGTCCTCCCCAAAAAGGAAGCCATGCTCCTGGAATTGTGTCATACCCTAAGGGTATTTGGATCCTGAATGGCCCCTTAGCAACCAGCACATTCTATGATATTCCTGGTAACAAACCATCATTGTGCCCCATCTTCATGAGACTCCATGTCAACTCAAGGTCTCGATATATTGCCCCAGAGCCACCAGAATGCACCTGCCATGTTCCTCAGCTGCAATGGTCAATGGAGGGGTGATTTCCAGGCATCCCTGTGGCGTTCTCTGCTACAAAACTTTCCACATGGAGAAACCAGAGAAAACAAACCAGACTTCTCCTGTCCGGTAGAAAGAAACTTTGCTATTTGGAGCATCTCACAAGCCCCAGCATGGGAAATCCTCCATGGCCTCTTGACGCCACCCTTCCATTTGTGGGTAATCACAGACACAAACTCCAGTGTGAGCAAACATCTGACATCCACCCTTACTCAAGTGCTGGATATTCGAAACGGCAGCTGCACAATGGAACTGCCTTTTGCTTTTCACTGAACTTAACCATAGCTTTGTATTACTATTCTATCCTCACCACACTGCTCCACAATATCTCTTGATAGGGAATTCTGGAGCCACAACGCAGTATTCTGCCTTCCACATAGAAAGAAGAAGGACCTGTTGAGTCTGCCCAGAAACTGCACATGAGGATCAATCTACTCAGACCACGAGGCAACCCTGATTAATAGATTTCCCTGACCACTAGTGCTGTGTCTGACAGAGTCTAAGCCCCGACCTCGTGTCAGCCACCCAACGGTGAGGGCCCATATTTAGCATGAAGATCGGCCATGGCCCTGGGCCATCATCTGTACCCATCCTTGGTATCCAGTCATCTGTCCCCCAAACTTTGCTGGAATTCCTGCCAATGGCGAACCTGAAACACAATAGAGAACACCTCCTTCCCCATGGCAGGAATATTGGCTGTTGGGATGGTTGTCCAACCCTCAGCGTGGGAGCCAGCTGCATGGCCAAGGAGACCATGCCCACTCCTGAGGGCCGACATGGGCACAGGCAGGCATGGTGATCCTCAGCCTGAGCATGTTTTCAAACAAACACTCTCAGTTGCTCCTCCAGTACCAGCATTGCAGGCCTGGTATGCCCCTAGGCCCAAATCCTAACCCTTGGTGGGATTTTCCAGGTGCCCAGACCCAGAGTCCGTCTGAGAATCCCTGTTTGGGGCACCATTAAGATGGAAAACAGCACTCTTCCCTTCCCTGAGAAAGGCACCAAACTATTGGGAGCCGCCAGGATCCTTAGAGAGAAAAAATCTCCCATGGACCCATGAAAACAAACCTGCATTCCGAGGCCATCCTGTCCACACAATCCAGAGAGAAAAGTCTTTGCTACCGCCTTCGAGTCATCCTATTTACATTTCCTGACGAGCTGCCATCCATGTCTATGCATTGGGCCTATGATCATCTCGACACTAACCCTAACCCCAGTTTGTGTTTGCCGACTTCTCTCCCAAAACCATGGCTTACATGCCCACCAAGATGTGGTCCCTCAAGCCACATCACAGGAAAGTTCCTGCCATCCCCAAGAAAACTGTGCCCATCAGGTTGTCCAAACCCTCCAGATTAGGAGAAACCTGCCAGGCCCCTGAACCCACCCCAATATTGGCGGTTGCTCTGGATGCAAACGTGCAGTCTGAAACACCCTGAGCACCTCCATCGAGGCAGAAAGCCAAGTCAATGGATCTGAGTCAGATGATTGAACCTGACATGCCCCTAGGACTTCACTGGAACCCTAGATTGGGTCTTCAGACATCTGTTCTCAGAGTCCTGTTCTGGAATACCAAGTTATGATACAACATGTGGTCCCTGATTCCCACAACAGAACATCTCCTGTCTCCAGAAGGAAAATGTGCTCTTGGATCTATGTCCAACTTTCAGGGTAGATGGATCCTGCATGACCCATTAGCCCCAGCACCTTCTATGATCTCCCTGGTAACAAACCAGCATTGTGACCCAGCTTCCTGAGACTTGATGCCAACTCAAGGTGTTGGTACTTTGCCCAAGAGCCATGAAACGAATCTGCCATGTTCCTCAGGTACAAAGGTCAATGGACGTGTGCTTTCTAGACATCCAAGAGGTAGTTCTCTGCTACACAAAAATTCCACATAGGGAACCCTAGAGCAAACAAATAAGACTGCTCCTGTCAGGTTGAAGGAAACCTTGGTTGTTTGGAGCATCTCACAAGCCCCAGCCTGGGAAGTCCTCCACATTCTCTTGATGCCAACACTCCATTTGTTAGTCATCATAGACACAAATTCCAGCATGAGCAAACATCTGACATCTGCTCTTACTCAGGTGCTGAATATTCGAATCAGTCACGCACACTGGAAATACCTTTCACTTGACACTGTATTCTTGCATAGTTTGGGTTTACAATTCCATCCTCACCCTACTGGACCGCAAGTCCTCTTGAGAGGGAATTAGGGAGACAAAACGCAACATTCTGCCTTCCCCATAGAAAGAAGGGCCTGGTGAGTCTGCCCAGAAACTCCCCATGAAGATCAATCTACTTGGCCCTCGAGGGAACCCCGATTTATACTTTGCGCTGGCCACTAGCGCTGTGTCTGAGAGAGCCTGAGCCCCAACCTCGTGTCAGCCACCCAGAGTGTGGGGCCCTTATCCAGGATGTGGGACTGGCCATGGCCCAGTCATCTCTACCCATCCTTGGTATTCCGGCAACTATCCCAGACCTTTGCTGGAATCCCTACCAGTGGGGGAACCTGAAGCACAATTGAGAACTCCTCCTTCCCCATGGCAGGAAGCCTGGCTGTTGCTATGGGTGCCCAACCCTCAGAATTAGAACCAGGTGCATGGCCAATGAGACAACGCCCAATCATAAGGGCCGCCTGGGCCAAAGCAGGCATTGTGTCCCTCAACCTTAGCATGCATTCAAACAAATGCTCTCAGTTGTTTCTGCAGGGTCCCGCATCGCAGGCCTGGTATGCCCTTAGGACCAAATCCTAACACTTCGTGGGATTTTCCATGCCAACATAACCAG
Source organism: Mustela nivalis (assembly GCF_964662115.1). Classification (NCBI taxonomy): domain Eukaryota; kingdom Metazoa; phylum Chordata; class Mammalia; order Carnivora; family Mustelidae; genus Mustela; species Mustela nivalis. The sequence goes on along the minus strand of NW_028136118.1, from coordinate 37,886 downwards.
AGCCCGTCTCTGGAATCTCTGTTTTGAAGCACCCCTATGATGGAAAACAGCAATCTTCCCTCCCCTGAGAAAACTATTAGGAGCTTCCAGGATGCATAGAGAGGAAAAATCTCCCAGGGCTCCATAAGACCACACCTTCATTTCGAGGCCATCCTGGACACACAATCCAGATACAAGAGACTGTGCTACCACCTTCGAATCACCTGGTTTACAGTTCCAGACGAGCTGCCCTACAGACCTATGCATTGGGCCTGTGATCACCTCGCCATTAACCCTACCCCAAGTTTGTGTTTGCAGACTTCTTTCCCAAAACCATGGCTCACATGCCCTCTATGATGGGTCTCTGTAGCCACACCACAGGAAAGATCCTGCTATCCCCAATGAAACTGTGTCAATCACAGTTGCCCAAACCCTCCAGATTAGGAGAGACCTGCAAGTCCCCTGAGCCCAGTCCAATATTGGAGGCCACTCTGGACACAAATGCACAGTGTGCAACACCCTGATCACCTCCATCCAGGAAGACACCCAAGTCAATGGTCCTGAGTCAGAAGATTGGTCCCTGAACCCCACAATAGAATATCTCCTGTCCCCAGATGGAATTCGTGCTCTTCAACTTGTGTCAAGGGTCGGGGTATATGAATTATGCACAGCCCCTTAGCCCCCAGCACATTCTAAGATCTCTCTGTTAACAAACAAACAGCATTGTGATCCATCTTCATGAGATTCCATGTCACTTCAAGTCCTTGGTAATTCGCCCCAGAGCCACCAGAATGAACCTGCCATGTTCCTCACCTGATATGGTCAGTGGAGATGTGCTTTCCAGGCATCCATGTGGGAGTGCTCTTCTACTTATTCTTTCCACATGTGGGACCCTGGAGCAAACAAACCAGACTGCCACTGACCAGTAGAAGGGAACCCTCTGTTTGGAGCATCTCAGAAGCACCAGCAGGAGAAATCCTCCATGGCCCTTGACACAACCCCTCCATTTGTCAGTCATCATAGACAAAAACTCCAGCATGAGAAAACATCTGAAATCTGCCGTTATTTAGATTCTGCACTTTCTTTTCCACCACTGCACACTAGAACTGCGTTTCACTTGACACTGAATTTATCCATAGCTTGGGTTTAGAATTCCATCCTCAGCCTCCTGGTCTGCAAGCCCTCTAGAGAGGGAATTTGGAGCCACAAGGCAACATTCTCCATTCCCACTAGAAAGAAATAGGGCCTGGTGAATCTTCCCAGAAACTCCACATGAGGTTCAATCTACTTGGCACTCGATGGAACCTTGATTTATAGGCTGTCCTGGGCACTAGTACTAGTACTAGTACTAGTACTGTGTCTGACAGAGCCTGAGCCAAGACCTAGTTTCAGGCACCCAGAGATATGAGCCCATATCCAGCATGTGAGATTGGCCAGGGCCCAAGTCCATCATCTCTACCCATCCTTGGTATTCAGGCACCTGTCCCCAGACCTTTTATGTAATCACTACCAATGGGGTAACCTAAAGCACAATAGAGAACTCCTCCTTCCCCATAGTAGGAATCCTGGCTGTTGATATGAGTGTCCAAACCTCAAAGTGGGAGCCAGCTGCATGGCCAAGGAGACAATGCCCACTCATGAGGGCTGCCCTGGGCACAAGTAGCCATTGTAACCCTCAGCTTGATCAAGCCTTCAAAAAAATGCTCTTAGTTGCACCTCCAGGATCCTGCATTGCAGGCCTGATATGCCCTTAAGCCCAAATCCTAACACATCGTGGGATGTTCCATGTGCACATACCCAGAGCCCGTCACTGGAATCCCTGTTTTGAGGCACCCCTAAGATGGAAAACAGCCCTCTTCACTTCCCTGAGAAAGCCACCAAACTAATGGGATCCCCCAGGATCCTTGAGAATAAGAATCTCCCATGGTCCCATGAGTCCACACCTGTATTCCGAGGCCAGCGTGGATATGCTATCCAGATACAAGAGACTGTGCTACTGGCTTCGAGTCACCTGATTTACAGTTCCTGACGTGCTGCCCTCCAGATCTTTGGATTGGGACTGTGAACACCTCTCCATTAACCTTATCCCGAGTTTGTGTTTGCAGATCTCTCTCTAAAAACCATAGCTCACATGTCCTCCAGGATGGGGCCCCTAGAGTCACACCACAAGACTGTGCTTGCCATCCCCAAGGAAACTGGGCCCATCACAGTTGCCCAAACCCTCCTGATTAGGAGAAACCCGTAAGGCTCCTGAGCACATCCCAATATTGGAGGCTGCTCTGGATGCAAATGCACAGTCTGAAACACCCTGATCACCTCCATCCAGGCAGACACCCAAATCAATGGTCCTGAGTCAGATAATTGAACCTGACATGGCCCTAGGACCTCATTGGAAGAGGGATTAACTTTTCAGGCACCTGTCCTCAGAGGCCTCTTCTGGAATACCAACTTATGATACAAATTATGGCCCCTGAGCCCCAGGGTGGGAAATCCTCCATGGCCTCTTGACGCCACCTCTCCATTTGTTGGTCATCGTAGACACAAACTCCAGCCTGAGCAAACATCTGACATCCGCCCATATTCAGGTGCTGATATTGGAATCAGCTGCTGCACACTGGAACTGCCTTTCGCTTTGCAATGAATTTAAGCCTAGCTTCAGACTACAATTTCATCCTCACCCTACTGGTCTGCCATATCTCTTGATAGGGAATTCTGGAGCCACAACGCAACATTCTGCCTTCTTCATAGATAGAAGGACCTGGTGAGTCTGCCCATAAACTGCACATGAAGATCAATATACTCATCCCAGGAGGGAACCCCTATTTATAGTTTGCCCTAGCCACTAGTGCTGTGTCTGACAGAGCCTGAGCCCCTACCTCGTGTCAGCAACCCAGAGGGTGGGGCCCACATTAACCATGTGAGACCGGCCATGGCCCAGGGCTGTCATTACTACCCATCCTTGGTATTCAGGCATCTGTCCCCTAGATCTTAGCTGGAATCCCTACCAATGGGGGGACCTGAAGCACAATAGAGAATTCATCCTTCGCCATGGCAGGAATCCTGGCTTTTGGATGGGTGTCCAACCCTAGGAATGGGAACTGGCTGCATGGCTGAGTAGACATCGCCCATTCCTGATGGCCTCCGGGGCACAAGCAGGCATTGGGACCCTCAGCTTGACCATACTTTCAAACAAACGCTCTCAGTTGCACCTCCAGGATCCCGCATTGCAGGCCTGGTATGGCCCTAGGCCTAAATATTAACCCTTGGTGGGATTTTCCAAGCACTTAGACCCAGAGCTCATCTCTGGAATGCCTGTTTTGGGGCACGCCTAAGCTGGAAAACAGTACTCATCCCTTCCCGGAGAAATCCAACAAACTATTGAGAACCGCCAGGATCCTTGAGAGGAGAAATCTCCCATGGACCCTTGAGACAACACCTGCAATAAAGGCCATTCTGGAAATTAAATCCAGATACAATTACCTGTGCTACCACCTTTGAGTTACGTGATTTACAGTTCCAGACTTGCTGCCCTCCTGGTCTATGGATTGGGACTATGATCACCTTGCCACTAACCCTAACCTAAGTTTGTGTTTGCAGACTTCTCTCTCAAAATCATGGCGCACATGTCCTCCAGGATGGGGTCTCTGGAGTCACACCACAGGACAGTTCCTGCAATCCCCAAGGAAACTGCCCATCACAGTTGTCCAAAAACCCCATATAAGGAGAAACCTGCAAGGAACCTGAGCCAACCCTAGTATTGGATGCCACTCTGGACACAAATGCACAGTCTGAAACACCCTCATCACCTGCATCCAGTCAGACACCAGAGTCAATGATCCTGAGTCAGAAGATTGAATGACATTCCCCTAGGGCCTCATTCAAACCCTTTATTAGGTTTTCAGGCTTCTGTCCTCAGAGACCTGTTCTGGATTACCAATTTATGATACAACATATGGCCGCTGAGCCCCACAACAGAATATCTCCTGCCCCCAGAAGCAATCCGGGCTCTTGGGCCTGTGTCAAATCCTCAGGCTAGATGAATCCTGCATGGCCCATTAACCACCAGCACATTCTAAGATCTCCCTGGTAACAAACCAACATTTTGACCCATCTTCATGAGGTTCCATGTCCAATCCAGTCTTTATTTCTTCGCCTCAAAGCCACCAGATGCCATGTTCCTTCGCTGTCATGGTCAATGAAGGTGTGCTTTCCAGTCACCCATGTGGGAGATCTATGTTATCTGATCTTTCGACATGGGGAACCATGGAGGAAACAAATCAGACTGCCCCTGTCTGGTAGAAGGAAACCTTGCTGTTTGGAGCATCTCAAAAACACCAGATTGGGAAATCCTCCATAACCTCTTGACGCCACCCCTCCATTTTTGTGTCATCATAGACACAAACTCCAGCATGAGCAAATATCTGACATCCACCCTCACTCAAGTGCTGAATATTGGATTCAAACATTGCACACTGGAAATTTCTTTCGCTTGATACAGAATGTAACCATAGCTTAGGTTTACAATTCCATCCTCAGCCTCCTGGTCCACAAGCCCTCTTGATAGTGAATTCTAGAGCCACAAAACAGCATTCTGCCTTCCCCTTACAAACAAGAAAGGCCTGGTGAGTCTTCCCAGAAACCATACATGAGGATCAATCTGCTCGGCACTCGAGGGAACCCCAATTTATAGGCTGCCCTGGGCACTAGTGCTGTGTCTGACAGAGCCTGAGCCAAGACCTAGTGTCAGCCACCCAGTGATCGGGGCCCATATCCACAATTTGATACTGGCCATGGCCCATGTCCATCATCTTTACCCATCCTTGGTATTCAGGCCTCTGTCCCCAGACCTTTGCTGGAATCCCCGCTAATGGGGGAACCTGACGCACTATAGAGAACTCCTCTTTCCCCATGGCAGGATTCTGGCTGTTGGGATGGTTGTCCAACCCTCAAAGTGGGAGCCAGCTGCATGGCCAATGTGACCACGCCCACTCATGAGGGCCACCTGGGCATAAGCAAGTATTGTGACCCTCAGCCTGAGAATGATTTCAAACAAGACCTCTCAGTTGCACCTCCAGGATCCTGCATGCAGGCCTGGTAAGCCACTAGGCCCAAATCCTAACACTTGGTGGGATTTTCCAGGGGACCAAACCCAGAGTCCGTCTCTGGAATCCATATTTTGGGTCACCCCTAACATGAAAAACAGCACTCTTCCCTTCCCCGAAAAAGCCACCAACTATTGGGAGCCACCAGGATCCTTAGAGAGGAAAAATCTCCCATGGACCCATGAGGCCACAACTGCATTCTGAGGCCATCCTGCACACAATACAGAGAAAAAAGCCTGTGATTCTGCCTTTGAGTCACCCGATTAACAGTTCCTGAAGAGCTGCCATCCATGTCTATGCATTGGGCCTGTGATAACCTTGCCACTAACCCTAACCCAAGTTTGTGTTTTCAGACTTCCCTCCCAAAACCGTGGCTCACATGCCCTCCAGTTTGTGATAACTGGAGCCACACCACGGGATTGTACCTGTCTTCCCAAAGGAAACTGTGATTGTCACTATTAAACAAACCCTCTAGATTAGGAGAACCCTGCAAGTCCCCTAAGCCCAGCCCAATATTGGAGGCCACTCTGGACGCAAATGCACAGTCTGACACACCATATCACCTACATCCAGGCTGATATCCAAGTCAATGGTCCTCAGACAGAAGATTGAACCTGTCATGCTCCTAGGATTCACTGGAACACTAGAATAGGTTTTCAGGTATCTGTACTCAGAAGGCTGTTCTGAATATCAATGTATGATACAATATGGTCACTGAGCCACACAAAAGAACATCTCCTGTCCTTAGAAGAAAGCTGTGCTCTGGACCTGTGTCAAACACTCTGGGTAGATGAATCCTTCAAGGCCCCCTGGCAACCAGCACATTCTATGATCTCCCTGACAACATACCAGCATTGTGACCCATCTTCATGAGACTCCATGACAACTCCAGCCCTTGGTACTTCGGCCCAGAGCCACCAGAATGAAACTGCCATGTTCCTCTGCTGCCATGGTCAATGTAGGTGTACTTTCCAGGCATCCAGCGGGAGTGCTCTGATACCAACTTTCCACATGGGGAACCCTGGAGGAAACAAACCAGACTCCCCTGTACGGTAAAAGGAATCTTTTCTGTATGGAGTATCTCAAGCCTGAGGGTGGGTAATCCTCCATGGCCTCTTGAGGCCACCCATCCATTTGTTGGTCATCATAGACACTAACTCCAGCGTGAGCAATCAACTGACATCTGCACTTACTCAAGTGCTGGATATTTGAATCAGCTGCTACACACTGGAATTGCCTTATGCTTGGCACTGAATTTAAAAGTAGCTTGGCGGGACGCCTGGGTGGCTCAGTTGGTTAAACAGCTGCCTTCGGCTCAGGTCATGATCCCAGCGTCCTGGGATCGAGTCCCACATCAGGCTCCTTGCTCTGCAGGGAGCCTGCTTCTCCGTCTGACTCTGCCTTCCACTCTGTCTGCCTGTGCTTGCTCTCGCTCACTCTCAGACAAATAAATAAAATCTTGAAAAAAAAAAAAGTAGCTTGGGTTTGCAATTCCATCCTCACCCTGGTGTTCAGTAAGCTCTCTTGATAGGGAATTCTGAAGCCACAACACAGCATTCTGCCTTCCCCATAGCAAGAAAAAACAGCCTGGAGAGACTGCCCAGAAACACTACATGAGGATAAATCTACTCGACCCTCGAGTGAACCCCATTTATAGGTTTACCTGGCCACTAGCGCTGAGTCTGACAGAACCTCGTCTCTGACCTCGTGTCAGGACCCAGAGACTGGGCTCCAACTCCAGAATGTGAGACCAGCCATGTCCCAGGGCTGTCATCTCTACCCATTCTTGATTCAGGCATCTGTCCCCAGACATTTGCTGAAATCCCTGCCAATGGGGGAACCAGAAGCACAATAGGGAAATCCTCCTTCCCCATGGCAGGAATGATGGCTCTTGGGATGGGTTTCCAGACCTCAGAGTGGTAGCCAGCTGAATGGCCAATGATAACCCGCCCACTCATGAGGGCTGCCCTGGACACAAGCAGGCATTGTGACCCCCAACATGAGCATGCTTTCAAACACTCTCAGTTGCATTCCAGAATCCAAATTTGCAGGCCTGATATGCCCCTAAGCACAAATCCTAACACCTGGTGGGATTTTTCAGGGGACCAGAAACACAGCCTGTCTCTGGAATCCCTATTTTGGGACACCCCTAAGATGTAAAATAGCACTCTCCCCTTCGCCAAGAAAGCCACCATAGTATAGGGAGCCGCTAGGATCCTTGAGAGGAAAAATCTCCCATGGATCCATGAGACCACACCTGCATTCCGAGGCCATCCTGGACACAAAAGCCAGATACACAAGCCTGTGCTACCACCTTCAAGGCAACTAATTTATAGTTCCAGACGAGCTGCCCTCCAGGTCTATGCATTGGGCCTGCGATCACCTCACCGCTAACCTTAACCCGAGTTTGTGCTTACAGACTTCTATCCCGAAACCATGGCTCATATTTCCTCCAGGATGGGGTCTCTGGAGCCACACCAAAGGACTGTGCCTGCCATCCCCAAGGAAAATGTGTCCGTCACATTTGCCTAAAACTTCGAGATAAGGAGAAACCTGCAAGGCCCCTGAGCCCACCCCAATACTGGAGGCCCCTCTGGACACAAATGTGCATTCTGAAATACGCTGATCACCTGAATCCAGGCAGATACCCAAGTCAGTGTTTCTCAGTCAGAAGATTGAACCTGACATGCTCCTATGACCTCATTGTAACCCCTGATTAGGTTTTCAGGCATTTGTAATCAGAGACCTGTTCTGGAGTACCAACTTAAGATACAACATATGGTCCCTGATCCCCACAACAGAACATCTCCTTTCTCTAGATGGAAGCCGTGCTCTTGGAACTGTGTCAAACCCTCAGGGTAGATGAATCCTACTTGGCCCGTAGCCACCAGCAGATTCTAAGATCTCACTGGTAACAAGCCAGCATTGTGAGCCATCTTCATGAGATTCCATGTCAACTACAGGCCTTGGTACTTCACCCCAGAGACTTCAGAAAGAACCTGCCATGTTCCTCAGCTGCAATGTTCAGTGTAAGTGTGCTTTCCAGGCATCCATGTGGGAGTGCTCTGCTACCCAAACTTTCCACATGGGGGACTCTCGAGCAAACAAATCTGACTGCCCTGTCCTGTAGAAGGAAACCTGGGTGTTTGGAGCATCTCACAAGCTCAAGTGTGGGAAATCCTCTATGACCTCTTTTCAACTCCTCTCCATTTGTCGGTCATTATAGACACAAACTCCAGCTTGAGCAAACATCTGACGTCTGCGCTTACTCAGGTGCTGGATATTCGAATCAGCCGCTGCACACTGGAAATGCCATTCGCTTGTCACTGAATTTATTCATAGCTTGGGTTTACAATTCCATCCTCACCCTACTGGTCCACAAGCCCTCATGATAGGGAATTCTGCAGCCACAACACAGCATTCTGCCTTCCCAATAGAAAGAAGAAGGGCCTGGTGAGTCTGCCCAGAAACTCCACATTATGATCAATCTACTTGTCCCTTAAGGGAACCCTGAATTATAGACAGCCCTGGCCCCTAGTGTTGTGTCTGACAGAGCCTAAGCCCCGACCTCGTGTCAGCCACCTAGAAGGCGGGGCCCATATCCCGCATGTTAGACTGGCCATGGAACAGAGCCGTCATCTTTACCCATCCTTGGTATTCAGGCATGTGTCCCAGACCTTTCCTGGAATCCCTACCAATGAGGGAACCTGAATCACAATAGAGAAATCCTCATTCCCCATGGCAGGATTCCTGTAAGTTCGGAAGGGTGTCCAACACTCAGAGTGTTAGCCTACTGAATGGCCATTGAGACCACCCCCATTCCTGAGGGCCACCCTATGCAAAAGCTTGCATAGTGACCCTCAGCCTGAGCATGCTTTCAAACAAACGCTCTCAGTTGTATCTCCAGGACTTGCATTGGAGGCCTGGTAAGCCCCTATGCCCAAATCATAACCCTTGGTGGGTATTTCCAGGTGCCCAGAGCCAGAGCACTTCTCTGCAATCCCTGTTATGGGACACCCTTAATATGGAAAACAGAACTCTTTCCTCTCTGAGAAAGCCACCACATTATAAGGAGCCGCCAGGATACTTGAGAGGAAATATCACCCATGGGCACCTGAGACCACACCTGCATTCTTAGTCCATCGTGGATACACAATCCAGATAAAAAAGCCTGTGCTACCTCCTTTGAGGCATGCGATTTACATTTCACACGGAGCTTCCCTCCAGGAGTATGCATTGGGCCTACAATCACTTCGCCACTAAACCTAACCCGCATTTGTGTTTGCAGACTTCCCTCCCAAAACCATGGCTCTCATGCCCTCCAGCATGGGGTCTCTGGAGCCACACCACAGGACTGTGCCCACCATTGCCAAGGAAACTGTGCCCATCAAATTGCCCTATCTTTCCAGATTAGGAGAAACCTGCAAGGCCCCTGAGCCCACCCCAATACTGGTTGCCACTCTGTACACAAATGCACAGTCTGGAACACCCTGATCACCTACATCTAGGCAGACTTTGAAGTCAATGATACTGAGTCAGAGGATTGAACCTGACATTCCGTTAGGATTTTATTGGAACCCTAGATTAAATTTTCACGCATCTATCCTCAGAGGCCTGTTCTGCAATACCAAATTATGATACATTTGGTCCGTTAGCCCCACATCAGAACATCTCTGGTCCGAGAAGGAAACCGTGCCCTTTGACCAGTGTCAAACCCTCAGGGTAGATGAATCCTACATGGTCCCTTAGCCACCAGCACACTGTAAGGTCTCCATGGTAACAAACCTGCATTCTGACCCATCTTCATGAGACTTCATGTCAACTCCAGGCCTTGGTAATTCGCCCAAGAGCCACCAGAACGAATTGGCCATGTTTCTCAGCTGCAATTTTAATGGAGGTGTGCTTTTCAGGCATCCACGTGGGAGTGCTCTGCTACCCAAACTTTCCACATGGGGGACCCTGGAGCAAATAAACCAGACTCCCCCTGTGTGGTAGAAGGAAACTTTGCTGTTTGAAGCATCTCACAAGCCCCAGCATGTGAAATCCTCCATGGCCTCTTGACGCCACCCCTCCATTCATCGGTCATCATAGACATAAACTCCAGCATGAGGAAATGTCTGACTTTCACCTTTACTCAGGTGCTGGATATCTGGAATCAGACACTGCACAATGGAACTGCCTTTTGCTTGGCACTGAATTGAACCTTAGCTTGAGTTTACAATTCCATCCTCACCCTACTGGTCCCCAAGCCCGCTTGATAGGGAATTCTGGGGCCACAACGCAGCTTTTTGCCTTCCCCTTAGAAAGAAGAAGGGCATGGTGATTCTGCCCAGAAACTCTGCATGAGGATCAATCTGCTCAGCCCTTGAGGGATCCCTGATTCATACTCAGCCCTGACCACTAGTTCTGTTTCTGACAGAGCCTGAGTGCTCAATTCATGTCAGCTACTCAGAGAGTCAGGCATGTGAGACTGGCCATGTCTCAGGTCCCTCATCTCTACCCATCCTTGGTATTCAGGCATCTGTCCCCAGACATTTGCTAGAATACCTGCTAATGGGGGAACCTGAGGCACAATAGAGAATTCTTCCTTTTCCATGGCAGGAATCCTGGTAGTTGGGATGGGTGTCCTACATTAAAGTGGTAGCCAGCTGCATGGCCAAGGAGACAACTCCCACTCATAAGGGCTGCCCTAATCACATCAGGCATTGTGACACTCAGACTAGCATGCTTTCAAACAAACGCTCTCAGTTGTACCTCCAAGTCACACATTGTAGGCCTGGTACTCCCCTAGGCCCAAATCCTAATCCTGGTGGGATTTTCCAAGCACCCAGACTCACAGCCCTTCTCTGGAATCCCTTTTTGGGGAACATCTAAGATTGAAAACAGCACTCTTCCATTCAAACGAGAAAGCCACCATACTATTGGGAGCTTCCAGGATCCGTAGAGAGGAAAATACTCTCATGGAAACATTAGAACACACCTGCATTCCAAGGCTATCATGGACACACAATCCAGATACAAAAGCCAGTGCTAGTGCCTTCGAGGTACGTGATTTACAGTTCCTGACGATCTGCCCTCCAGGTCTATGCATTGGGCCTACGATCACCTCGCAACTCAACCTAATCCGAGTTTGTGATTGCAGACTTCTCTCCCAAAACCATGGCTTACATGCCCTCCACGATGGAGTCTCTGGAGCCACACCACAGGACTGTGCCTGCCACCCCCAAGGAAACCGTGCCCACAAATTTGCCTAAACCTTCAAGATTAGGAGAAACCTGCAAGGCCCCAGAGCCCACCCCAATATTGGAGGCCACTCTGTACACAAAGGCACAGTCAGAAACACCCTGGTTGCCTACATATAGGCAGACACCGAAGTCAATGGTCCTGAGTCTAATGATTCAACCTGAAATTCCCCTTGGACTTCATTGGAACCCTAGATGAAGTTTTTAGGCATCTGTCCTCAGAGGCCTGTTCTGGAATACCAACTTATGATACAACATTTGGTCCGTGAGCCCCACAACAGAACATCTCCGATACCCAGAAAGAAACCGTGTTCTTCGACCGGTGTCAAACCATCAGGATAGACTAATCATACATGGCCCCTTAGCCACCAGTACATAGTAAGATTTCCGTGGTAACAAAACTGCATTGTGACCCAACTTCATTAGAATCCAGGCCTTGGTACTTTGCCCTAGAGCAACCAGAAAGAACCTGCCATGTTCCTTAGGTGCAATGGTCAATGTAGGTGTGCTTTCCAGTATCCACATGCGAGTACTATGCTACCCAAACTTTGCACATGGGGGAACCTGGTGTAAACAAACCAGACCTCCCCTGTCCAGTAGAAGGAAACCTTATGTTTGGATCAACTCACAGGCCTGAGCTTGTAAACTGCTCCATGGCCTCTTGATGCCACCACTACATTGGTCGGTCATCATAGACACAAACTCCAGTCTAAGCAAACATCTGACATGCACCCTTATCCCAGTGCTGGATGTCTTGAATAAACCACTGCACATTGGAACTGCCTTCCACTTGGCACTGAATTGAACCATAGCTTGTGTTTACAATTCCATCCTCACCTGACTGGTCCCTAAGCCCTCTTGATAGGGAAATCTGGGGCCACAACGCAGCATTCTGCCTTCCCCATCGAATGAAGAAATGCCTGGTGAGTCTGCCCTGAAAACCCACATGAGGATCAATCAGGTCGGCCCTCGAGTCAACACCGATTTATAGGCTGCCATGGCCACTAGTGCCGTGTCTGACAGAGCCTGAGCTCGACTGAGTTTCAGCCACTAGAGAGCAGGCCCCATATCTAGCATTTGGGATTGCCATGGCCCAAGTATATCATCTCTACCCATCCTTGATATTCAGGCACCTGTCCCCAGACCTTGGCAGGGATCCCTGCCAATTAGGGAACTTGAAGCACAATAGAGAACTCTTCTTTCCCCATGGCAATAAACCTGGCTTTTGGGATGGGTGTTCTACCCTCAAAGGGGGAGCCAGTTACAACATCAATGACACCACACACACTCCTGAGGACTACCCTTGGCACAAACAGGCATTGTGACCCTCACCCTGAGCATGCTTTCAAAAAATCCCTCTCAGATTCACCACAATGATCCCTCATTTCAGGCCTGGTATGCCTGTAGGTTCAAATCATAAAGCTTGGTGGGATTTTCGAGGTGCCCAGACCCAGAGACCATCTCTGGAATTTTTGTTTTGGTGCACCCTTCAGATGGAAAACAGCACTCATCCCTTCCCCAAAAATGTCACCAAATTATGAGGAGCCACCAGGATCCATAGAGAGGCAATGTCTCCCATGGACCCATGAGAACACACCTGCATTCCGAGGCCATCCTGGACACACAATCCGGAGCGAAAAGCCTGTGCTACTGCCTTCCATTCACCCTAATTACAGTTCCAGATTAGCTGCTCTCAAGGTATATGCATTGGGCCTGTGATCACCTCGCCACTCACCCTAATTCGAATTTGTGTTTGCAGACTTATCTACCAAAACCATGGCACACATGCCCTCCAGGATGGGGTCTCTGGATCCACACTGCAGGACTGTCCCTGCCATCCACAAGGAAACTGTTTCCATCACAGTTGCCCAAACTGTCTAGATTAGGAGAAACCTACAAGGCCTCTGGGCCTACCCCAATTTCGGCGGCCGCTCTGAACACAAATGCACAGTCTGAAATACCCTGATCCCCTACATCCAGGAACACAGCCAAGTCAATGGTCCTGAGTCAGAATAATGAACCTAACATGCCCCTAGGACGTCATTGGAACCATTGATTCGGTTTTCAGACATGTGTCCTCAGAGGCCTGTTCTAGAATGCGAACTTATGATACAACATGTGGTGGCTGGGCCACACAACAGAACATCTCCTGTCCCCAGAAGGAAACCGTGCCCTACAATCTGTGCAAAATCCCAGAGTAGTAGATTCCTGCACAACTACTAAGCCACCAGCACATTCTAAGATCTACCTGGTAACAAACCAGCTGTGTGGCCCATCTGCAAGAGATTCCATGTCAAATCAAGGACTTGGTACTTTGCTACAGAGACACCAGAATAAAGCTGCCATGTTCTTCAGTTGCAATGGTCAATGAAGTTGAACATTCCAGGCATCCATGCGGTAGAGCTCTGCTACCCAAACTTTCCACATGGGGGACCCTGGAGCAAATAAACCACACTCCACCTGTCCAGTAGAATGAAACCTTGCTATTTGGAGCAGCTCATGAGTCTCAACGTGAAAATCCCTCCATGGCTTCTTGACGCCACCCCTCCATTTGTCAGTCATCATAGACACAAACTCCAGTGTGAGCAAATATCCGACGTCCTCCCTTACTAAGCTGCTGGATATCTCGAAAAAGCTGCTGGACACAGGAACTGCCTTCCACTTGGCAGTGAATTGAACTGTAGCTTGTGTTTACAATTCCTTCCTCACCCGACTGGTCCCCAAGCCTTCTTGATAGCGAATTATGGAGACACAACACAGCATTCTGCCTTCCCGATAGAAACAAGTGCCTGGTGAGTCTGGCCAGAAACCCCACATGAGGATCAATCTGCTCGGCCCTATATCGGAGGGACCCTGATTTATAGGTTGCCCTGGCCACTAGTGCTGTGTTTGACAGAGCCTGAGCCCAGACCTAGTGTCAGTCACCAGAGTTTGAGCCCCACATCTAGCATTTGGGATTGCCATGGCTCAAGTATTTCATCTCTACCCATCCTTGGTATTCAGGCACCTGTCCCCAGACCTTTGCTGGAATCCCTGATAATGGGGCATCCTGAAGCACAATAGAGAACTCCTCCTTCTTCATATCAGGAAACTTGGCTGTTAGGATGGGTGTTCAACCCTGAAAGGGGGAGTCATTTACAAGTCCAGTGAGACCACACAAACTCCTCAGGGATGCCCTGGAGGCAAACAGGCCTTGTGACCCTCAGCCTGAGCATGCTTTCAAACAATCCTTCTCTGTTGCACCACCATGAACCCGCATTGCAGGCCTAATATGCCCTAAGCCCAAATCCTAGCACTTGTTGTGATGTCCCAGATGCCATGCACCAGAGCCCGTCTCTGGAATCCCTGTTTTGGGGCACCCATAAGGTGGAAAACATCACTCTCCCCTTCCCCGAAAAAGCCACCAAACTATGGAGAGCCACCAGGATCCATAGAGAGGAAAAGACTCCCATGGACCCATGAGACCACACCTGCATTCCAAGGCCATGCTGGACACACAATCCAAAGAGAAAAGCCTGTGCTACTGCCTTCCAGTCTCCCTAATTATAGTTCATGAGGAGCTTCCCTCCAGGTCTACGCATTGGGCCTGTGATCACCTCGCCACTCACCCTAATTTGTATTTGTGTTTGCAGACTTCTCTCCCAAAACCATGGCTCACATGCCCACCAGAATGTGATCTCTGGAGCCACACCACAGAACTCTGGCTGCCAACCCCAAGGACACTGTGCATATCAGATTTGCCCAAACCTTCCAAATTAGGAGAAACCTGTGTGGCCCCTGAGCCCACACCAATATTGCCGGCCACTCGGGATGGAAATGTGCAGTCTAAAACACCCTTATCACCTACATCCAGGGAAATAGCCAAGTCAATGATCGTGAGATAGACGATTGAACCTAAAATGCCAGTAGGCTCTCAATGGAACCCCATTAGGTTTTCAGGCATCTGTCCTCAGGGGCCTGTTCTGAAATACCAATCTATGACACATCATGTGGTCTCTGAGCCACACGACAGAACATCCCCTGTCCCCAGAAGAATACCATGCTCTTCGACCTGTGCCAAACCCTCAGGGTAGGAGAATCCTGCATGGCACCTTAGCAACCAGCACATTCTAAGTTCTCCCTGGTAAGAAACAAGCATTGTGACCCATCTGCAAGAGATCCCATGTCAACTCAAGGCCTTGGCACTTTGTCCCAGAGCCACCAGAACGAATCTGCCATGTTCCTCAGCTGCAATTGTCAATGGAGGTGTGCTTTCCTGGCATCCATGCCGGAGAGCTCTTCTTCACAAACTTTCCACATGGGGAAACCTAGAGTAAACAAACCAGACTTCACCTACTCTGTACAAAGAAATGTTACTTTTTGCAGAAGTTCACAGGCCTCAGCTTGTGAACTCCTCCATGGCCTCTTTATACCACCCCTCCACTTGTCGGTCATCATAGACAAAAACTCTAGTGTGAGCAAGCATCTGACATCCACCCTTATTCCAGTGCTGGATGTCTCCAGTAAACTGCTACAAATTGGAACTGCCTTCTGCTTGGCACTGAATTGAACCATAGCTTTTGTTTACAATTCCACCCAAAACTGACTGGTCCCCAAATCTGGAGCCACAACACAGCATTCTGCCTTCCCTATTGAATGAACAAATGCCTGGGAATCTTCCCAAGAAACTCCACATGAGGATCAATCTGCTCCGCCCTCGAATCTACTCTGATATAAAGGCTGCCATGGCCACTAGCGCTCTGTCTGACAGAGCCTGAGCCCTGACCGAGTTTTAGGCCTCATATCTAGCATTTGGGATTGCTATGGCCCAAGTACGTCATCTCCACCCATCCTTGGTATTCAGGCACCTATCTCGAGACCTTGCTGGAAACCCTGCCAATGGGGCAACCTGAAGCACAGAGGAACCTGACGGAAGAGAACTCATCCTTCCTCATGGCAGGACATTTGGCTGTTGGGTTGGGTGTCCAACTCTCTAAGAGGGAGCCAGATATATGACCAATGAGACCACTCCCACTCCTGAGGGCCGCCATGGGAGCAAACAGGCATTGTGAGACTCAGCCTGAGCAAGCTTTCAAACAATCCCTCTCAGTTGCACCATCATGATCCCGCATTGCAGGCCTCATACACCCCTAGGTGCAAATCCTAACCCTTGGTGGGAAGTCCCAGATACCCAGAAAAAGAGCCTGTATCTGGAATCCCTGTTTTGGGGCACCCATAAGATGGAAAACAACACTCTTCCCTTCCCCAAAAAAGCCACCAAACTATGAGCTGCACAGATCCATAGAGAGGAAAAGTTTCCCATGGACCCATGAGACTATACCTGCATTCCAAGGCCATCCTGGACACACAATATAGAGAGAAAAGCCTGTGCTACTGCCTTTCAGTCACCCTAATTACTCCTGACAAGCTGCACTCCAGGTCTACTCATTGGGCCTGTGATCACCTTTCCACTAACCATAACCCACATTTGTGTTTGCAGACTTCTCTCCCAAAACCATGGCTCATATGCCCTCCAGGACAGGGTCTCTGGATCCACAACACATGACTGGGCCTGCCATCCCCAAGGAAATTGTGCCCGACAAACCTGCCCAAACCTTCCAGTTTAGGAGAAACATGCAAGAGCCCTGAACCCGACCCAATATTGTCGGCAGCACTGGACACAAATGCCAGTCTGAAACGCCCTAATCACCTACATCCAAGCAGACAGCCATTTCAATGTTCCTGGGTCAGAAGATTGTACCTGACATGCTCCTAGGACGTCATTGGAACACTAGATTAGGTTTTCAGGCATCTGTCCTCAGGGTCCTGTTCTGAAATACCAACTTAGGATACAACATGTGGTCCCTGAGCCACACAATAGAATATCTCCTGTCCCCAGTAGGAAACCATGCCCTTCGACCTGTGCCAAACCCTCAAGATTGGAGAATCCTGCACAGCACCTTAGACACCAGCACAAACTCTAGTTTGTGCGTTGACCCATACCACAAGCTTTCCATCTGCTGGACAGTCGAGTCCTGTTGAATGGCTCCAGGATGTCCCATACGGAAAGACTGGAGAGCAGGATTCGAAGGATGGATGCCTGTACAGCATACCTCACATTCCCATTGGCTCTTTGTGACAAGACATGTTTGAACTACTGGCTCTGGGGCGAGCTAACTAGGGGGCTGAATTGAAATGGACTCTCCTGCGGATGGGTCATAATGTGGGTTTGTGTGCATGGAGACCTTGGAATATGTTGGCAGCTCAGGGGCCATGAAGTATTCGCCTAACCGAAGGGTGTAATATTGCTCCAATTAAAAAGAGATCCCTATGTGGAGATGAGACAGGTTCTCTTTGGTGCCTCAGAAAAGCCCCAGATACTGGTCTTCAAACCAGTTCTCTGAGTAGAGACACCTGGAAACCAAAGCTAGGGTTCAGATTAGAGCCTAGATGCCTGTCCGTTTCAATCTTCTGTCTCTGGGGACACTGTCTGAGTATCTAAGTGGAGATAGTTGCTCAGCTGGTGTCAGAGTGCCCCTCTTAGTCCATGGCCGAGGCATGGCCTTGGAGACCTTATTGGATTCTCCTAATCTCTAGGGTTGTGGCCAATGGATTGGGTACAGTTTTCTTGGAGAGGACTGGCACAGTCCTTCAGTGTGTCTCCATAGGCCCTAGCCTGGAGGGTGTGTGGGTCCGGGCTGTGGGTACAGAAGTCTGAAAACACAAACTCGGCTTGGGTGTGGAGTCGAGAGCATGGCAGGATGGACCCACAGACCGTGAGAGGAGATCCTCAGCTTATGAAAGAAGGGCAAATGGGAGGCAGTCACGCAAGCTTTTGTCTTTGGATGTTTTGTCTCCCATAGCCGTGGAATGTAGGGGTGACCTCAGGGGCTATGGAAGAGTCTCCCTCTCTGAGGAGTTGGTCCAGCTCTTAAGATTTTGGGGACATTTTGTGGGAAGGGTGGAGTCCTGCTGTCTGGCTCAGGTGTTCTTCCAGGAGAGGGACTCCAGATCACAGTCCTGGGTTCGAGCAAATGGAATACTCGAGCTCTTGTGAAGATTGGGATTATAGGGGCTTGGCAAGCCCCATATGCGGGCTCTTGGTCGAGGCCCTGAGAGACCTTACTTCGACATGGGGCCCATGCTGATGGTCCCAATGCGAGTTTGTACCCAAGGAGGCACTCAAGTTTAGGCTTGGCCTCAGGGGCCATGAAGGTTTCTCCTACACTGAAGGTATGACTCCATGCCAACAGCAAGTTTTCCAGCCATGAGGAAGGAGAAGATCTGATTTGTGCTTCAGTTACCCACGTTTGCCAGGATTTGATATAATATCTAGGGTCAGATGTCGGAAAACCCAGGTTGGGAAGAGATGACGGCATAAGGCCATGGCCTGTCTGATGTGCTTAGTGTGCAGCCAGCTGTTTCCTTGTCTGTCGGGACGTCAGGCTGTGTCAGACAGAGCATTACTGACCAGGGTAACCTTTCCAGTTAGGGTGCGGTCGAGGCCAGAGCAGGTTGGTTCTCATTTGTGGTTTCTGGAGAGCCCCATAGGGCAACGTTTTTCTTCTGGTGGGCAGGCAGAAAACTGTGTTGTGGTTCTGGAATTCCCAGTCTGGAGGGCTTGTTTGCCAGGAGTGTGAAGAGGGAAGTCTGAAAACACAAGCTAGCGTTAGGTTTGGGGCCGAGGGCATGGCAGGCCCACTCTGCAGAGACTGAATCAAGATCTCCTGCATCTGAGGTCAGGGCGAGTATCAGACGTTGCATCAGGTTGGAGTTTGTGTCCATTCTGGCACCTTCCTGAAGGGGGTGGGGGCGTCATGAGGCCAGGGAGGTTTCCCAACGCTGGGAGTTATGAGCTGCCCCAAACATCAAGGTTTCCTCTGTAGGACAGTCGAGTACTATGAGATGGTTCTAGGATGACCCCTACAGAAAGACTCGAGAGAAGGGGTCTAAGCATGAATGTCTGCAAATGCCACCTCACATTCCCACTGGCTGCTTGGGGCAAGGCAGGCTCAATCTGCAGGCTCTTGGGCGGGTTTCTCAGAGGGCTGAGTTGAAATGGACTCTCCTGAGGATGAGTCATACTGTGGGTTGGTGGCCATGGAGACCTTGGAATGTGGCGGGGTCTCAGGGACTCTGCAGGTTTCTCCAAACCGAAGGGTTTGACACAGCTCCAACAATGAAGCTTCCCATGTGGAGACGATAGTTGTTCTGTTTGGTGTCTCAGGAAAGCCCCAGATGCTGGTCTTCAAACCCAGGCCTCTGAGGAGTGACACCTGGAAACCAAAGCAAGAGTTCAGATTAGGGCCCAGGGGCCTGTCTGGTTCAATCAACTGTCTCTGCCGACATCTGTCTGTGTTTCTGCATGGAGGTAGTTGCTCAGCTTGTGTCAGGATGCCTTTGTCCAGAGTGGCTTATAGTAGTGGGATGTCCTCGGGGGCCTTGATGTTTCTCCTATTCTGTGGGGTTATGGGCAATGGAATGGGCATAGTCTCCTTGGAGAGAGCAGGACAGTCCTGTGGTGTGGCTCCAGAGGCCCCAGCCTGGCGGCTGTGTGGGCCAGGGCTGTGGGGACAGACATCCAAAAACACAAACTCGGCTGAGGTTTGGGGCTGAGGTTATGGCAGGAGTGATCTACAGTCCGTGAGGGGAGCTCATTGTGATTAGAAAGTAAGGCGAGTGAGAGGCGGTCGTTCAGGCTTATGTCTCTGGATGTTGTATTCATGATGGTCATTTAATGTAAGCATGGTCTCATGGGCCATGGAAGTCTCCCTCTCTGGTGATTTGTCCGGCTCCCAAGAGATTGGGGTCATTTTGTGGGAAGGGAGGAGTCCTGTTTTCTGCCTCATGTGTCCCCACAATAGAGGGATTCTAGAGCAGAGCACTGGGTACATACAACTGGAATACCCACCCTCTGGTTAGGCCTGGGGTCCTATGGGCATGGCAAGCCCATATGCAGATTCTTGGTCCAGCCACTGAGAGACGTTACTTGAATAGTGGACTCATGCTGAGGGTCACAATGTGTGTTTGTGCCCAAGGTGGTCCTCAATATTGGGCGGGACCTCATTGAGCTTGCAGGTTTCTCCTACAGTGAACCTTGGACATGCCAACCTCAGGGTTTCTTGCCATGGGGAAGGAGGAGTTTTGATTTCTGCATCACGTTCACCTCTGGGCACTAATTGGAGATAAGGTCTAGGTTCTGAAGCCTGAAAACCGAGGTTTGGAAGAGATGACGACCTAAGGCCATGGCGGGTCCGATGTGTTCAGTTTGGGGCCAGCTTTCTAGGTGTCGTTCAGGAAGTCTGCACTCAGGCTGTGCCAGACAGGGCATTCGTGCCCAGATACGCTGTATAATTGGGGTACAGTTGAGTGGCATGCAGAAGATAATTATTTGGGGTTTCTCCGTAGCCCCATAAGGCAAAGTCTTTCTTCTGGAGGGCAGACAGAGTGCTGCATTCTGGCTCCGAAACTGCCAAACTGGAGGCCTTGCGGCCAGGAATGCAAGGATGTAAGTCTGAGAACTGAAGCTTTGCTTTGGTTTCAGGGCGAGGAAATGGCAGGCACACTCTGCAGAGCTGAATTTAGATTTCATGCATCTGAGGTCAGGGCGAGGTTCATATATTGGCTCAGGTTGGAGTTTCTGTCCATGATGGCCCCTTCATGAAGGGGGGTCATCACACCGCCATTGGTGTTTTCCCATGATGGCAGTAGTGAGATGCTCCAAACCACAAGGATTTTCTGCGGGTCAGTTGAAACCTGTTGGATGGCTCCAGGACATCCCATATGGAACAATTGCAGAGCAGGGTTGTAAGGATGGATGCCTGGGCATCCGGCCTTGCATTCCAATTGTCTCCTAGCGAAACGGCACGTTTGATTGCTGCCTATGATGTAGCAGCCGAGGGGGCTGAGTTGAAATGCATTCTCCTGAGGATCGGTCATAATGTGGGATTGTGTCCATGGAGACCTTGGAATGTGGCAGTGGCACCAGGGCTCTGAAGGATGCTCCTAACCAGAGGTTTTGACACAGCTCCAAGAAGCATTTTTCCCATGGGGAAACAAGATTTGTTCTCATTGGTGCTTCAGTAACCCCCAATATGCTGGTATTGGAAACCAGAACTCTGAGGAGAGATGCCTGGAAACCAAGGCAATGGATCTGATTAGGGCCTGGGGCCTGTCTGGTTTAATCTTCTTCTCTCGGTTCATCTGTCTATGGGATTGAGTGGAGGTAGTTCCTCAGCTGGTGTCAGATTGCCCCTATTTGTCCTGGGCAGTCTACACTATTGGGATGGCCACTTTGACTTTGGAGGTTTCTCCTAATTTGCAAGTTTGTGGCCAATGAAATGGGCAGAATTCCTTTGGGGAGGGAAGGCACAATCCTGAGGTGTGGCTCTAGGGGCTCAAGCATGGAGGGTGTGTGGGTCAGAGCTGTGGGGACAGAAGTCTGAAAACAGAAACTCGTCTTAGGTTTGGGGACATAGGTATGGGAGGCCCGATCTACAGACCTTGAGCAGAACTCTTCAGGATATGAACAAAGAGTGAGTGTGAGGCACTTGCTCAGGCTTTTGACTCTGGATTTTGTGTCACTGATGGCCGTGGAATGTAGGGGCGTCCTCATGGACCATGGGTGAGACTTCCTCTATGGGGATTTGGATGATCCCAATATTTTGGGGTCATTCCGTGGGATGGGAGGAGTCCATTCTTTTTTTTTTTTTTTTTTTTTACCTCAGGTGTGCCACTAAAGAGGGATTCCAGAGCAGAACCCTGGGAAGGGGCGACTGGACAACCCGAACTCTGTATAAGATTGGGGGCCTAAGGGCATGGCAATCCCCATATGGGGTACCTTGGTCCAGCCACTGAGAGGTCTTACTTGAGTACAGTGCTCACACTGAGGGTCACAATGCATGTTTGTGCCCAATGTAGGCATCAAGCATGGGCGGGGACTCATGGGCCATGCTTGATTCTCCTACACTGAACTTTGGACAACATACGAACCGCAAGGTTTCTTTCCATGGGGAAGGAGGAATTCTGATTTCTGCATCATGTTCACCCCTGGGCAGTGACTGGAGATAAGATCTAAGTTCTGAATCCAGAAAATCGAGGTTGGGATGAGATGATAACCTAAGGTCATGGAGGGTCCGATGTGCTCAGTGTGCGGTCAGCTTTCTGGGTGTTGTTCAGGAGGTATGGATTCAGGCTGTGTCAGACAGTGCATTAGTGCCCAGGTTAGAATGTATAATTTGGGTACAGTTGAGTTCCATGTAGGCTCATCCTCATTTATTGTGTCAGGGAAGCTCACTGGGGCAACATTTTTCTTCTGGTGGGCAGGCAGAGTGCAGCATTGTGGGTCCAGAATTGCAAAACTTGAGGGCGTCGGGACCAGGAGTGTGAGGACGTAAGTCTGAGATCATAAGCTAAACTTAAGTTTCAGGGCGAGGGCACGGCAGGCACCCTCTGCAGATCCGAATCAAAATCTCATTCATCTGAAGTCAGGACGAGGATCAGACTTAGGCGCAGGTTGGAGTTTCTGTCCATGATGGCCCCTTCATCAAAGGGGTGGAATCTCGAGGCCATGGAGGTTTTCCCACGTTGGGAGTTGTGGGATGCTCCAAACTGCAAGGATTCCTTCTGCGGGAAAATTGAGAACTGTTGGATGGCTCCAGGACATCCCATATGGAATGACTCCAGAGCCGGGTTCTAAGGATGGATGCCTGAGCAGACTGCCTCTTACACCAATTGTCTCCCTGCCACAAGACAGGTACGATCTGATGGCTATGCAGGAGCAATCGTGGGAGCTGAGTTGAAATGGACTCTCCTGAAGATGGGTCTTAATGTGTGTTTGTGTCCATGAGGACGTTGGAATGGGGTGGTGGCCCCAGGGCTCTAAAGGATTCTAACCGGAGATTTTGAAACAACTCGAAAGAGCAAGTTTTCCATGTGGAGACAAGATTTGTTCTAATTGGTGCCTCAGGAAACCCACATATGCTGGTATTAGAACCAGGCCTCTGAGGAGAGATACATAGAAACCACAGCAATGCATCCAATTAGGTCCTAGGAGCCTCTCTGGTTCAATCTTCTTCTCTGTCGACATCTGTCTATTTTATGAAATGGAGGTAGTTGCTCAGCTGGTGTCAGACCGCTCCTGTTTGTCCGGGCGGCCTACACTATAGGGATGGCCTCGGGGAC
The DNA here is from genome assembly GCF_964662115.1 of Mustela nivalis. Classification (NCBI taxonomy): domain Eukaryota; kingdom Metazoa; phylum Chordata; class Mammalia; order Carnivora; family Mustelidae; genus Mustela; species Mustela nivalis. The sequence continues at coordinate 14,401 of NW_028136118.1, read as the reverse complement.
TTTGGAGGTTTCTCCTAAATTGTATGATTATGGACAATGGAATGGGCAGAATTCCTGTGGAGTGGGCAGGCACAGACCTGATGTGTGGCTCCAAGGGCCCAGCCTTGAGGGTGTGTGGGCAAGGACTGTGGGGACAGATGTCTGAAAACACAAACTCAGCTTAGCTTTGGGGACGTAGGTATGGCAGGTCCGATTTACAGACTATGAGGAGAACTTTTTGGGATATGAATAAAGGGTGAAAGTGTGACACTTGTCAGGCTTTTGCCCCTGGATTTTGTGTCAATGATGGCTGTGGAATGTCAAGGAGTCCTCATGGGCCATGGAAGAGTGTTTCTCTCTGTGGATTTGGCCAGATCCCAATTGTTTTGGGTTAATCTGTGGGATTCAGTTTTGTTAACTAAGGTGTCCCACCAAAAGAGGGATTCCAGAGCAGAGCCCTGGACAACAAGAAATCTAACTAAAAATACGGGCCTAGGGGCATGGCAAGCCCAATATGCCTTCTAATGGTCCAGCCACTGAGAGGCCTTCATTGAGGACAGAACTCATGCTGAGGGTCACAATGCGTGTTTATGCCCTCGTGGTACTCAAGCATGGGTGGGGACTCATGGTGCATGCTTGTTTCTCCTACACTGAATGATAGTCAACATGTCAACCACATGAGTTCTTGCCATGGGGAAGTATTAATTCTGATTTCTGCATGTCATTCACCCCTGGGCAGTGATTGGAGATAAGGTCTAGGTTGTGAAGTCTGAAAACCGAGGTTGGGAAGAGATGACGACCTAAGACCATGTCGGGTCCCATATGCTCAGCGTGGAGCCAGCTGTCTGGGTGTTGGTCGGGAGGTCCAAGCTTGGGCTGTGTCAGACAGGGCCTTAGTGCCCAGGGTAGATTGTATAATTGGGGTACAACTGAGTGCTGTGCAGGTTGATCTTTATTTGGCATTTCTGGGTAGCCCCAAGGGCAATGTTTTTCTTCTGGAGAACAGGCAGAGTGCTGCATTGTGGCTCCGGAATTTCCAAAGTGGATGCCTTGTGGACGGGGAGTGTGAGGACGGAAGTCTGAGAACACATGTTAGGCGTAGGTTCTGGGCGAGGGCACGGCAGGCACCCTCTGCAGATCTGAATCGGGATATCATGAATCTGAAGTCAGGGCGAGGTTCAAACCTAGGCTTAGGTTTGAATTTATGTCCATTCTGGCCACTTTATGAAGGGGACAGCATCTCCAGTCCATGGAGGTTTACCCACAATGGAAGTTGTGAGATGCTCCAAACAACAAAGATTCCTTCTGATCAACAATTGAGACCTTTTGTATCACTCCAGTACATACCATACAGAATGACACCAGAGCAGGGATCTAAGGATGGATGCATGGGAAGCCCGCCTCACATTGCAGTTGTCTCCTAGCAAATAGACAGGTTTGATATGCTGGCTCTGTCAGAGCAACCAAGGGGGCTGAGTTGAAATGGACTCTCCTGAGGATGGATGCTAATGTGGGTTTGTGTCCATGGAGACCTTGGAATGGGGCGTTGGTGCATGGGCCCTGAAGGATTCTCCTAACCGGAGGTTTTGAGACATCTCCAAAGGACAAGTTTCCCATGTGGAGACGAGATTTGTTCTGATTGGTGCCTCAGGAAACCCCCATATACTGTTATTGGAATATAGGCCTCTGAAGAGAAATAACTGGAAACCAAAGCAATGGCTCCGTTTAGAGCCTAGGGGCCTGTCCGGTTGAATCTTCTTCTCTGTGTACATCCATCTAAGGTATTAGTGGAGTTAGATGCTCAGCTGGTGTCAGATGGCCCTTGTTTGTCCCAGGCGGCCTACACTATTGTGAAGGCCTTGGGGACTTTGGAGGTTTCTCCTAATTTTATGATTATGGACAATGGAATGGGCAGAATTCCCGTGGAGAGGGAAGGCACAGTTTTGATGTGGCTCCAGGGGCCCCAGCCTGCAGGGTGTGTGCACCAGGACTGTGGAGACAGAAGTCTAAAACACAAACTCAGTTTAGGTTTAGGGACGTAGGTATGGCAGGCCCGATCTACAGACCGTGAGGAGAATTCTTCCGGATATGAAGAAAGAGAGATTGTGAGGCACTTGTTCAGGCTTTTGTTTCTGGATTTTGTGTCAACGATGGGCGTGGAATGTCGGGGAGGCCTCATGGGCCATGGACGAGTCTTCCGCTCTGTGGATTTGGCCCGATTCCAATTGTTTTGGGTCAAACTGTGGGATGGGAGGAGTCCTTTCAGTTTTGTTACCTCAGGTGTCCCACCAAAAGAGGGATTCCAAAGCCGAGCCCTGGGGAGGGGAGACTGGACAACCAGAAATCTGGTTAAAAATTGGGGCCTAGGGGCATTGCAAGCCCAATATGCTGTCTTTTGGTCCAGCCGCTGAGAGGCCTTACTTGAGAACTGGGCTCACGTTGAGGGTCACAATGCATGTTTCTGACCGACTTGGTCCTCAAGCATCTGCAGGGCCTCATGGGCCACACTGGTTTCAACTACACTTTACGTTGGACAACATGCCAACCACAAGGTTTCTTGCCATGGGGAAGGAGTTCTGATTCCTGCATCATGTTCAACCCTGGGTGGTGACTGGAGATAAGGTTTAGGTTCTGAAGCCTGAAAACCGAGGTTGGAAAGAGATGATGACCTAAGGCCATGGCGGGTCCGATGTGCTCAGTGTGTGGCTAGCTGGGTGGGTGCGAGCCAGGAGGTTCAGTCTCAGGCTGTGCCAGAAAGGGCAGTAGTGCCCAGGGCAGCCTGTATAATTGGGGTCCAGTCAAGTGGCATGCAGGTTGATCCTCATTTGGGGAATCTGGGTAGCCCCAGAGGGCAAAGTTTTTCTTCCGGAAAGCAGGCAGAGTGCTGCCTTGTAGTTCTGGAATTGCCAAACTGGAGGGCTTGTGGGCCAGGAATGTGAGGATGGAAGTTGAGAACACAAACTAGACTTACGTTTCTGGGCAAGGGCACGGCAGGCACACTCTGCAGAGCTGAATCAAGATGTCCTGCATCTGAAGTCAGGGCGAGGATCAGACGATCGCTCAGGTTGGAGCTTCTGTCCCTGATGGCCCCTTCATGAAGCGCAGGGGGCGGGATCACGAGGCCATGGAGGTTTTCCCACGATGGGAGTTGTGAGATGCTCCAAACAGTAAAGATTCTTCTGCGGGACTATTGAGACCTGTTGGTTGGCTCCAGGACTTCCCATACAGCATAATTCTGAGAATGGTTCTAAGTATGGATGTCTGGGAAGCCTGCCTCTCATTCCAATCATCTCCTAGCGACAAGACGGGTTAGATCTGCTGGATCAGGGGGAGCAACTGAGGGGGCTGAGTTGAAATGGACTCTCCTGTGGATGGGTCCTAATGTGGGTGTGTCTCCATGGAGACCTTGGAATGAGGCGCTGGCACCGGGAACCTGAAATGTCCTTCTAACCAGAGGCTTTGAGAGAGCTCCAACATGCAAGTTTCCCATGTGTAAACGAGATTTGTTCTGATGGGTGCCTCAGGAAAAGCCCTCAGCTGGTATTGGAAACCAGGCTTTTGAAGAGACATGCCTGTAAACCAAAGCTATGGATCCCATTATGGCCTGGGGTCCTGTCTGGTCAATCTTCTTCTCTGGGGACATCCATCTATGGTATGAGTGGAGGTAGATGCTCAGCTGGTGTCAGACGGCCCTTTTTTGTCCCGGACAACCTACACCATTGGTATGGCCTCAGGGAATTTGGAGGTTTCTCCTAATTTGTATGGTTTTGGATAATGGAATGGGCAGAATTCCCATGGATTGGTAAGGCACAGTCCTAATGTGTGGTTCCAGGGGCCCAGCCTGGAGGGTCTGTGGCCCAGGACTTTGAGGACAGAACTCAAAAAACACAAACTCAGCTTAGGTTTGGGGACGTAGGTATGGCACGGCCGAACTACAAATCATGAGAAGAACTCTTCAGGATATGAAGAAAGAGCGAGTCTGAGGCGCTTGCTTAGGCTTTTGTCTCTGGATTTTGTATCAGCGATGGCCGTGGAATGTCGGGAAGGCCTCATGAGCCATGGACGAATCTTCCTCTCTGTGGATTTGGCCCTATCCCAATTCTTTTTCGTGAATCTGTGGAATGGGAGGACTCCTTTAAGGTTTGTTACCTGAGGTGTCCCACCAAAAGAGGAATTCCAAAGCAGAGCCCTGGGCAAGAGTGAAGGGACAACCCGAACTTGGTTAAAAATTGGGGTCTAGGGGCATGGCAAGCCCAATATGCTCTTTCTTCATGCAGCCACTGAGAGGCCTTGCCTGAGGACCGGGCTCAGGCTGAGGGTCACAATGTGTGTTTGAGACCAATGTGGCCCTCAAGCGTGGGCTGGGTCTCATGTGCCACACTGGTTTCAACTACACTGAAAGTTGGACAACATGCCAACCACGAGGTTTCTTGCCAAGGGAACGAGTTCGGATTTCTGCAACATTTTCAAACCTGGGCAGTGATTGGAGATAAGGTCAAGGTTCTGAAGCCTGAAAACCGAGGTTGGGTAGAGATGACGACCTATGGCCATGGCGGGTCCGATGTGCTCAGTGTGTGGCCAGCTGTCTGGGTGGGGCCAGGAGTTCCAGGCTCAGGCTGTGTCAGAATGGGCAATTGTGCCCACTTCAGCCTATATATTTGGTGTACAGCCAAATGGCGTGCAGGTTGATCCTCATTTGGGGTTTCTGGGTAGCCCCAGAGGGCAATGTTCTTCTTCCAGGGAGCAGGCAGAGTGCCGCAATGTACTTCTGGATTGCCAAACTGGAGGGCTTATGGGCCGGTAGTCTGAGGACGGAACTCCGAGAACACAAGCAAGGCTTAGGTTTTATGTGTGAGGACATGGCAGGCACAATCTACAGACCTGAATCGAGATCTCTTGCACCTGAAGTCAGGTTGAGCATCAGACGATGCCTCAGGTTTGACTTTCTGTCCCTGATGGCCCCTTCATAAAGGGGGGGAATCACGAGGCCGTGGGGGTTTTCCCACCATGGGAGTTGTGAGAAGCTCCAAACTGCAAAGATTCTACTGTGGGACAATTGAGACCAGTTGGTTGGCTCCAGGCCAACGATTCTGAGCAGGGTTCTAAGGATGGATGGCTGGGTAGCCCACCTCGCATTCCAATATTCTCCTAGCTACAAGACAGGCTAGATCTGTTGGATCTCGGGGAGCAACCGAGGAGGCTGAGTTTAAATGGACTCTCCTGTGGATGGGTCCTAATATGTTTTTGTGTCTATGGAGACTGTGGCATTAAGCGGTGGCACTAGGGCCCTGAAGGCTTCTCCTAAACAGAGGTTTGACACAGGTCCACCATGCAAGTTTCCCATGTGTAGAGGAGATTTGTTCTGATGGGTGAGTCAAGAAACAGCCATATTCTGGTATTGAAATCCAGGCCTCTGAGGAGAGATGCCTGGAAACCAAAGCAATGGATCCGATTAGTGCCTAGGGGCCTGTTGGTTTCTTTTTACCTCGGGCGACATCTATCTATGGGTCAGAGTGCAGGTAGGTGGTCAGATGAACTCAGATTGCCCGTGTTTGTCCTTGGAAGCCAACACTATGGGATGGCCTCAGGGAATTTAAAGGTTTATACTTTTAGTTGCGTTGTCGCCATTGGAATGGGCTCACACAATTCCCTTGCGAGGGCAAGAACAGTCCTCAGGTTTGGCTTCAGGGGCCTGAGCCTATAGGGTGTGTAGGCCAGGGCTGTTTGGACAGTTGTCTGAAAACACAAACTCGACTTCTGTTTCGGGTCATAGGTAGGGCAGGACTGATCTACAGACCATGAGGAGAACATTTCGGTATATGAAAAAAGGGCGAGTGTGAGGCTATTGCTCATGTTTTTGTCTCTGCATATCATGTCACTCATGGTCGTGAAATTTCCGGGTGACTTCATGGGAAATGGACGAGTCTTACTCTCTGGGGATTTGGCCCCTTCCAAAGAGGTTGGGGTCATTCTGTGGGATGGAAGAAGTCGTTTTTTTTTTGTTGTTGTTGCTTTGTTTTGTTTCATTTTTTAACCTCCGTTGTCCCACCACATGAGGAATTCCAGAGTAGAGCTCTGGGGAGGGGTGACTGAACAACCAGAAATCTGGTTAAAAATTGGGGCCTAGGGCTATGTCAAGCCCATTATGACATCTAGTGATCCAGGCTCTGAGAGGACTTACTAGAGGACAGGACTCACCCTAAGGGTCACAATGCATATTTATGCCCTCGTCGCACTCAAGAATAGGCGGGCCTCAGGGTGAATGCTAGTTTCTCCTACAATGAACGTTGGACAACATGCCAACCACAAGGTTTCTTGCCATGTGTAAGGAGAAGTTCTGATTTCTGCATCACACTCACCCCCAGGCAGAGATAAAGTCTAGTTTCTGAGGCCTGAAAACTGAGGTAGGGAAGAGATGAGGACCTAAGGCCATGGCGGGTCTGATGTGCTCAGTGTGCGGTCATCTGTCTGGGTGTTGGTCAGGAAGTCCGGGCTCAGGTTGTGTCAGACAGTGCATTAGTGCCCAGGTTAGACTATATAATTCCGGCAAAGTCGAGTACCGTGTAGGTTTATCTTCATATAAGGTGCCTTGGCAGCTCTTTAGGCAATATTTTTTTTCCAGAAAGCAGGCCATGTGCTTAATTTTGGGACTGGATTTACCAATCATGAGGGCTTTGAGGCCAGGAGAGTGAGGTCGGAATTCTGAGAACAAAAGTTATACTTGGGCTAAGGGCAAGGGCTCGGCAGGTACCCCCTGCAGATCTGAACCAATATCTCATCCATTTCAAGTCAGGGAGAGAATTAGACTTTGGCTTAGGTTGGAGTTTCTGTGCCTGACGGCTCCTTCATGAAGGGAGCGGAATCTTGTGTCCATGGAGTTTTTCCCACGTGGGAGTTGTGGGTTGCCCCCTTCAAGAATTCCTTCTGCGGGACAATTGAGACCTTTGGGCAGCTCCAGGACATCCCATATGGAGTGACTCCATAGCACCGTTCGAGGGAGGATGCCTGGGAAGCCAGCCTCGCATTCCAATTGTCTCCTAGCAACAAGCCAGTTTAGATCTGATGGCTCTGCGGGAGCAACCGGGGTGACTGACTTGAAATGGACTTTCCTCAGGATGGGTCCTAATGTGTCTTTGTGTCCATGGGGCCTTGGAATGGGGCCGTGGCACCGGGACCCTGAAGTATTCTCCTAAGCTTTTGACAGAGCTCAATGCACATGTTTCCTTGTGGAGACGAGATTTGTTCTGATTGCTACCTCAGGAAAACACCTATGCTGGTATTGGAATCCAGGCTTTTGAGGAGACATGCCTCTCACCAAAGCAATGGATCAGATTGGCCAGGGTCCTGTCTGGTTCAATCTTCTTCTCTGGGGACATCCATCTATGGTATGAGTGGAGGTTGATGCTCAGCTGCTATCAGACCGCGCTTGTATGTCACGGGCGACATGCCCTATTGGGATGGCCTCAGGGATTTGGAGGGTTCTCCTAATTTTACGGTTTTGGACAATGGAATGGGCAGAGTTCCCATGGATTGGGTAGGCACAGTCCTTATGTGTGGCTCCGGGGACCGCAGCCTGGAGGGTGTGTGGCCCAGGACTTTGAGGACAGAAGTCTGAAAACATAAACTCAGCTTAGGTTTGGAGACGTAGGTATGGCAGGCCCGATCTATAAACCATGAGAAGAACTCTTCAGGATATGAAGAAAGAGCGAGTCTGAGGTGCTTGTTCAGTCTTTTGTCTCTAGATTCGGTATCAGCGATGGCCGTGGATTGTCTGGGAAACCTCATGGGCCATGGACGAATCTTCCTCTCTGTGGAATTGGCCCGATCCCAATTCTTTTTCGTCAATCTGTGGAATGGGAGGTCTCCTTTCAGGTTGGTTACCTTAGGTGTCCCGCCAAAAGAGGAATTCCAAAGAAGAGCCCTGGGGAAAAGCGAAGGGACAACCCGAATTATGGGTAAAATTTGGGGCCTAGGGGCATGGCAAGCCCATATGCTGTCTCTTCTTCCAGCCACTGAGAGGCCTTACCTGAGGACTGGGATCAGGCTGAGGGTCACAATGTGTGTTTGTGACCAATGTGGCCCATAAACATGGGCGGGGCCTCATGGGCCACACTGGTTTCAACTACACTGAACGTTGGACAACATGCCAACCACATGGTTTCTTGCCACGGGGAAGGAGTTGTGATTTCTGCATCACTTACAAGCCTGGGCAGTGATTGGAGATAAGGTCTAGGTTCTGAAACTTGACAACCGAGGTTGGGAAGAGATGACGACCTAAGGACATGGCTCGTCCGGCGTGCTCAGTGTTCGACCAGCTTTCTGGGTGGGGCCAGGAAGTCCAGGCTCAGTCTGTGTCAGAAAGGGCAATAGTGCCTAGGTCAGCCTATATATTTGGGGTACAGTCGAATGGCATGCAGGTTGATCCTCATTTGGAGTTTCTGGGTAGCACCACAGTGCTATGTTTTTCTTCCTGAATGCTGGCAGAGTGCTGCATTATAGTTCTGGTTTGCAAACTGGAGGGCTTGTGGGCCAGTAGTCTGAAGACGGAAATCTGATAACACAAGCTAGGCTTAGGTTTCTGGGTGAGGACAAGGCAGGAACAATCTACAGACCTGAATCGAGATCTCGTGCTTCTGAAGTCAGGGTGAGGATCAGAAGATCGCTCAGGTTGGTGTTTCTGTCCCTGATGGCCCCTTCATGAAGGGGCGGGGTCTCGAGTTCGTGGGGGTTTTCCCAAGATGTTAGTTGTGAGAAGGTCCAAACTGGAAAGATTCTTGTGCAAGACAATTGAGACATGTTGGTTGGCTCCAGGGCAACGATTCCGAGCAGGGTTCTAAGGATGGATGCCTGGGTAGCCCACCTTGCATTCCAATTGTGTCCTAGCAACAAGACAGGTTATATCTGCTGGATCTGGGCGAGCAATCTGGATCTGGGCTGAAATGGACTCTCCTGTGGATGGATCCTAATATGTTTTTGTGTCTATGGAGACCTTGGAATGTAGCGGTGGCACTGGGGTCCTGAAGGGTTTTTTCAAACAGAGGCTTTGACACAGCTCCAACGTGCAAGTTTCCCATATGTAGATGAGATTTGTTCTGACGGATGAGTCAGGAAACAGCCATATGCTGGTATTGAAATCCAGGCCTCTGAGGAGAGATGACTGGATACCACAGCAATGGATCCGAATAGTGCCTAGGGGCCTGTTCGTACATTTTTACCTCTGGGGACATCAGTCTATGCGTCTGAGAGCATGTAGGTGCTCAGATGGGCTCAGATTGCCCCTGTTTGTCCTGGGAAGCCACCACTATTGGGATGGCCTCAGGGAGTTTGCAGGTTTATCCTATTAGTAGGTTGTGGCCATTGGAATGGGCACATACAATTCCCTTGTAGAGGACAAGTACAATCCTCAGGTTTGGCTCCAGGGGCCTGAGCCTGTAGGGTGTGTAGGCAGAGCTGTTTGGACAGTCTGAAAACACAAACGCGGCTTATGTTTCAGGTCATAGGTATGGCAGGATTGATCTACAGACCATGAGGAGAACTCTTCGGGATATGAATAAGGGGCGAGTGTGAGGCTCGTGCTCAAGTTTTTGTCTCTGGATATCGTGTCACTCATGGTCGTGAAATTTCCTGGTGACTTCATGGGAAATGGACGAGTCTTACACTCTGGGGGTTTGGCCCCGTCCAAGGAGTTTTGGGTCATTCTGGGGATGGAAGAAGTCCGTTTTGTTGTTGTTGTTGATTTGCCTTGTTTTGTTTTTTAACCTCAGGTGTCCCACCAAATGGGGGATTCCAGAGTAGAGCCCTGGGGAGGGCCGACCGGACAACTAGAAATGTGGTTAAAAATTGTGGCCTAGGGACATGTCAAGCCCATTATGACATCTAATGGTCGAGCCACTGAGAGGACTTACTAGAGGACAGGACTCACGCTGAGGGTCACAATGCGTGTTTATGCCCACTTCGCAAACAAGAATGGGCAGGGCCTCATGGTGAATCCTGGTATCTCGTACACTGAACGTTGGACAACATGCCAACCACAAGGTTTCTTGCCATGGGTAAGGAAGAGTTCTGATTTCTGCATCACAGGCACCCCTGGGCAGTGATTGGAGATAAGGTCTAGGTTCTGAAGCCTAAAAACTGAGGTAGGGAAGAGATGATGACCTAAGGCCATGGCGGGACTGATGTGCTCAGTGTGTGGTCAGCTGTCTGGGTGTTGGTCAGGAGATCCGGGCTCAGGTTGTGTCAGAGAGTGCATTAGTGCCCAGTTTAGACTATATACTTTGGGTACAGTCGAGTGCCATGTAGATTTATCCTCATATAAGTTGTCTGGGCAGCTCATTAGGCAAAATTTGTTTTCTAGAGGGCAGGCAGAGTGCTTAATTGTCGGTCCGGAATTATAAACTTGAGGGATTCGTGTCCAGGAGTGTGAGGACGGAAGTCTGAGAACACAAGCTAGACTTGGGTTTCAGGGCGAGGACACGGCAGGTACCACTGTAGATCTGAACCTATATCTCATGCATCTGAAGTCAGGGCGAGGATCAGACATTGGCTCAGGTTGGAGTTTCTGTGCATGACGGACCCTTCATGAAGGGAGTGGAATCTCAAGGCCATGGAGTTTTTCCCACGTTGGGAGTTGTGGGATGCCCACTTCAAGGATTCCTTCTGCGGGACAATTGAGACCTGTTGGGCAGCTTCAGGACATCCCATATGGAATGACTCCAGGGCACTGTTCGAGGTTGGATGCCTGGGAAGCCGGCCTCGCATTCCAATTGTCTCCCAGCAACAAGACAGTTTAGATCTGATGGCTCTGCGGGAGAAACCGGGGTGGCTGACTTGAAATGGACTTTCCTGAGGATGGGTCCTAATGTGTGTTTTTGTCCATGAGTGCCTTAAAATGGGGCGGTGGCACCGAGACCCTGAAGTATTCTCCTAAGCTTTTGACATAGCTCGATGCACAAGGTTCCTTGTGGAGACGAGATTTGTTTTGATGGGTGCCTCAGGAAAACCTCTATGCTGGTATTGGAATCCAGGCTTTTGAGGAGACATGCCTGTAATCCAAAGCAATGTATCCGATTATGGTCTAGGGTCCTGTCTGGTTCAATCTTCTTCTCAGGGGACATACATCTATGGTATGAGTGGAGGTAGATGCTCAGCTGGTATCAGACCGCCCTTGTTTGTCCCGGGCGACCTGCACTATTGGGATGGCCTCAGCGATTTGGAGGGTTCTCCAAATTTTACTGTTTTGGACAATGGCATCGGCAGAATTCCCATGGATTGGGTAGGCACAGTCCTACTGTGTGACTTCAGGGGCCCCAGCCTGGAGGGTGTGTGGCCCAGGACTTTGAGGACAGAAGTCTGAAAACACAAACTCAGCTTAGGTTTGGGGACGTAGGTATGGCAGGCCTGATCTATAAACCATGAGAAGCACTCTTCCGGATATGAAGAAAGAGTGAGTCTGAGGGGCTTGCTCAGGCTTTTGTCTCTGGATTTTGTATCAGAAATGGCCGTGGAATGTTGGGGAGGCCTCATGGGCCATGGACGAATCTTCCTCTCTGTGGATTTGGCCCGATCCCAATTGTTTTTCGTCAATCTGTGGAATGGGAGGACTCCTTTCAGGTTTGTTACCTCAGGTGTCCCGCCAAAAGAGGAATTCCAAAGAAGAGCCCTGGGGAAAAGTGAAGGGAGAACCCGAACTATGGGTAAAATTTGGGGCCTAGGGGCATGGCATGCCCAATATGCTATCTCTTCATCCAGCCACTGAGAGGCCTTATTGAGGACTGGGATCAGGGTGAGGGTCACAATGTGTGGTTTTGACCAATGTGGCCCGCAAACATGAGCGGGGCCTCATGGGCCACACTGGTTTCAACTACACTGAATGTTGGACAACATGCCAACCACATGGTTTCTTGCCACGGGGAAGGAGTTGTGTTTTCTGCATCACTTTCAAGCCTGGGCAGTGATTGGAGATAAGGTCTAGGTTCTGAAACTTGACAACCGAGGTTGGGAAGAGATGACGACCTAAGACCATGGCGGGTCCGATGTGCTCAGTGAGCGGCCAGCTTTCTGTGTGGGGCCAGGTAATCCAGGCTCAGGCTGTGTCAAAAAGGGCAATAGTGCCCAGGTCAGCCTATATATTTGGGGTACAGTCGTATGGCGTGCAGGTTGATCCTCTTTTGGAGTTTCTGGGTAGCCCCAGAGGGCAATGTTTTTCTTCCTGAGGGCAGGAAGAGTGCTGCATTATAGTTCTGGTTTTCAAACTGGAGGCTTGTGGGCCAGTAGTCTGAGGAAGGAAATCTGAGAACAAGCTAGGCTTAGGTTTCTGGGTGAGGACAAGGCAGGAACAATCTACAGACCTGAATCGAGATCTCGTGCTTATGATGTCAGGGCGAGGATCAGAAGATCGCTCAGGTTGGAGTTTCTGTCCCTGATAGCCCTTCATGAAGGGGTGGGGGGGTCATGAGGCCATGGGGGTTTTCCCACGATGTTAGTTGTGAGAAGCTCCAAACTGCAAAGATTCTTCTGCAGGACAATTTAGACCTGTTGGTTGGCTCCAGGGCAACGATTCCGAGCAGGGTTCTAAGGATGGATGGCTGGGTAGCCCACCTCGCATTCCAATTGTGTCCTAGCAACAAGACAGGTTAGATCTGCTGGATCTGGGGGAGCAACCCAGGAGGCTGAGTTGAAATAAACTCTCCTGTGGATGGGTCCTAATGTCTTTTTGTGTCTATGGAGACCTTGGAATGTAGCGGTGGCACTGGGGCCCTGAAGGGTTTTTCCAAACAGAGGCTTTGACACAGCTCCAACGTGCAAGTTTCCCATATGTAGATGAGATGTTTTCTGATGGGTGAGGCAAGAAACAGCCATACGCTGGTATTGAAATCCAGGCCTCTGAGGAGAGATGACTGGATACCACAGCAATGGATCCGAATAGTGCCTAGGGGCCTGTTCGTTCCTTTTTACCTCTGGGGACATCAGTCTATGCGTCTGAGTGCAGGTAGGTGCTCAGATGAGCTCAGATTGCCCCTGTTTGTCCTGGGAAGCCACCACTATTGGGATGGCCTCAGGCAGTTTGGAGGTTTATCCTATTAGTAGGGTTGTGGCCATTGGAATGGGCACACACAATTCCCTTGGAGAGGGCAAGTACAGTCCTCAGGTTTGGCTCCAGGGGCCTGAGCCTGTAGGGTGTGTAGGCCAGAGCTGTTTGGACAGTTGTATGAAAACACAAACGCGGCTTATGTTTCGGGTCATAGGTATGGCAGGACTGATCTACAGACCATGAGGAGAACTCTTCAGGATATGAAAAAAGGGCGAGTGTGAGGCTCGTGCTCGTTTTTGTATCTGGATATCGTGTCACTCATGGTCATGAAATTTCCGGGTGACTTCATGGGAAATGGACGAGTCTTACTCTCTGGGGTTTTGCCCCGTCCCAAGAGTTTTGGGTCATTCTGGGGATGGAAGAAGTCCGTTTTGTTGTTGTTGTTGTGATTTGCTTTGTTTTGTTTTTTAACCTCAGGTGTCTCACCAAATGAGGTATTCCAGAGTAGAGCCCTGGGGAGGGCCGACCGGACAACCAGAAATCTGGTTAAAAATTGTGGCCTAGGGACATGTCAAGCCCATTATGACATCTAATGGTCCAGCCACTGAGAGGACTTACTAGAGCACAGGACTCACGCTGAGGGTCACAATGCGTGTTTATGCCCTCTTCGCACTCAAGAATTGGCGGGGCCTCCGGGTGAATGCTGGTTTCTCCTACACTGAACGTTGGACAACATGCCAACCACAAGGTTTCTTGCCATGGGTAAGGACAAGGTCTGATTTCTGCATCACAGGCACCCCTGGGCAGTGGTTGGAGATAAGGTCTAGGTTCTGAAGCCTGAAAAACCGCAGTTGGGAAGAGATGATAACCTAAGGCCATGGCGGTTCTGATGTGCTCAGTGTGCGGTCAGCTGTCTGCGTGTTGGTCAGGAGGTCCGAGCAAAGGTTGTGTCAGACAGTGCATTAGTGCCCAGGTTAGACTATATACTTTGGGTATAGTCGAATGCCATGTAGATTTATCCTCATATAAGGTGCCTGGCAGCTCATTAGGCCAAATTTTTTTTCTAGAGGGCAGGCAGAGTGCTGCATGTGGGTCTGGAATTGCGAAACTTCCGGGCTTCGGGGCCTGGAGTGTGAGGACGGAAGTCTGAGAACACAAGCTAGACTTGGGTTTCAGGGCCAGGGCACGGCAGGTACCCCTGTAGATCTGAACCTATATCTCATGCATGTGAAGTCAGGGCGAGGATCAGACGTTGGCTCAGGTTGGAGTTTCTGAGCATGACGGCCGCTTCATGAAGGGAGCGGAATCTCGAGGCCATGGAGGTTTTCCCACGTTGGGAGTTGTGGGATGACCCCTTCAAGGATTCCTTCTGCGGGACAATTGAGACTTGTT